>NC_080179.1:43783407-44125213 GCF_950295315.1 Erinaceus europaeus
CTGGTTGGTCCATACTCCCAGTCTGCCTCTCTCTTTCCCTAGTAGGGTGGGTCTCTGGGGAAGCTGAGTTCCAGGACACATTGGTGGGGTCTTCAATCCAGGGAAGCCTGGCCGGCATCCTGATGACACCTGGAACCTGGAACCTGGTGGCTGAAAAGAGAGTTAACATACAAAGCCAAACAAATTGTTGAGCAATCATGGACCCAAAGCCTGGAATAGTGGAGAGGAAGTGTTAGGGAGGGTACTCACTGCAAACTCTAGTATACTCTAGTATACTCTAGTATACTTCTGCTTTCTTACTTTGGTGCCATACTCCAAACTCAGTCAATTTCTGCTTTGCGTTTCTACTTCTTCTTTTTTTTTTTTACATGCATAACATTCCCCAGATTCCCATTTAACAATACAACCCCCACTATTTCATTCATCATTTTTCATGGACCTGTATTCTCCCCACCCACCCACCCACCCACCCCAGAGTCTTTTACTTTGGTGTAATACTCCAATTCCATTTCAGGTTCGACTTGTGTTTTCTTTTCTAATCTTGTTTTTCAACTTCGGCCTGAGAGTGAGATCATCCCGTATTCATCCTTCTGTTTCTGACTTATTTCACTCAACATGATTTTTTTAAGGTCCATCCAAGATCGGCTGAAAACGGTGAAGTCACCATTTTTTACAGCTGAGTAGTATTCCATTGTGTATATATACCACAACTTGCTCAGCCACTCATCTGTTGTTGGACACCTGGGTTGCTTCCAGGTTTTGGCTATTACAAATTGTGCTGCCAAGAACATATGTGTACACAGATCTTTTTGGATGGATGTGTTGGGTTCCTTAGGATATATCCCCAGGAGGGGAATTGCAGGGTCATAGGGTAGGTCCATTTCTAGCCTTCTGAGAGTTCTCCAGACTGTTCTCCACAGAGGTTGGACCAATTGACATTCCCACCAGCAGTGCAGGAGGGTTCCTTTGACCCCACACCCTCTCCAGCATTTGCTGCTGTTACCTTTTCTGATGTGTGACATTCTCACAGGAGTGAAGTGATATCTCATTGTTGTCTTTATTTGCATTTCTCTGACAATCAGAGACTTGGAGCATTTTTTCATGTGTTTCTCGGCCTTTTGGATCTCTTCTGTGGTGAATATTCTGTCCAAGTCCTCCCCCCCATTTTTGGATGGGGTTATTTGTTGTCTTGTTGTTGAGTCTGGCAAGCTCTTTATATATGTTGGTTATTAAACTCTTATCTGATGTATGGCATGTAAAGATCTTCTCCCATTCTGTGAGGGGTCTCTTGGTTTGGGTAGTGGTTTCTTTTGCTGTGAAGAAGCTTTTTAATTTGATGTAGTCCCATAGGTTTATACTTGCCTTAGTCTTCCTTGTAATTGGATTCGTTTCATTGAAAATGTCTTTAAAATTTATGCGGAAAAAAGTTCTTCCAATATTTTCCTCTAAGTATCTGATAGTTTCTGGTCTAACATCCAAGTCCTTGATCCACTTGGAATTTACTTTTGTATTTGGTGAAATACAGTGATTCAGTTTCATTCTTCTGCATGTTTCAACCCATTTTTTTCCAACACCATTTGTTGAAGAGACTCTGCTTTCCTCATGTAATAGTCTGGGCACCTTTGTCAAAGATTAGATGTCCATACGTGTGGGGCCTCATTTCTGGGCTCTCAATTCTATTCCACTGGTCAGTGTGTCTGTTCATGTTCCAGTACCAAGCAGTTTTGATGACAATGGCTCTATAATACAGTTTGAGATCTGGCAGTGTGATGCCTCCGGTTCTGTTCTTTATTCTCAAGATTGTTTTGGCAATTCTAGGTCTTTTCTGGTTCCAGATAAACATTTGTAGCATTTGTTCTATTCTCCTAAAAAATGTGCTTGGGATCTTGATGGGGATAGCATTAAATTTGTAGATCGCTCTGGGTAATATATTCATTTTGATGATGTTAATTCTTCCAACCCATGAACATGGAATATCTTTCCACTTCTTTGTGTCTTTTTCAATTTCTTTGAGTTGTGACTCATAATTTTCAGTATACAAGTCTTTCACTTCTTTGGTTAGGTTTACTCCTAGATATTTTATTGTTTTTGTTGCTATAGAAAAAGGAACTGATTTCTGGATTTCAATTTCTTCTAACTTAGTGTTTGCATAGAGGAATGCCACTGACTTTTGAATGTTAATTTTATAGCCTGACACATTACTGTATTGCCTGATGATTTCCAAAAGCTTCTTGCTAGATTCCTTAGGTTTTTCCATGTATACTATCATGTCATCTGCAAATAAGGAGAGTTTGACTTCTTCTCTTCCAATCTGTATGCCTTTAATTCCTTGCTCCTGCCTGATTGCTATGGCAAGAACTTCCAACACTATGTTGAATAGTAATGGTGATAGTGGGCAGCCCTGTCTAGTACCTGATCTGAGTGGAAATACTTCCAGTTTTTCACCATTGAGTATGATGTTGGCTGTAGGTTAACTATATATAGACTCCACTATCTTCAGGAATTTTCCATCTATTCCCATTTTTTGTAGTGTTTTGATCATTAAGGGATGTTGTATTTTGTCAAAGGCTTTCTCTGCATCTATTGATATGACCATGTGGTTTTTGGTCTTGCTTTTGTTGATGTAGTGGATCACATTGATTGATTTACGTATATTAAACCAACCTTGCATGCCTGGGATAAACCCCACTTGGTCATGATGAATAATCTTTTTGATATACTGCTGTATCTGGTTGGCTAGAATTTTGTTCAATATTTTCGCATCTATGTTCATCAGAGATATTGGTCTGTAGTTTTCTTTTTTGGTTGTGTCCCTGTCTGCTTTTGGTATCAGAGTGATGTTGGCTTCATAGAAGCTGGCAGGGAGTATTCCAGTGTCTTCAATATTCTGGAAGACTTTTAAAAGTAGAGGTATTAGTTCTTCTTTGAAAGTTTTGTAGAATTCATTTGTAAAACCATCTGGTCCAGGACTTTTATTTTTGGGAAGATTTTTGATAACTGTTTCAATTTCATTAGCTGTGATGGGCCTGTTCATGTTATCCACTTCCTCTTTACTTAGTTTTGGAAGTTGGTAGGTATCTAGGAAATCATTCATTTCTTCCAGGTTCTCTAGCTTGGTGGCATATAGTTGTTCATTGAATCTCTTGATTATTGAATTTCATCCATTCACATTAGCATGATTATCGATAAATGTAGTTTACCTATAGCTGCCCCAATTCCTAGTTTGAGGGTTTATTTTTTATGCTCATTTGATTCTTTTCCTGTTTGATTCTTTTTTTTTATTTTCTTTTTCTTTTTTTAAAAATTTATTTCTTTATAGGGGAACTAATGTTTTACATTCAACAGTAAATACAATAGTTTGTACATGCATAACATTCCCCAGTTTCCCATTTAACAATACAACCCCCACTATGTCATTTATCATCCTTCATGGACCTGTATTCTCCCCGCCCACCCACTCCAGAGTCTTTTACTTGGGTGCAATATGCCAATTCCATTTCAGGTTCTACTTGTGTTTTCTTTTCTGATCTTGTTTTTCAGCTTCTGCCTGAGAGTGAGATCATCCCGTATTCATCCTTCTGTTTCTGACTTATTTCACTCAACATGATTTTTTCAAGATCCATCCAAGATCGGCTGAAAATGGTGAAGTCACCATTTTTTACAGCTGAGTAGTATTCCATTGTGTATATATACCACAACTTGCTCAGCCACTTCCAGGTTTTGGCTATTACAAATTGTGCTGCCAAGAACATACGTGTACACAGATCTTTTTTGGATGGATGTGTTGGGTTCCTTAGGATATATCCCCAGGAGAGGAATTGCAGGGTCATAGGGTAGGTCCATTTCTAGCCTTCTGAGAGTTCTCCAGACTGTTCTCCACAGAGGTTGGACCAATTGACATTCCCACCAGCAGTGCAGGAGGGTTCCTTTGACCCCACACTCTCTCCAGCATTTGCTGCTCTTACCTTTTCTGATGTATGACATTCTCTCAGGAGTGAAGTGATATCTCATTGTTGTCTTTATTTGCATTTCTCTGACAATTAGAGACTTGGAGCATTTTTTCATGTGTTTCTCAGCCTTTTGGATCTCTTCTGTGGTGAATATTCTGTCCACATCCTCCCCCCATTTTTGGATGGGGTTATTTGTTGTCTTGTTGTTGAGTCTGGCAAGCTCTTTATATATGTTGGTTATTAAACTCTTATCTGATGTATGACATGTAAAGATCTTCTCCCATTCTGTGAGGGGTCTCTTGGTTTGGGTAGTGGTTTCTTTTGCTGTGAAGAAGCTTTTTAATTTGATGTAGTCCCATAGGTTTATACTTACCTTAGTCTTCTTTGTAACTGGATTTCTTTTTTTTTTTTTAATTTTTTATTTAAGAAAGGATTAGTGAACAAAAGCATAAGGTAGGAGGGGTACAACTCCACACAATTCCCAACACCCAATCCCCATAACCCACCCCCTCCCATGGTAGCTTTCCCATTCTCTATCCCTCTGGGAGCATGGACCCAGGGTCGTTGAGGGTTGCAGAATGTAGAAGGTCTGGCTTCTGTAATTGCTTCCCCGCTGAACATGGGCGTTGACTGGTCGGTCCATACCCCCAGTCTGCCTCTCTTTTTCCCTAGTAGGGTGTGACTCTGGGGAAGCTGAGCTCCAGGGCACATTGGTGGGGTCTTCAATCCAGGGAAGCCTAGCCAGCATCCTGGTGGCATCTGGAACCTGGTGATTGAAAAGAGAGTTAACATATGAAGCCAAACAATTTGTTGAGCAATCATGGATCCCAAGCTTGGAATAGTGGAGAGGAAGTGTTAGGGAGGTACTCACTGCAAACTCCAGTGTAGTCCTGCTTTCAGGTATATATTTTGCAGTAGTTTATGGATACGTGTGCACATAAGCTCTCTCTCACAGAAACTGGTGTATATCTAGGTTATGGGACTTTGTTAGAAAGTGAACTACCTGAGATGAAATTAGAGTGTACTATTAAAGGAAAGGTCTCACCCGAGTAATGAAGCTGAAGGGTTGTCATTCCACACGTGAAGTCTCTGGATACATTCTGAGGTGAAGCATGTTGAGGTAGCAATCGTTGCTTTGGTTAGGTTGTGATCGGCAGATGCAATGTTATTTGGTTTGGATTGGGAGATGCATACGGGAAAGTGGGCCCTATCCAAGGGTTCCAGGACTGGGGGAAGTAGGGGCTCTATAGTGAAGATGTGAGGTTCCTGCTGTCTTAGGGTTCAAAAAGACAATCAATAGTTAATATTATCATCACATTATTTGTTAATTGGGTTAACTTTGAAAAGTCCCTTTGTTATGGTTTGCTGGACAGTATCCAGTATCTTGTATATAGCTGTGCTATTGGAAGCTTCTAATCTACTTGGTCTAGGCTTTTGAGAGAGTCCACATATCAAATACATAGCCTATATATTAAAAAGATTCAGTTTGTCTTTTGAGAAACTTTGAGACATACAATTGATTTCCCCCTCTCATATTAATTAGCTACTGATTTATATGTCTACATTTTGCTAGGAGTGTACATAAACACCATTCCCACCACCAAAGGACTGTGACCCATCCCTCGCCCACTCCCACCCCCCACTGGCCCAGGAAGCTACATACCTACCCCTCACCACTGGGTTTTTACTTTGGTGCCCTACTTACAATTTGATCAGGTCCTGCTTTTAGTTTCCCTTTCAGATCTTCTTAGTCAACTTCTGTTGATGAGTGGGATCATCCCATACTCATCTTTATCTTTCTGACTTAGTTCACTTAACATAATTCCTTCTAGCTCTGTCCAAGATGGGTCAGAGAAGGTGGGTTCATTGTTCTTGATAGCTGCATAGTATTCCAGTGTGTATATATACCACAGCTTTCTCAGCCACTCATCTGGTGTTGGGCACCTGGGTTGCTTCCAGGTTTTAGCTATTATGAATTGTGCTGCTATGAACATAGGAGTACAGACCTCTTTTTGGTTGGGTGTTATGGAGTCCTTGGGGTATAACCCCAGGAGAGGAATTATTGGGTCATATGGAAGGTCCATGTCTAGCCTTCTGAGAGTTTTCCAGACTGCTCTCCACAGAGGCTGTACCAATTTACATTCCCACCAGCAATGTAAAAGGGTTACTCTGTCCCCACATCCTCTCCAGCATTTGTTGCTGCTGTCCTTTTTGATGTATGCCATTCTTACAGGAGTGAGGTGGTATCTTAGTGTTGTCTTGATTTGCATTTCTCTGATAATCAGTGACCTAGAGCAGTTTTTCATATGTTTGTTAGCCTTTTGGATCTCCTCTGTGGTGAATGTTTTGTTCATTTCCTCTGCCCATTTTTGGATGGGGTCATTTGCTTTTTTGCGGCTAAGTTTGCTGAGCTCTTTATATATTTTGGTGATTAGTTTCTTGTCTGATGTCTGGCATGTGAAGATCTTCTCCCATTCTGTGAGGGGTCTCTCTGTTTGTTTAATAGTTTCTTTGGATGTGCAGAAGCTTTTCAATTTGATGTAGTCCCATTGGTTTGTTTCTGCTTTGGTCTTCCTTGCAATTGGGTTTGATTCATCAAAGATGTCCTTGAGGTGTATGTGGGAAAGTGTTTTACCGATGTTTTCCTCTAAGTTTTTGATTGTTTCTGGTCTGACATCTAGGTCTTTGATCCATTTGGAGTTGATTTTTGTTTCTGGTGAGATAAAGTGGTTCAATTTCATTCTTCTGCATGTTTCAACCCAGTTTTCCCAGCACCATTTATTGAAGAGAGCCTCTTTTTTCCATTTAATCCTTTGGGCCCCCTTATCAAAGATTAGATGCCCATAGGTGTTGGGATTTACTTCTGGGCTTTCAATTCTGTTCCACTGGTCTGTGTGCCTATTTTTGTTCCAGTACCATGCTGTTTTGATGATGATGGCTTTATAATATAGTTTAAGGTCTGGGAGTGTGATGCCTCCATTTCTGTTTCTTTTTCTTAAGATGGTTTTGGCAATTCTAGGTGTTTTCAGGTTCCAGATAAATGATTGTAGTATTTGTTCTATTCTCTTAAAGAAGCCTGGTGGAACTCTGATGGGTATTGCATTAAATTTGTATATGGCTCTGGGGAGAATATTCATTTTGATGATATTTATTCTTCCAATCCATGAGCATGGGATATCTTTCCATTTCTTGGTATCAGTTTCTATCTCCTTGAGTAGCGACTCATAGTTTTCAGTATACAAGTCTTTCACTTCTTTGGTCAACTTTATTCCTAGGTATTTGATTGATTTTGCTGAAACAGTAAATGGGAGTGATTTCTGGATGTCTTCTTCTTCAGATTTAGTGTTTGCATAAAGAAATGCCACTGATTTTTGTACATTGATTTTGTAGCCTGATACCTTGCTATATTGCCTAACAACTTCCAGTAATTTTCTACTGGATTCTTTAGGTCTTTCTATGTATACTATCATATCATCTGCAAATAGTGAGAGCTTGACTTCTTCCCTTCCAATCTGTATCCCTTTGATTTCTTTCTCTTGCCTGATTGCTATGGCAAGAACTTCCAATACTATGTTGAAGAGTAATGGTGACAGTGGACAGCCCTGTCTAGTCCCCGATCTGAGGGGGAATGCTTTCAGCTTCTCTCCATTGAGTATGATGTTGGCTGTAGGTTTGCTATATATAGACTCCACTATCTTGAGGAATTTCCCATCTATTCCCATTTTCTGTAGAGTTTTGAGCATGAATGGGTGTTGGATTTTGTCAAAGGCTTTCTCTGCATCTATTGAGATAATCATGTGGTTTTTGGCTTTGCTTTTATTGATGTGATGAATGACATTGATTGATTTACGGATGTTGAACCAGCCTTGCATTCCTGGGATGAATCCCACTTGGTCATGATGAACAATCTTTTTGATGTGTTGCTGTATCCGGTTGGCCAAGATCTTGTTTAATATTTTGGCATCTATGTTCATCAGAGATATTGGTCTGTAGTTTTCCTTTTTTGTTCTGTCCCTATCAGCTTTTGGCATCAGGGTGATGTTGGCTTCATAAAAGGTGGAAGGGAGTATTCCTGTTTCTTCAATCTTATGGAATAGCTTAAGAAGTATGGGTATTAACTGTTTCCTGAAAGTTTTGTAGAATTCATTTGTGAAGCCATCTGGTCCAGGACTTTTGTTGTTGGGGAGATTCTTAACAACGGTTTCAATTTCTTTGTCTGTGATTGGTGCATTTAGATTTTGTAGTTCTTCTTGGCTCAGTTTTGGAAGTGCATAGGTTTCTAGGAATTGTTCCATTTCTTCCAGATTCTCTAGCTTGGTGGCATATAGTTCTTTATAGAAGTTTCGCAGAATTCTCTGGATTTCTGTGGTGTCAGTTGTGATATCTCCTGCATCGTTTACAATTCTATTAATTTGAGTCTTCTCTCTTTTGTTTGGTGAGTCTGGCTAGGGGTTTGTCAATTTTGTTTAATCTTTCAAAGAACCAACATTTGGCTTCATTGATCTTTTGTATGGTTCTTTTATTTTCGATGTTGTTTATTTCTGCTCTAACTTTAGTGATTTCTGTCCTTCTGGTTGCTTTAGGGTTCCTTTGTTCCTCTTCCTCTAAGTCCTTGAGGTGTGTAGTAAGGTCGTTCATTTGGGCTTCTTCTTGGTGTTTAATATGTGATTGTATGGCTATAAGTTTCCCTCTCAGTACTGCTTTCGTTGTGTCCCAAATATTTTGATAGGTTGTGTCTTCATTTTCATTAGTTCCCAGGAACATTTGAATTTCCTGTTTGAGTGAGTCTCTGACCCAGTGGTTCTTAAGGAGCATGTTGTTTAGTTTCCAAATTCTATGTCTTTTAATAATTTTCCGTTTGTTGTTAAAAGTTAGTTTTACTCCACTGTGGTCTGAGAAGATACTTGGGATGATTTCAATGCTCTTGAATTTATTGATGCTGTCTTTGTGGCCTAACATGTGGTCTATCCTTGAGTATGTGTTGTGTGGATTTGAAAAGAAGGTGTATTCCAGTTTTTTGGGGTGGAGGAGTCTGAAAATGTCCAAGAGGTCTAGTCTGTCAATCTCTTCATTCAATTCTCTTGTATCTTTATTGGTTCTCTGCTTCGTTGATCTGTCTAAGTGTGAGAGTGGGGTATTGAAGTATCCCACTATTATTGTATTACTATTGATGTATTTTTGAAATTCTTTCAATAGGTGTTTAATGTATTTAGATGGTCCCTCGTTGGGTGCATAGATGTTAATAATTGTTAAGTCTTCTTGGCTGATTGATCCTCTAATCATTATGTAGTGTCCTTGCCTATCTTTTATTACTTTATTTAATTTAAAATCTATCATGTCTGAGATGAGAATGGCTGTTCCTGCCCTTTTTTGTGGACCGTTAGCCTGTATGATAGTTTTCCATCCTTTCACTTTAAGTCTGTGTTTATCTTGTTGTGACAGATGGGATTCTTGCAAGCAGCATATGGTTGGGTTATGTTTTCTGATCCATCCCCCCACCCTGTGCCTTTTGATGGGTGAGTTTAAGCCATTGACATTTATTGATATTATGGATTTAATGTATTGTAGTGCCATTGTTCTAAAAAACAATTTGTTTACTCTGATATATTACAAGTATTATAGTGATGTTCTTGTTTATAAGAGGTCTTTTAGTACCTCTTTCAGGGCCGGCTTGGTGATAGTTGCCTGCTTTAACTGTTGTTTGTCTAAGAAGGTTTTGATCCCTCCATCTAGCTTGAATGAAAGTCTAGCAGGATATATTATCCTTGGTTGAAACCCTTTTTCATTCAGGGCTCGATAGATATCTTGCCACTCCCTTCTGGCTTTTAGAGTTTGAGTTGAGAAATCTGCAGAAAGTCTTATGGGTTTTCCCCTGTATGTGACTTTTTGTTTCTCTCTTGCAGCCTTTAGGATCCTTTCTTTATCCTTACTTCTTCTCATTGTGACTATGATGTGTCTTGGTGTTTTCAGGTCTGGGTTGATTCTATTTGGTACTCTCTGGGCCTCTTGCACCTTGATATCCTTTCTGTTATTCAGGTCTGGGAAATTTTCTTGTATTATTTCCTCTAGAATGTTTGCTTTCCCTTCCTCTCTTTCTTCCTCTGGCAGGCCAATTATACGAATGTTACTTCTTTTGAGATCATCCCATATGTCTCTGTTGTTGTTTTCAGTGTCTCTCAATCTCTTTTTAAGCTCTTTCACCTCTTTCTTAGTTTTCTCTAACTCATCCTCTGTCTGACTAATTCTGTTTTCTGCTTCTGTTAGTCTGCTTTCCCTTGCCTCAGCTTCTTTCTTCATTACAGCTATTTCAGCTTTCAGTTCTCTAATTGCCTCAAGATAATCAGTATTTTCCTTGGGGGTCTCAACTGTTGTTTCCCTAATACTGCCATTCCTTTCCTCCAATGTTGTTTTCATTTCTGTGATTAATAAGTTTATTATTGCTTGCATACTTTTCTTATCTATGGTTACTTCTGACTGATTTGTGGTTTCTTCTGGACTCTTGTCTTCATTCATTGGGGTAGCAGTTTTATTTGTTTTTAATCTACCCATTTTTTTTATTTATGTGTTTCTCTCTCTCTTTCTTTTTTTTTTTTTAATGCTCTGTTGTTCCTCAGTTGTTGTGTTTTGAGCACAAGTAACACTGTACTAAATACCTTTATGACAATTGCACTCACCAACCTCCGGAATTACAGTAGCAACTGAAGTAAGTATTGAAGGAGTTTAATCGTTACCAGTTAGCCAAAAAATTTCTCCAGTCCGTGAAAAAATAGTAACCAAATCCCAGTGAAGAAAGAGAAAAGAAAGAGAGGATAGCAAGAATAGACAGTTATGCAAATCTACTATCCAGTGTATATTCTAGGGGTAACAAAAGTGTAAAGGGAACTAGAGCAGAGATACACACATAGAGAGTCCACTCTGGGTCAGATTTCTTCCCCAAAGTAATTCACAAATTCAGAAAGGCAAAGAAGAAAGAAGTGTATGACAAGATAAAAAAATAAATAAATAAATAAAAATAAAAAAATAGAAAGAAAAAAAAGAGATAGAGAGAGATAAGAGAGAGAAAAGGGAGAAGATAAGAAGAAGGGTTGTAATTAAAGAGCAGTGCGAGGAACTTCCCAAATGTGTATCAGTGAGTTTAAAAACAAACAAACAAAAAAAACCCTGTTTGGTGGTATAGGGTATCCTGCTAGTAGCTGGTCCCAGGCACTGCATATGGGGGGGGGGGGCGGCGGGAAGGAGGTATGCTTGAAAATTAAAAGGAAGAAAAAAGAATTTTTTTCCCCTATTCTAATTCTTAACCTAAATTAAGTTATAGACACCTCCTTGGTGTCACTGCTATGGCCCCTTATTGGCTGGCCTGCTAAAGGCAGAAAATCCTATTGTTTACACGAGATGTGTCCGGAGCTCCAAGGCTAGCCGCTTCTCAGTCCGCCATCTTCCGGGAAACCCCCCCCTCCAGACTTTTTTAAAGGACTTCTCAAAAATGAAAACTAGCTCCAAGTCCTTTGATCCAATGAGAGCTATACTCAAGAAGTCTTTGGATCCGCCCTCAGGGTCGCGGTGGACCCTGGAGATTCCCAAGGGAAAGCCCCCGAGCTAAAGTGCTCTCTCCGGGTCCTCTGCTCGCCGGGCTCTGCAACCTGCGGAGGAGCCGCCTTCCTGGGCAGGTGGAGGACAATGCCCGGCGCACTCGCCTTGCCTGGCACCCTGGGAATTCTGGAACCCCGCTAGTCCGTGTCACCTTTACTCTAATTCTTAACCCAAATTAAATTGTACTCACTTTTTGGTGTCCCCCCTTATTAACTGGCCTGCTAAAGGCAGAAAATCCTACCGTTGCCGACGATGCGGTCAGAGCGCTCGCTGTTAGCGACTTCTCAGTCCGCCATCTTCCTCTCCCTCCTCCTGTAACTGGATTTCTTTCATTGAAAATGTCTTTAAAATTTATGCAGAAAAGAGTTCTTTGGTTAGGTTTACTCCTAGATATTTTATTGTTTTTGTAGCTGTAGTAAAAGGAATTGATTTCTGGATTTCAATTTCTTCTAACTTAGTGTTTGCATAGAGGAATGCCACTGGTTTTTGAATGTTAATTTTGTAGCCTGACACCTTACTGTATTGCATGATGATTTCCAAAAGCTTCTTGCTGGATTCCTTAGTTTTTTCCGTGTATACTATCATGTCATCTGCAAATAGGGAGAGTTTGACTTCTTCTCTTCCAATCTGTATCCCTTTAGTTCCTTGCTCCTGCCTGATTGCTATAACAAGAACTTTCAACACTATGTTGAATAGTAATGGTGATAGTGGGCAGCCCTGTCTAGTACCTGATCTGAGGGCAAATGCTTCCAGTTTTTCACCATTGAGTATGATGTTGGCTGTAGGTTTGCTATATATAGACTCCACTATCTTCAGGAATTTTCCATCTATTCCCATTTTGTGTAGTGTTTTGATCATAAAGGGATGTTGGATTTTGTCAAAGGCTTTCTCTGCATCTATTGATATGACCATGTGGTTTTTAGTCTTGCTTTTGTTGATGTGGTGGATCACATTGATTGATTTATGTATATTAAACCAACCTTGCATGCCTGGGATAAACCCCACTTGGTCATGATGAACAATCTTTTTGATATACTGCTGTATCTGGTTGGCTAGAATTTTGTTCAATATTTTCGCATCTATGTTCATCAGAGATATTGGTCTGTAGTTTTCTTTTTTGGTTGTGTCCCTGTCTGCTTTTGGTATCAGGGTGATGTTGGCTTCATAGAAGCTGGCAGGGAGTATTCCAGTGTCTTCAATATTCTGGAAGACTTTTAAAAGTAGAGGTATTAGTTCTTCTTTGAAAGTTTTGTAGAATTCATTTGTAAAACCATCTGGTCCAGGACTTTTATTTTTGAGGGAGATTTTTGATAACTGTTTCAATTTCATTAGCTGTGATGGGCCTGTTCATGTTATCCACTTCCTCTTTACTTAGTTTTGGAAGTTGGTAGGTATCTAGGAAATCATCCATTTCTTCCAGGTTCTCTAGCTTGGTGGCATATAGTTGTTCATAGAAGCCTCGCATGATATGTTGAATTTCTGCAGTGTCTGTTGTGATATCTCCTCTTTCATTTACTATCTGATTTATTTGGGTCTTCTCCCTTTTTTGTTTTGTGAGTCTGGCTAAAGGTTTGTCGATTTTGTTTATTCTTTCAAAGAACCAACATTTACTTTCGTTGATCTTTTGTATGGTTTTCCTATTACCAATGTTATTTATTTCTGCCCTAACTTTAGTGATTTCTGTCCTTCTGGTTGCTTTAGGGTTCCTTTGTTGTTGTTCTTCTAGGTCTTTAAGATGTGCAATCAGGCTGTTTATTTGTGATTTTTCTTGTTTCCTAATGTGTGCTTGTATAGCTATGAACTTCCCTCTTAGGACTGCTTTAGCTGTGTCCCAAATATTTTGATAGCTTATGTCTTCATTTTCATTGAACTCTCGAAACATTTTGATTTCTTCCTTGATTTCCTCTTTGACCCAGAAGTTGTTAAGAAGTGTACTGTTGAGCTTCCACATTTTGGCACTGTTACTAATCTTTTATTGATAAGTGTTAGTTTAATTCCACTATGGTCTGAGAAGATGCTTGGGATGATTTCAATGCTCTTAAATTGGCTGATGCTGTCTTTGTGGCCTAATATATGGTCTATACTTGAGAATGACCCATGTGGATTTGAGTAAAATGTGTATTCCAGTTTCTTGGGATGAATGACTCTGAAAATGTCCAATAGTTCTAGATTATCTATCTCTTCATTTAGCTCCTTATGTCTTTATTGATTTTCTGCCTGGATGATCTGTCAAGTTGAGAGAGTGG
This sequence comes from Erinaceus europaeus, assembly GCF_950295315.1. Lineage (NCBI taxonomy): Eukaryota > Metazoa > Chordata > Mammalia > Eulipotyphla > Erinaceidae > Erinaceus > Erinaceus europaeus. The sequence goes on from NC_080179.1 coordinate 43,797,194, forward strand.
GGTGTTGAAGTCCCCTACTATGATTGTGTTACTGTTAATATATTGCTGTAGCTCTTTCAGTAGAAGTTTGATGTATTTAGATGGCTTCTCATTGGGTGCATAGATGTTAATAATTGTTAAGTCCTCTTGATTGACTGATCCTCTGAGCATTAAGTAGTGTCTATTCCTATCTTTTTAAATCTTATCTATTTTAAAGTCTATCATGTCAGATATGAGAATAGCTGCTCCTGCCCTTTTTTGTGGGCCATTGGCTTGAATGATAGTTTTCCATCCTTTCACTTTAAGTCTGTGTTTGTCTTATTGAGTTAGGTGGGTTTCCTGTAGACAGCATACTGTTGGGTTGTGTTTTCTGATCCATCTTCCTACTCTATGTCTTTTAATAGGTGAATTCAGGCCATTGACATTTATTGATATCAAAGATTGAAGATAATTAATGCCATTCTTGTAGAGTTTTAGAGTGTTTTGATATATGTCCTATTTGTGGTGGTCTGATTGTTCATAGGAAACCTTTCAGAACTTCTTTGATTCCTTGGTTGATTCCTTCAACTGTTGCTTGTCTGAGAAGGTTTTGATGCCGCCTCCATCTAGTCTGAATAACAGTCTAGCAGGATATAGTATTCTTGGCTGAAAGCCTTTCTCATTGAGCACTTGATAGATATCTTGCCATTCTCTTTTGGCCTGTAGTGTTTGTATGGAGAAGTCTGCTGCTAATCTTATGGGTTTTCCTTTGTAGGTGACTCTGTTTTTCTCTTGCAGCCTTCAGGATCCTTTCTTTATCCTTATTCCTTTCCATTCTAAGTATGATATGTCTTGGTGTCTTTAGGTCTGGCTTAATTCTGTTTGGGGCCCTCTGGGCTTCTTGAATCTTTATGTCTTTGATGTTGTCTAGACTAGAGAAGTTTTCAGCTATTATGGCCTGGAAAATTCTTTCTTCCTCTTCTTCTCTTTCTTCCTCTGGTAAGCCAATAATGCGTATATTGTTTCTTTTGAAGTCATCCCATAGGACTCTGTTGTTGTTTTCAGCATCTCTTAATCTCTTTTTGAGATCTCTTACTTCTTTTTTAGTTGTCTCTAATTCATCCTCAATCTTGCTAATTCTGTCTTCAGCCTCATAGATTCTATTCTCTCTGCCCTCTACTGTTTTCTGGAGTTCATCTATTTTGTTGCCCTGCTCTGAAACTGTTTTACCTTGTTCAGCTAGTTGCATTCTTAGCTCAGCGATTTCAGCTTTCAGCTCTCTAATAACCATGAGATAATTAGTATTTTCTTCCATATTCTCATTTGTTGTTCCTGCATTTCTGATTACAATTTTTTCAAATTCTTTACTCACTCCTGTTATTATTTGCTTAGCTAATGTTTGGATGTTGAACTCGTTATTTTGTGCTTCACCCTCTGGAGGACTTTTAGCTGGACTCTTGTCCTGGTTCGATTCTCCAATATTTCTTCTTGTTGTTTTAACCATTTTATATATTATGTTATGAGTTCCCTTTTTCAGTACTTTTCAAATTATTGATCACTATTGCCTGGATTGACTTGTGTTTGAGTAAGTTAATTAAAGGGTTCACAGTGGTGGAAGTTAACAGTTGTTTCAATCCCTGAGTTGGAGCTCAGTGGTTTAAAAGCCTCTTTTTTTTTCTTCCCTGTAGGCTATGGGAGCCTGAGGGCTTTTAAACTATCAATAGGCTTCTTAGCTTAATCACTGACTCCTGACCAAGAGATAAAGCAGTGTGTGGCAGAGATAATCCAGTGGTTATGCAAAGAGACTTTCACAGCCCCTCAGCTATGCCACCGAGGTATAGGTCTTCTCCTGAGTTTCCTGGTTAGATCTCTGTCCCCTGGTGTCCCTCCCTGTCGCTGCTCCAGATTCCGAGGGTAGTAGCAATGGAGACTCAGAGTTGCACTTGGTGAGTCTCTGGGGAGTCCTCTCCTCCCTTAAGCTGTCCCCTTGTTGGTGGAGCAGACTGGAGGTGGTGTCTCAACTGATAAACTGCTGAACTGTTAGCAGTCACTTAATCTCTCCTTAGGCCCCTCTCTCCTCTCTGTCATCAGCCACACGTGTTTGTACTCACCGGTGATTTACTGGGTTCCTGTGGTCATTCTAGTCCTGTCTTGTTTCGGTCCAGGTGGTCTCCTTTGGTATTCCTAGTTGATCCGGGAAAGGAGAGGAGAGGAGAGAAAGCAATCTGCTGCTCGTAGCTCCGCCTCCAGAAGTCGAATTCTCCTGTTTGATTCTTACTTTGTGTGGTGGTTGTCCATAATGGTCTTGCCTATTGCATATATACTTCCCATTATTATTATTTTTTTTTTACCAGACTCTGCTCAGCTCTGGCTTATGGTGGTATGGGGGACTGAACCTGGGACTTGGGAGGCTCAGGCATAAGAGTCTCTGAATAACTGTTATGCTATATACCCATAACCCCTTTCTATTTGTTTCTGTGCTATATTTTGTTTTGTGGTTACCATGAGTACTGTGTCTAACTTAAATATCAGCAATAGTTTTTCTTATATTGGCCTTGATTCACCATTTCACTGTATTACTCCACCTATTCTGCCTTCCTCCATTCCCATGTCTATATTTTACCCTGTGTTTTGTTTTGTTTTGTTCCTGGTTCTGTTCTACTACTGACCACTTCAAAAAAGTTGAAATTCTTTTGCTTCTTTTCATGTGAGACTACTATAAGTAGTTCTTACAAGGGAGTATTGGTAATGGTAAATTCTACAGTTTCTGAATGTTTAAACAAGTCTTTACTTCTCCTTCAGATGTGAAGGAAAATTTAGCAGGATAGAGTAAATATGATTTTTAGTTCCTATCTTCTAATACTTTGAATATTTCATTCCATTCCCTCCTTGCCTCTAAGTTTGAGATTAGAAATCTGATAAGAGCCTTTGTATGTTAGTACCTCCCTTTCCCTAGCAACCTGAAACATTTCTTCCTTGTCTTTGCTTTTGGATGGTTTTACTATGATGTGTTTTGGTGTGTGCCATTTTGGATTCAGGAACTTAGGTGTTCATTCAGCTTACTGAATGTCTATATTTTGAATGTTGCACAGTTGTGGAAAGTTTTCTGCTAAGATTTCTTTTAATATGCTGCTCTGCTCCCCTGTTCCTCTTTTCTTCCTCAGGGAACCCACTAACTCTTACATTTATCTTTCTTTCTTTTTATTTATTATTATTATTATTATTATTACATTCATCTTTCTGATGGAGTTTTCTATTTCTGATGGAGAAGTGCTTCACTTTTCCTAATCCTTTCATCAAGAACGTCAAATTCAGGGGGGTAAGTAGCATAATGATTATGCAAAGAGACTCTAATACCTGAGGCACTAAAGTCCCAGGTTCAATTCCCCACAACACCACAAGCCAGAGTTGAGTGGTGCTCTGATAAAATAAATAAATAAATAAATAAATAAATACTCCTTTAAAAATAAATAAACAGGGATTGGGTGGTGGCACACCTGGTTGAGTGCACATGTTACAGTGTGCAGGCTTTACAAGTGATGAAGCAGTGCTGAAGGTGTCTCTCTGCTTCTCTCCCTCTCTATCACTCCCTTCCCTCTCAATTTCTGGCTGTCTCTACCCAATAACTAAGTAATGATGATTAAAAATAAATAAATAAACAAAAAGACTTCAAATTCACAGAGTGTAGTGGTTGTGTCTTCTTTTAAAAATTTTTTATATTTATTTACTTTCCCTTTAGATGCCCTTGTTTTTCTATTGTTGTTGTAGTTATTATTGTTGTTGTTATTGATGTCATCATTGTTGGACAGGACAGAGAGAAATAGAGAGAGGAGGGGAAGACAGAGAGGGGGAGAGAAAGATAGACACCTACAGACCTGCTTCACTGCTTGTGAAGCAACTCCCCTGCAGGTGGGGAGATGGAAGCTTGAACCGGGATCCTTATGCCAGTCCTTGCACTTTGCACCACATGCACTTAGCCAGCTGCACTACCGCCTGACTCCCCATTTATGCCTTTTCTATCCACTGTACCTACTTGTGGCTAAGTGAGTATCTTAAGAAATCCTAGTTGTACAATAACTTGGATCCACCTCCATATCAGATTTCAGGCTCAGGGGAAAAAAGAAAAAGAAAAAGAAAAACTAGTACAGCCACAGGCCCTTTAGAATATAACTAAAATATGCCTACTAGCTACCAACAAAATGGAGGACCCCTCAACTCTTCATCTGCACAATTCCAGCCTTTAGGTCCATGATTGGTCAACAATTTGTTTGGCTTTGTATGTTAATTCTCATTTCAACCACCAGGTTCCAAATGCTAGGAGGATGCCGACCAGACTTCCCTGGACAGATGACTCCACCAGAACCCTTCCAGACTAGAGAGAGAGGCTGGGAGTATGGATTGACCTGTCAATGCCCATGTTCAGTGGGGAAGCAATTACAGAAGCCAGACCTTCTACCTTCTGCATCCCACAATGACCCTGGGTCCATACTCCCAGAGGGATAAAGAATAGGAAAGCTGTCATGGGAGGGGAGGGGATACAGAGTTCTGGTGGTGGGAATTTTGTGGAGTTGTACTCCTCTTATCCTATGGTTTAGTCAATATTTCCTTTTTGTAAATAAAAAATTTAAAAAATAAAAAGAAATCCTAGTTGTAATCTGAAAATTTTCAGATTTTTGTTTCAAACTTTTTGTTGCTTTAAGTAGTTGGTCAGAGGAACAAAGTACAGCAGCTGCTACTCCCTGGCTATATCACTGGAAGTTGGCTGGGAATTTTCTAGTTGGCTTCTGGGACCAGAGTAAATCACATGGCTTTAGTTCCCATCCAGGTTTTTGCCTGAAACACTGGTGAATCCTTGTCAGCAATTCAACATCTGTTGTCCCTGAGTGCACAGGTTAAGCACTCAGTCCTGCTTCCTGGATCTGACCATGTATTCAGCTGTGTAACTCCCAAAATGGCACCAGCTGTCACTAATCAGAGAAACTCTCCTTCCTCCTTTTTCTACCTACTCACCATGTATTGTACACACCTGCGGCTGAGTTTCTGAAGAAATCTCAGTTGTAACTTGACTCATTTTCAGGTGATTTCTTTCTTTCTTCCTTTCTTTCTTTCTTTCTTTTCTTTTCTTTTTTTTTTTTTTTTTTTTGCTTATTCTTTTCATGTACTTAATATAGAGTCTCCCAGTTGCTGTTTCAACCTCTGTGGGGCAACAGCAATGGAGGCTCAAAAAGTCACAGTTGTAAATTGGTGAGTTTCTAGGTTATTTTTTGTTTGTTTGTTTTTAACAGTTCCTTTGTTGCTAAAACTCAGACGGGGAAGTGGTGTGTCTTGGGCACAGATCTAATTTGGTGCCCGCTGTCTCTGAACACAGGTTTTTAGTCCTGGGAACTGCTTACTCAACCCCGTTCTGTACTCAAGCCACATGTGTCTGTACTAACCTGTGGCTTAGGTGATTTTCTTCTCTCTCTCTCTCTCTCTCTCATAGTCGTTTCTTTAACTCAGACCTGGAAATGGTGTACCTCAGCTGCCAACTCTTATTCTGGCACCAGCCATTCCTGAATATGGCCTTTTAGTCCCAGGAATCTCTCCCTCACCCCTTTTCTCTCCATGAGTCATACCTGTCTTTATTCACCTGTGGCTTGTTGAACTTTTGAATAGCTCCTGGTTGTATTTAGTTGAGTTTTCAGGTGGTTTCTGTTACTTTTCCTAGTTGACTGGGGAAACCAAAATTTGGCTGCTGCTTCTCCATAGCCAGGCTCTGGAAGTCTCCAAGGCCTTTTGAGAGTCTTTAGACTAGCTCTCCTCTCTTTCAAGTAATTTCTTTGTTGTTGTTGCTTTAACTGGTTGACCAAGAGGGCTGATATGAGGCAGCTGTTACTCCATGGTCACAACTCTTTTTGCTTTGTTTCTTCATTTGTTCTTGCCACCAGGGTTATTGCTTGGGCTTGGTGTCTGCACAACAAATCCTGGTGGTAATTTTTTTCCCCTTTTCTAATAGAAATATAGAGGGAGGAAGAGAGGAGAGAGACACAATTGTAGCACTTGTTTAAGGCTCCTGAAGATTCCCCCTGGGGCTAAAATATAAGTTTTCCTGCATAGTGATGCGTCTCCTCTACTGGGTGAACCAGCACTCACTACCAGTTCACTTGTCTTTTTTTAAGACGAATTTATTAAAGCAAAACTGAGATAAGACAGGTGAACAGCTCAGATTTATAAGCATGATTTAAGTTGTAACACGTGTATAAACTTATGGAACTATTTTTCTTCTCATATAGTGTACATGTCTATTCACCCCATTGAGTTTCCTCAAGGCTTCCTGCTAGCCTTTTCTCTCTCAACCCTCTTACCCTGGAAACTCAAGATCAGCCCTGTTTCTTTTTTTTTTTTAATTTTTTAATATTTATTTATTTATTTATTTTCCATTTTATTGCCTTTATCTTTTATTGTTGTTGTAGTTATTATTGTTGTTGTCATTGTTAGATAGAACAGAGAGAAATGGAGAGAGAAGGGGAAGACAGAGAGGGGGAGAGAAAGATAGACACCTGCAGACCTGCTTCACCACCTGTGAAGCGACCCCTGTGCAGGTGGAGAGCTGGGGGCTTGAACCTGAATCCTTATGCTGGTCCTTGAGCCTCATGCCATGTGCACTTAACCCACTGTGCTACCACCCGGCTCCCCCTGATTTTTTAAATTATTATTATTAATAATGATTGACAAGATTGTGGCATAAGAGGATAAGAGGGATACAGTTGCATACAGTTCCACCAGCAGAGTTCCATATCCCCTTTCCTCCATTGAAGCTTCCCTATTCTTTACTGCTCTGAGAGTATGGACCAAAGATCTTTACGGGGAGCAGAAGGTGGAAGGTTTGGCTTCTGTAATTGCTTCTCTGCTGGACACGTCAGCCCTCACTCTATGTAGACTGGTTAGCATGTTCTAGAATCAGGTCTGAGTGGAATCAGACAGGCTGTGTTCTTTGGACCTGCAGAAGTCAACAGAGCAAGGCTCCTCTCACTAAGTGCTTACCCTGGGGTGACATGAGTCTACATTCTTCTGGAAGAAGTCTTCTCTGTGGTGTCCCTGACTCTCCTCTACCCTCTGAGAGTCCAGTATCAGGGGGAGTAGGGGGAAACAGCATGAGAGTGTTTATAACAAAGATTGCTATAAAGTTTGTGCATAGAAGAAGGCTGATTTCATGCAAGGTACCCCCATAAACTGACCCTATTCATGGAGGCCTCTTAGAGGAAGTGGTGTTATTATAGAGACATGCTGATACTGGAACAAAGGGCTGGTCAACAGAAGTGGAGAGTCCTTAGCACAGAGCTGGACCCAAGTGGGTGCAGGGTGGGTGGGAAGACTGGATACTTCAGGGACAGAAACACAGGAGTTGGGAATGGGAGGCTTCAGGGGTTAAGAGGCTTGGAGCAGTGGAGAGGGCAAGGAGACCCATAGGATGATTTTAATCAAATGGACAGAGCTTTCCACCTCAACTCCATCTGTCAGTGGGTACAGCCACTCCTGCCTCTGCAGGTTGGGTGGTGTACCTAGTGCTCAAGTCTTTGGTAAAGGATCTGTGGCCAGACCTGATAGGCACCACCAACCATCCTGCCTTGCAGCCCTCCATGGCAGGGTCAGATGGTGAAACCAGATCCCAGCCCAGATGAGCTAGATGACGTGCCTCTCTGCCACCTTCCCCCAGACACTGGCTCTGACACTTGGCTCACCTCCCCTGGCACCCAGCCCTGTGGCAGAGCTGGGCCAAGCCACGCAGCAGGCTCACATAGCATGGGTCTCCTGGAGCTCCCTCCTCTTGAGGTAGAGGAACCAGGGAGACCTGGAGGAGCCATGGGACTTGCCCCTCCCCACTGCAGAAGCAGGGAACCCACTTCTCTCCCCGGCCCTGTCCTGCCTGGCCCAAGCTCCACTGTCCCCTCTACTCTGGGCTACCAGAATCTCTTATCTAAGCTGCTCAGTTTAGTCAAGTGCACTTTAAATATTTTTGTGTCCATTGATGTTTTGATTACACAAGGGGCATATGTTTGTGTTTAGAGACCTTGGAAATACAGATAAGAGAAAGGAAAAGAAACTAATGAACTCTTCACTCCCAAAGCAAATATTGCTGAGTTAATAGTGTCATTCAGTCCAGATCTTTTCACACCTAAGAGGTATACACACACACACACACACACACACACACACACACACGAGTGTGATACATACAAAATTCTGTAGCTCACTGTTCACACATATTAATTAATTTTATAAGTTATTTAATAGTAATTTATAAATTTAAAAGGTGTCGGGGGGTATAGTTCTAGACCCCCCACCAAAGTTCTCTGCTCATTTACCCCCCCAACCCAAAGATAACCAACATAGTTCTCTCAAAATCTTAGATTGAGACAGAAAGGCAGAAAGAGAGAGAGAGAGAGAGAGAGAGAGAGAGAGAGACCACCACAGCACCAAACTTCCTTCAGTGCAGTGGGGGCCGGGCTTGAACCTGGGCCTCACACACAGCAAAGCAGCACACTGTCCAATCCAAGTGAGCTGTTTCTCTGGCCTGTGTCTCTTTTCTTCCCTGAAATTATCTCTGTATGTTGGCTATCTTGGAGTAACCGTGCTCTCTCTCCAAGAGCATTTGCCTTTGCTGTTTCGACAAACACCGATAAACTGCTTTCCTGAAAGACTAAACCCACCACCACTCCCATCTCATTGTGAGAGTCCATTACCCTGAGCCCTGGCTCCACCATCTGTAAGTGTCACTGTCATCGGTTAAAATCCCTGGATAGTATGATTTGCATTTTTCTGACTACCATACAGTGAGGCTTTTCTTCCCTTGTTCCGGGGCCATGTATATTTACTCAGCTGGGAGTAAATACCATTTCTACCTTTGCCCAGTCTCCCATTAGGATAATAGGATCATTGTCCTTTACTCATGCATGTGTAGGAAAAAGGGATAAATGTACATGATTAAAAAATTCAAATAAAGCAGGGGCCAGGTGATGGTGCCCCTGGTTAAGCCCACACATTACAGTGCACAAGGACCCAAGTTCAAGCCCCTGGTCCCCACCTGCAGGGGGGAAGCTTCACGAGTGGTTAAGCAGGGCTGCAGGTGTCTCTTTGCCTCTTTTCCTCTCTACCTCCCCCTTCCTTCTCAATTTCTTTCCATCTCTATTAAATAATCACTAAATAACATTTTAAAAGTTCCAATAGAGCAAAAGGTATAGAGAAAGAAGTAGGCTCCCTCCCCCATCTCTGCTACCCAGCCCCCTGGCCCATGCCTTGTGGGGTACACAAGCAGAGAACATCCAGGCAGTGTCAGAGGACCCCAAGGCGTTCTCATTTTACAGTCAGGAGAGGGAAGGTGCCTGTATAAAGGAGGACCTCAGGCTGGATCACAATTATCTTCAGACCAAAGCAATTCTAAAACATAATTTTAATTTTTTTTTTTTTGTCTCCAGGGTTATTTCTGGGGCTCGGTGCCTGCACCACAAAATCCACTGCTATTGGGAGCTATTTTTTCCCTTTTGTTGCCCTTGTTGTTATTATTGTTGTCATTGCAGTAGTTGTTGTTGGATAGGACAGAGAGAAATGGAGAGAGGATGGGAAGACAGAGAGGAGGAGAGAAAGATAGACACCTGCAGACCTGCTTCACCATTTGTGAAGCGACCCCCCTGCAGGTGGGAATAGGGGGCTCGAACCGGGCATAATTTTAATGTTTTAATATATATTAAAAGGTTTATCTATTAACGAAAGAGAGAAAGAGAAAGAGAGAGAGAGACAGAGGGAAAGAGAAAGGAGAAGGGGCCAGGTGATGGTGCACCTGGTTAAGTGCACGCATGGTTCAAGCCCCTGGTCCCCACCTGCAGGAGGAATGCTTCATGAGTGGTGAAGCAGGGCTGCAGGTATCTATATCTATATCTCTGTCTCTTTCCCTTTTTCTCCCCCACCCTTCTCAATTTCTCTGTCTTTATCCAATAGTAGATGAATAAATAAATCAATATAAACAAATATTTGATTTTTCGGTATAAAAATGAAGAAAGGGAAAAGAGAGAATAAAAGAGAAGTAGAGAGAGCCAGAGCTTCAGTCTGACACTAGCATAACATTCATGCTAGAGAGCCAACTGTAGTTTCTCATGCTTCCAAGTCCAGAAAACACACTAGCCACCCTGTCACCTCATAAGCTGCACATTTATTTATTTATTTATTTATTTATTTATTTACTTAAAGTGGCCACAGTGCCGAGAATCCACTAGAGTCATAATGCCTGCTAGCCTAAAAGTAATGACCACTGAGCAGATTCTTGGGCACTGGCCTGTAGACAGTCTATACATCAGTGCTGGTAATATTCATTATGCCTGTTACTTGTCACAGCCAATGAACAAGGAGGAGGGGGGACATGTGGGTAGCCTGAGCAGAGGATTTTTTTTAATTTTTAAAAATATTTATTTGCTTTCCCTTTTGTTGCCCTTGTTGTTTTATTGTTGTAGTTATTGATGCTGTCATTGTCAGATAGGGCGGAAAGAAATGGAGAGATAAGGGGAAGAAAGAGATGGGGAGAGAAAGATAGACATCTGCAGACCTGCTTCACCACCTGTGAAGCAACCCCCCTGCAGGTGGGGAGCTGGGGGCTTGAACTGGGATCCTTACTCTGGTCCTTGCACTTTGTGCCATGTGTGCTTAACTCGCTGTGCTACACTACCTCAAGGTTATTAGAGAGCTGAAAGCTGAAATAGCTGAGCTAAGAACACAACTAGCTGAACAAGCTAAAACAGCATCAGAACAGGGTAACAAAATAGATGAACTCCAGGAAACAGCAGAGGGGAGAGAGAATAGAATAAATGAGGCTGAAGACAGAATTAGCAAGATTGAGGATGACTTAGAGACAACTAAAAAAGAAGTAAGAGATCTCAAAAAGAGATTAAGAAATACTAAAAACAACAACAGAGACTTATGGAATGACTTCAAAAGAAATAATATACGCATTATGGGCTTACCAGAGGAAGAAAGAGAAGGAGGGGAAGAAAGCATTCTTCAGGCCATAATAGCTGAGAACTTCTCTAGTCTAGACAACATCATAAAGGTTCAAGAAGCCCAGAGGGCCCCAAAGAGAATTAACCCAGACTTAAAGACATCAAGAAACATCCTATTTAGAATGGAAAGGGATAAGGATAAAGAAAGGATACTGAAGGCTGCAAGAGAAAAACAAAGAGTCACCTACAGAGGAAAACCCATAAGGTTAGCAGCAGACTTCTCCACATAAACCCTACAGGCCAGAAGAGAATGGCAAGATATCTATTGAGTGCTCAATGAGAAAGGCTTTCAACCAACACTACTGTATCCTGCTAGACTGTCACTCAGGCTAAATAGAGGCATAAAAATCTTTTCAGACAGGAGTTGGTCATTAGCGCAGCAGGTTAACTGCTTGTGGCGCAAAGTGCAAGGACTGGCATAAGGATCCTGGTTCGAGCCCCTGGCTCCCCACCTGCAGGAGGTCGCTTCACAAGTGGTGAAGCAGGTCTGCAGGTGTCTGTCTTTCTCTCCTCTCTCTGTCTTCCCCATCTCTCTCCATTTCTCTCTGTCCTATCCAACAACGACGATACCATCAATAACAACAACAATAAGAACTACAACAATAAAACAACAGACAACAAAAGGGAATAAATAAATACATATTTTTAAAAAAATCTTCTCAGACAATCAATAGTTGAAAGAATCAACAATCACCAAGCCTGCCTTGAAAGTCCTGAAAGTTCTCCTATAAACAGACCACCATAAATATGCTATATATGAACACTCTAAAAATATACAAGAATGGCATTAAAATATCTTCAATCTTTGATATCAATAAATGTCAATGGCCTGAATTCACCTATTAAAAGGCACAGAGTAGGAAGATGGATCAGAAAACACAACCCAACAGTATGCTGTCTACAGGAAACCCAACTAACTCAACAAGACAAACATAGACTCAAAGTGAAAGGATAGAAAACTATCATACAAGCCAATGGCCCACAAAAAAAGGCAGGAACAGCTATTTTCATATCTGACACAATAGACTTAAAAATCAATAAAATTAAAAATGATAGGAATGGACACTACTTAATGCTCAGAGGATTAGTTAATTAAGAGGACTTAACAATTATTAACATCTATGCACCCAATGAGAAGCAATCTAAATACATCAGACATAGACTGAAAGAGCTACAACAATATATTAACTGCAGCACAGTCATAGTAGGGGACTTCAACACCCCACTCTTTCAACTTGACACATCATCCAGGCAGAAAACCAATAAAGACATGAGGGAGCTAAATGAGGAGATAGATAAACTAGAATTATTAGACATTTTCAGAGTCATTCATCCCAAGAAACTGGAATACACATTCTACTCAAGTCCACACGGGTCATTGTAAAGGACAGACCATATGTTAGGCCACAAAGACAGCATCAGCCAATTCAAGAGCATTGAAATCATCCCAAGCATCTTCTCAGACCACAGTGGAATTAAACTAACACTTAACAATCAACGAAAGATTAGTAATAGTCCCAAAACGGGGAAGCTCAACAGTACACTACTTAACAACTACTGGGTCAAAGAGGAAATAAAGGAAGAAATCAAAATGATTCGAGAGTTCAGTGAAAATGAAGACACAAGCTATCAAAATATTTGGGACACAGCTAAGGCAGTACTGGAAGGGAAGTTCATAGCCATACAAGCACACATTAGGAAGTAAGAAAAAGCACAAATAAACAGCCTGGTTGCACATCTTAAAGACCTAGAAGAAGAAGAACAAAGGAACCCTTAAGCAACTAGAAGAACAGAAATAACTAAAGTTAGGGCAGAAATCAATAACATTGAAAATAAGAAAACCATACAAAAGATCAATGAAAGCAAATGTTGGTTCTTCAAAAGCATGAACAAAATCAACAAACCTTTAGCCAGACTCACAAAACAAAAAAGGAAGAAGACCCAAATACATCGGATTATAAAGTTAAAAGGAGATATCATAACAGACACCACAGAAATTCAGCATATCATGTGAGGATTCTATGAACAACTCTATGCCACCAAGCTTAAGAACCTGGAAGAAATGGATGATTTCCTAAATACCTACAAACTTCCAAAATTAAGTAAAGAGGAACTAGATAACATGAACAGGCCAATCACAACTAGTAAAATTGAAACAGTTATCAAAAACCTTCCCAAGAATAAAAGCCCTGGACCAGATGGTTTCACAAATGAATTCTACAAAGCCTTCAAAGAAGAACTAATACCTCTACTTTTAAAAGTCTTCCAGAAGATTGAAGACACTGGAATACTTCCTTCCAGCTTATATGGAGCCAACATCACTTTGATACCAAAAGCAGACAGGAACACAACCAAAAAAGGAAAATACAGACCAATATATCTGATGAACATAGATGCGAAAGTATTGAACAAAATTCTAGCCAATGAGATACAGCAGTATATTAAAAAGATTGTTCATCATGACCAAGTGGGGTTTATCCCAGGGATGTAGGGTTGGTTTAATATACGTAAATCAATCAACATTATCCACCATATCAATAAAAGCAAGATCAAAAACCACATGGTCATATCAATAGATGCAGAGAAAGCCTTTGACAAAATACAACATCCCTTAATGATCAAAACACTACAAAAATGGGAATAGATGGAAAATTCCTTAAGATAGTGGAGTCTATATATAACAAACCTACAGTCAACATCATACTCAATGGTGAAAAACTGGAAGCATTTCCCCTCAGATCAGGTACTAGACAGGGTTTCCCACTATTACCATTAATATTCAGCATAGTGTTGGAAGTTCTTGACATAGCGATCAGGCAGGAGCAAGGAATTAAAGGCATACAGATTGGAAGAGAAGAAGTCAAACTCTCCCTATTTGCAGATGACATGATACATATATAGAAAAACCTAAGGAACCCAGCAAGAAGCTTTTGGAAATCATCAGGCAACACAATAAGGTGTCAGGCTACAAAATTAACATTCAAAAAAGTCAGTGGCATTCCTCTATGCAAACACTAAGTTAGAAGAAGATAAAATCCAGACATCAATTCCTTTTACTATAGCAACAAAAACAATAAAATATCTAGAATTAAACCTAACCAAGAAAGTGACAGACTTGTATACTGAAAATTATGAGTCACTACTCAAGGAAATTGAAAAAGACACAAAGAAGTGGAAAGATATTCCATGTTCATGGGTTGGAAGAATTAACATCATCAAAATGAATAGATGCAGAGAAAGCCTTTGACAAAATCCAACATCCCTTTATGATCAAAACACTACACAAAATGGGAATAGATGGAAAATTCCTGAAGATAGTGGAGTCTATATATAACAAACCTACAGCCAACATCATACTCAATGGTGAAAAACTGGAAGCATTTCCCCTCAGATCAGGTACTAGACAGGGCTGCCCACTATCACCATTACTATTCAACATAGTGTTGGAAGTTCTTGCCATAGCAATCAGGCAGGAGCAAGGAATTAAAGGGATACAGATTGGAAGAGAAGAAGTCAAACTCTCCTTATTTGCAGATGACATGATAGTATACACAGAAAAACCTAAGGAATCCAGCAAGAAGCTTTTGGAAATCACCAGGAAATACAGTAAGGTGTCAGGCTACAAAATTAACATTCAAAAGTCAGTGGCATTCCTCTATGCAAACACTAAGCTGGAAGAAACTGAAATCCAGAAATCAATTCCTTTTACTATAGCAACAAAAACAATAAAATATCTAGGAGTAAACCTAACCAAAGAAGTGAAAGACTTGTATACTGAAAATTATGAGTCACTACTCAAGGAAATTGAAAAAGACACAAAGAAGTGGAAAGATATTCCACGTTCATGGGTTGGAAGAATTAACATCATCAAAATGAATATACTACCCAGAGCCATCTACAAATTTAATGCTATCCCCATCAAGATCCCAAGCACATTTTTTAGGAGAATAGAACAAATGCTACAAATGTCTATCTGGAACCAGGAAAGACCTAGAATTGCCAAAACAATCTTGAGAAGAAAGAACAGAACTGGAGGCATCACACTCCCAGATCTCAAATTGTATTATAGGGCCATTGTCATCAAAACTGCTTGGTACTGGAACATGAATAGACACACTGACCAGTGGAATAGAATTGAGAGCCCAGAAGTGAGCCCCCACACCTATAGACATCTAATCTTTGACAAAGGTGCCCAGACTATTAAGTGGGGAAAGCAGAGTCTCTTCAACAAATGGTGTTGGAAACAATGGGTTGAAACATGCAGAAGAATGAAACTGAACCACTATATTTCACCAAATGCAAAAGCAAATTCCAAGTAGATCAGGAACTTGGATGTTAGACCACAAACTCTTAGATACTTAGAGGAAAATATTGGCAGAACTCTTTTCCGCATAAATTTTAAAGACATCTTCAATGAAATGAATCCAATTACAAAGAAGACTAAGGCAAGCATAAACCTATGGGACTACATCAAATTAAAAAGCTTCTGCACAGCAAAAGAAACCACTACCCAAACCAAGAGACCCCTCACAGAATGGGAGAAGATCTTTACATGCCATACATCAGACAAGAGGCTAATAACCAAAATATATAAAGAGCTTGCCAAATTCAACAACAAGAAAACAAATAACCACAGAAGAGATCCAAAAGGCTGACAAACACATGAAAAAATGCTCCAAATCTTTGATTGTCAGAGAAATGCAAATAAAGACAACAATGAGATACCACTTCATTCCTGTGAGAATGTCATATATCAGAAAAGGTAACAGCAACAAATGCTGGAGAGGCTGTGGGGTCAAAGGTACCCTCCTACACTCCTGGTGGGAATGTCAATTGGTCCAACCTCTGTGGAGAACAGTCTGGAGAACTCTCAGAAGGCTAGAAATGGACCTACCCTATGATCCTGCAATTCCTCTCCTGGGGATATATCCTAAGGAACCAAACACACCATCCAAAAATATCTGTGGACACATATGTTCTTAGAAGCACAATTTTCAATAGCCAAAACCTGGAAGCAACCCAGGTGTCCAACAACAAATGAGTAGCTGAGCAAGTTGTGGTCTATATACACAATGGAATACTACTCGGCTATTAAAAGGGTGACTTTACCGTTTTCAGTTGATCTCGGATGGACCTTGAAAGATTCATGTTAAATAAGTCAGAAACAGAAGGATGAAAATGGGATGATCTCACTCTCAGACAGAAGTTGAAAAACAAGATCAGAAGAGAAAACACAAGTAGAACCTGAACTGAAATTGGCATGTTGCACCAAAGACTCTGGAGTGGGGGAGAATACAGGTCCAAAAAGGGTGACAGAGTACCTAGTGGGGGTTGTTTTGTTATGTGGAAAACTGGGAAATGTTATGCATGTACAAACTATTGTATTTACTGTTGAATGTAAAACATTAATTCCCCAATAAAGAAATTAGAAAAAAATTCATGGAAAAGATATAACATGAGGCTGGGTGGTGGTGCACCTGGTTGAGCACACATGTTACAGTGCCCAAGGACACAGGTTCAAGCACCCAGTCCCCACCTGCAGGGGGAAGCTTCCTGAGTGGTCAAATAGGGCTGCAGGTGTCTCTCTCTCTCCCTCTCTATCTCTCCTTTCCCTCTTGATTTCTGGCTGTTTCTATTCAATAAATAAATAAAGATAATTTAAAAAAAGAAAAAAGCACACCATGACTTTTCCAACAGCCCAATACTACTTGCATGGTCAGGACAATAAGTCCCTGGTGGCATTTTTCACCAGCCCTGTGACCACGGATTCGTCACTGTTTCAGGACCCCCAATTCGACACCTTTAACGGGGCCTGCTTGCACAATCTTTTCCTTTTCTACAACTTAAGTCTGAAGCTTGCAGATTCTCTGTAGTAAGACATTCCCACTGTGGGCCTCCTTAGGCCCCTGGCTTATTTTTTATTAACCAGCCATCAGTAATGCAAATGCTCACAGGTCATGTAGGGTGCTGTACAACACCCCTCGGGGGCTCCCAGCCTGGCTTTCCACCTCCCACACGCTGGGCTCCAGTTCATGGGCAAGGGCTCTATGTTGGGAGCTTGTCCTGCAGTTCAGCAGGCGTTTGGCTGGACAGTGCTCAGGGAGCTCATCTGGAAAAGTCTCCAGAAGTGGCACATCCTCCCCGGGAGGACAGAGGTGCATCTAGGGGGTGGGTGGTGTGCTAGCTGGTCCTTTCACCAGTCTCCTTCCTCCCTTCAGATCCGAGATTCTAGAACTACCTAGTCATTGGAGCCTCCAGGTGCCCCAGCACACAGAAGCTGGTCTGCAGCCCCTGGTTCTAAATGAGACTTCCAGTGACGGAACACCTAACTTGGTAGGTGTCCTGTTCTCTGGCTCACTAAGTAAAAGCACAGTGGGCTGGGCTAGCAAGATAGTCCCCCCGGGTGGAGCCCACCCCCCCCCACCCCCGCCCACACACAGCCTAGAGGAAGCTTCGGTGTAGCAAGATAGTCCCCCCGGATGGAGCCCACCCCCGCCCACACACAGCCTAGAGGAAGCTTCGGTGTGGTACTGTCTTTCCCCTCATTCTCTCTGTTTGGTAAAGATGGACCGGGGTGGTCACACACTAGTGACAGCAAAAATAATAATGATAATGATTAATGATAATAATAAATAAATAAAGATGTGCAAACCACAGGACAAGTGCTGGGTGAACTACAGCAAATGGAGAAGCCAGGAGATGGTCACGTGCAAGAAGCTGAGAAAGCAGGTCACTGTCTGCTCTGTCTCCAGTCAGGGACACCAGCTGGGGGGTTGGTGTGTAATTCTGGGTGTGAGGAACTCAGTTCTGGATAGTACGCTGGCTCAGTCTCATCATGAGACCCCCAAGAGGTCAAGTCAACTGAATCCAGAGGGGGTCTTCCAGAGGGAAGATTAAAGACAAGGCTTTTATTTTTATTTATTTATTAATTTTTTAATTAACTTTATTTATGTATTGGCTAGAGACAGCCAGAAGTTGAGAGGAAGGGGAGATAGGGAGAGAGACAGAGAGACACCTGCAGCCCTATGTCACCACTGGTGAAGCTTTCCCCCTGCAGGTGGGGACCAGGGGCTTGAACCCAGGTCCTTGTCCATTGCAGCACTTACATACACTCAACCAGGTCTGCCATCCAGGCGCCTGGCCTTTGCTTTTCATTTTTACATCACTAAGGTTATCACTGGAGCTTGTCTGCATGCTGTCTCCACCACTTCCAGTGGCCATTCCTAGCCCCCCACACACACACACACAGGTAAGCCACCACCCAGATCCCCTCCACTGTTGGGAACCAGGTCACCAAGGCCCTTTTTTCAACCCCTTCAGCTTCCCCCTTTTGACACCTTTGGACTTCCGGAGATGTGGCTTATGGAATAGCCTGATCAACTCTCCCAGATCAACTAGGAAAAATGACAAAAAGCACCTGAGAACTCAACAAAATTCAACCAGTATCTCTTCAAAACCTCAGCAAGCCACAGGTGAGTACAGGCATATGTGGCTTGTGGACAAATAAGGGCTGAGGGAGAGATTCCTGGGACTAAAAGGCCATATTCAGGGATGGCTGGGGCCAGACTGGGAGTCTGGCAGGTGGGCATCACCACTTCCTGGTCCAAGTTAAAGAAACATCTATAGAAAGAGAGAGGGAGGGGGAAGGGGGAGATGGGGGAGGAAGGGGGAGGGAGGGGAAAAGAAGGGGGGGAGAAAGGGCGGGTTGTGTGTGACACAGTAGGTTAAGCGGTTTCATAAGGATCCCAGTTTGAGGCCCCCCCCCCCCCCCCGCTCCCCACCTAAGAGGGAGTCACTTCACAAGTGCTGAAGCAGGTCGGCAGGTGTCTATCTTTCTCTCCCCCTCTTTGTCTTCCCCTCCTCTCTCCATTTCTCTCTGTCCTATCCAACAACAACAATGGCAGCAACGACAACAATAACAATAATAACAACAAGGGCGACAAAAATGAAAAAAAAAAAAAGGCCTCTAGGAGCAGTGGATTCATAGTGTAGCCACCAAGCCACAGCAGTAACCCTGGAGACAAAAAAACGGAAACTACTTAAGTCACAGGTGAGTTCGGTACTTGTGGATGGAAAGGGCTTGCGCGGGTGCTTCCCAGGACGAAACACTGGTGCTCATGAGGAGACAGCAGGCACCAAAATACATCTGTGGCAGAGACACACTACTTCTGGGTCTGCGTTTTAGCAACAAAAAGACTGTTAAAAAGAAAAAAAAAACACCTAAAAACTCGTCAGTTTACAGCTATGACTTCACAGAGGGGGAAACAGCAGCAGGGAGACCCCACATTGACAACAAGGTCACTGACCTGCCTGATTACTCAGGATAAAAATCTCTCCTCCAAGATATACAAACAGGGAAATCCAACACCTTAGCCACAGCGCCTCCTGCTGGCACAACAAGGCAAGCCACACCCAACTGAAGCCTGTATCTCCTGAAATAGATGGTAGTTTATTGATACTTCACTCTCTGTTGCTCCCTTGCTTTGCTTCTTAAGTTTCACCAGTGAGTGAGACCATCCAGCACTCATCCTTCTCCTCTTGGCTGATTTCTCTTACACTGCATATAATAGCCAAGAGTAGAAACAACCCAAGCGCCCAGTGACAGATGAATGAGGAAGGAAGACATTGTGGTCCATGGCAGGTGGGGGAAGGCACAGGAGAGTGCGAGGAGGTGCAGGAAGATTCAGGAAGGTGTGATACACTAGCCAGGGTACCAGAGGCCACCTTATGGAGCATAATTCAGAGCTCAGGGACCAGGGCACTACAGGGCATGAGGTTCAGGTCTCCAGCCAGCACAATACTGTGTCCACGCCACCCCGACATGTCCCAGTGGAGAGCAGGCTGCTCATAGACTGTCGTGATTTCTTCCATAACTTCCAAAGAAATGACTTGACAACCCCACACCCTGGCAGCACCTGAGCACCCCCCAGGGGCTGTGCTGGAACTGGCTGCGCCCAGACCTGTCCTCAAGGGAGCAGATCCTGGACCAGCTGGTGCTGGGGCAGTTCCTGGAATCCTGCTCCTCTGAGCTAGAGGCCCTGGTGCTGAAGAGTGGGGTGCAGACATGTACTGGGCTGAGGAGCACCTGCTGAGGAGCCTGGAGGCACCCCAAGGCAACAGTGCACCCCAGGAGTGGATTCAGCACAGCAGTCTCATTCAAGGAGGAGCTGACGCCCCCACAGAGGAGAGGGCACAGAGACCTGCCCACCAGGTTGCAGAGGGAGGCAAAGGACCAGCCCAGGGCTGAGGGGGGAGCAACTATCTACATTTAATCTAGAATAAAATCTTCGTTTATTGTTTTTTAAGTCTTTAACATATCTGTAAATGGTTTATTATTTTTTTTAACCACCTTTGGATATGGTGAAACTGAGGGTTGACAATAAATGATTGAAAGTCAAAGAGAGAGAGAGAGAAAGAGAGAGAGAGATATATATGAAGGTATCTCTTTTGCTAAAAGCAGGTTCATACGTCTGACTAGAAGTCCTCTGAGAAGCACCCGTTTGCTGGCAATCCCCAGAACTGGGCTCCTCTTGTCACCCTGGATGGTTCCCAGCACCCAAGAGTAGTCATGAGATCATCAACTACAACTTGCTGTTTACTCATGACCCATGTCTCTCTCTCTCACCCTCTCTCTAGGTCTTAGTCATCAAATCTGAAGGATGTCTGCCTCACCCTTCCCTAGTACATTCCCCAAGCAAGCACACACCTCAGATGCACCAGGTAAACTAACTCACCTCCAGCATATATGCCCACCTTTGGCTCACTCTTTGTGTCCTGGTGATGTAGCCATCGATAGTTATGAATCAGGGGGCAGGGCAGCGGCATGCCTGGTTAAGCATACATAGTACTAAGCACAAGGACCACACAAGGATCTGGGTTAGAGCCCCCAGCTCCCCACCTGCAGGAGGGACACCACGAGTGGTGAAGCAGGTCTTTAGGTGTCTGTCTTTCTCTCTATTGCTCCTCCTCTCTCAATTTCTCTCTGTCCTATCCAATAAAATGAAAAAAAAAAATGGCCACAAGGAGCAGTGGATTCATCGTACCAGTACCAAGCCCCAGTGATAACCCTGGAGGGAAAAACTAGTTATGAATCATACAGACCTGAATTTGAGTCCAATGCATGCCCATGGACTAGTTACATAGACTCCTGGAAGCCTCACTTTCTTCTTTATTTGTGAGACTCTAGTAGCAGCAGTGACTCTCTTATATGGGAGGACCAAAGGGATGCTTGTGTGTGAGGAAATTCACATAGTGCTTACCTCACTGTAGTTTATTATTACTTGAATTTATTACTCCATCTCTTGTACCCTCCAAGTAGAGAAGTCCATGTAACAGGTTAAGTTGTGCTTCTGGTAACTTATATTTGTAGGAGAATCTATTTCTTAAGTTACACATTAATTCAAGGCTACATATAAGTAGCTCAGTGCCTTGGGCAACCGCTTACTTATAAAAAGTATAATATTTAGTGGCTCTTAGTTTTGCAGTTAGACATTATTAATGGCCCATGACTTATTGTTGAGTTAGGATGAGAACTATACACATGCACAAATCCTTTCAAGTCCCCCACCCCCAACACATACCTGCTGGTAGAGAAAGATGCCCACAGAGCTGGTGCTACAGCTAGCCTGACCTTCCAGTTATTTTTGGAAAAGGAGGGCAAGAATGAGAGGGGAAGGGCACCATGTCTGCTTCCATCCAGGGCTGCAAAAGAGCATGATTCAGGTGTGGGTGAGTGGCCTACTATTGTTTGTGCCCAGCTGATGCCAAGGTGTCATTTTAAGGTCCTCTCTTTTATTCTTATTTTTATTTAAATTTTTATTTATAAAAAGGAAACACTGACAAAAACCAAAGGATAAGAGGGGTACAACTCCACATAGTTCCCACCACCAGAACTCCATATCCCCTCCCCTCCCCTGATAGCTTTCCCATTCTCTATCCCTCTGGGAGCATGGGCCCAGGGTCATTATGGGGTGCAGAATCTGGAAGGTCTGGCTTCTGTAATTGCTTCCCCTGATGAACACGGCATTGGCAGATTGAGTCATACTCCCAGCCTGTCTCTCCTCTGGGGAAGTGGGGCTTCAGGACACATTGGTGAAGTCGTCTGCCCAGGGAAGTCTGGTTGGCATCATGGTAGCATCTTGAACCTGGTGGCTGAAAAAAGAGTTAACATATAAAGCCAAACAAATTTTTGACTAATCGTGAACCTAAAGGCTGGAATATTGCAGATGAAGATTTGGGGTCTCCATTTTGGAGATAGCTAGTAGGCCTATTTTAGTTATATTCCAAAGGGCCCATAACTATACTAGTTTTTCCTAAGGCTGACATCTGACATGCAGGTGCACCCAAGTTATTATCTGGGGAAGTGATGTCATGGCTGAAAAGGGGCTAGAAAGCTGGATCAGGGAAGAGAGTAGCTCCCAAATATGGGAAAGGTGTATAAATATTGTTAACTGTAGACCCCATCGATTTGTTCTGGAGCCCATATTCAGCTTAGGAGCCTATGTGACCTTTGCATCCCTGTAGATCTGAGCTCACATTCTGCAGTCATGAGTAGGAACCTTCCAAGCTGCCTCAGTTTCGGGACCCATCCTCCTCAGGTGGCAGATAGAGTATGTTATCCAGCCTCCCTTCAGAGGATGGAACATTCTCTACCATTGTTGATTCACATTGAGGGCAAGGTCCTATGGGGGCCCACAAAGGGGTCTATTGTGTTGTTGCTGATGGAGATGACCAGTGACAATGGAGAGAGGAATCTATTTGAGGTCTAGGCTCATCGTGTATGTGTGGGAATCTCAGGACTCCCTGACCAGGGCCCTCTTTTTAAAAATTATTTATTTAGTATTGCATAAAATCAAAGAGACACCACAATTCCTTATGAGGCGCAGAAGGTGGGAGTTCTGGCTTCTGTAATCGCTTCTCCACTGGACATGGGTGTTGGCAGGTGGATCCATACCCCCAGCCTGTTTCTGTCTTTCCCTAGTGGGGCAGGGCTCTGGAGAAGTGGGGTTCCAGGACACACTGGTGAGGCTGCCAGGGGTGACATCACATCTCAACTGCAGTTACTGCTGTGGGAGCAGCAGATTGCTGGGGGAGGAGGAATGTGCTTCCCATCCTGGGGGGGCAGACCTGGGGGGCGGTGTGCTCCCCCACCTGGCTGCTGTCACCCCTTCCTCAGGGAAGCCCTCCTTCTCCCAGGGTTTGCAGAGCACCTGCCATGTACAGTTTGGGACGAGGGGCTTCACGGCCATCAAGCCTGCTGAGCCCATCCTAGGGTTGTTAAAATGCCAGTTCACAGATGAGGGGCTGGGGAGAGACAGCAGAGCCCTAGGGGTGGGGCTGGGGGACAGCTGGAGGAGTGGGGAGAGAAGTGGGGGGATCTTTGTGTCAGTTCAGAGCTGGAAGGGACTTTGATCCTGTCTGTCTATGAGAGAGGTGTGTCCTGTGAGAGCTGGGACATGGGTGGGTCTGGGAGCATGGAGATCAGGACTGAGCAGCAAGGGAGTCCCTGGGAATGTGGGATTCCAGGCAGTGCAGGGTCTGAATGCCCTCAGGAGAAGGGCTGAGGAGGCTGAGGGTAGGGGGTAGGACCTGCAGGGAGTGGTGGGGTGCTGGCTACAGAGTCAGGCAGCCAGGAGTGAACTGGCCCAAGCCGGGAGCTGAACTGCATTAACTCATCAGTGAGACTGACTCCAAGTGCTGCTGCCCTGGCAGGGAGGGGGAGGGAGAGGTGTCAGTGCCTAGTGGGTGCTCAGCACACAGCTAGTGCTCCCTAGAAGTGCTCCAGCCCTTCTGCTTAAGCAAAAGAGACCTTCCCATCAGTCCTCGCTTCTCCCAATGAGATGCTGCTAGGTGTGTGCCATGCCAAGTCTCACGCCCACCCCCTTCTGACCAGTGCCCCAGACCACCCTTCCCAGGCATAGAATATCCCAGACCTACTGACTGGGTTTTTCAAATCCCTTTCCTTTCATTAGTGGCCTTGCTGGAGAACAGAATGTTGATCAATGGGTCCCAAGGGCCCAGCTGACTGATGGTTGGTCCTGAGGCTGGAAATAGGGCTGGGGAGCCCCCAGATGGAGTAGTTTTGCAAACCAGTGTGTACATTGCTGGGGAGTGTAGAGACAGAGGACAGAGGTGTCAGGAGAGGACAGACCTCTGTCTCAGGAGCTGGATTGTGCAGGTGATGGTAGGGTTGAAATGTCTATTTCTTTCCTTACTCATCCTTGTCTAGGGAAGGAGAGCCACCCCCTCCTCCTCAGATCTTGGGGACTGACTCACTCTCCCGAGATCCTGAACTACCCACCAACATGTCTTTCCCAATATGGCCAGCAGAGGGCGCCCAAAGTCTGGCAGGCGCTGAAAAACCCCCAGAGGGTTCCAGCACAGACTAAAGGAACTGCTCTTTCCAAGGATGGACTGATTGGCTCTGGTGTGGGAGTCCAACCCCAGGTCTACAGGTGACGGAGGTGTGTCCCAGGAAGTGTACCAGGACTTTTGCAACACAGCAAATCTGTTTTCTTTAAAATACTGTTTTAATTTATTTTGGATAAATTAAAGGCACTGCTTCAGTACCTTTGAAACTTCACCCCTTACAGATGGGGACTGGGGGCTTGAACCCTGGTCCTTGTGCATTGTGGTCTGTGTGGTCTACCAGGTGTGCCACTGCCCGACACCAACAGTCTGTCTTCTGACTCAGTACACGCAGCTGCCCCTGGTGCAGAATGAGCACAAACCACTCGGACCCTCAGATTCCCCAGGTCCAGGTCGCCAGGGCTGCACATGAACAGCCCTGCACTGCCACCTGCACTGCCACCTGCTGGCCCTGCATGGCCACCTGCTGGCATTGCCACCTGCTAGAGAGGTGCCGGCCTCCTACCTGCCTCTTTAATCTTTTTTGTTTTTTTGCCTTCAGGGTTATCGCTGGGGCTCCGTGCCTGCACTATGAATGCACTGCTCCTGGAGGTCATTTTTTCCACTTTGTTGCCCTTGTTGCTATCGTGATTGTTGTTATTGCTGTTGTTATTGTTGGATAAGACAGAGAAAAATCGAGAGAGGAGGGGAGACAGAGAGGGGGAGAAAAAGACACCTGCAGACCTGCTTCACTGCTCGTGAAGGTGGGGAGCCAGGGGCTCCAATTGGGATCCTTGAGCCAGTCAGGTCCTTGCGCCAATCGGGTCCTTGTGTTTCACGCCATGTGTGTTTAACCCGCTGTGCTACCACCCAGCCCCCCTTTAAAATTTTTTTATTAGTGATTTAATAATGGTTAACAAGATTGTAAGATAACAAGGATACAATTCCACACAGTTCCCACCACCAGAGTTCCATGTCCCATCCCCTCCATTGGAAGCTTCTCTATTCTTTATCCCTCTGGGAGTATGGGCCAAAGACCTTTATGGGGTGCAGAAGGTGAGAGTTCTGGCTTCTGTAACTGCTTCTCCACTAGACATGGGTGTTGGCAGGTGGATGCACACCCCCAGCCTGTTTCTTTTCTTTTTTTTAACATTTATTTTCCCTTTTGTTGCCCTTGGTTTTGTTTTTGTTTTTGTTTTTTGACCAGAGCACTGCTCAGCTCTGGCTTATGGCAGTGTGGGGGATTGAACCTGGAACTTGAGAGCCTCAGGCATCAAAGTCTCTTTGCATAACCATTATGCTATACCCTCACCCAGTGCCCTTGTTTTTTATTGTTGTTGTAATTATTGTTGTTATTGATGTTGTCATTGTTAGATAGGACAGAGAGAAATGGAGAGAGAAGACAGAGAGGGAGAGAGAAAGATAGACACCTGCAGACCTGCTTCACTGCCTGTGAAGTGACCCCCCTACAGGTGGGGAGCCGGGCTCAAACCGGGATCCTTATGCCGGTCCTTGCGCTTTGCGCCACATGCACTTAACCCGCTGTGCTACCACCAGACTCCTCCCAGCCTGTTTCTATCTTTCCCTAGTGGGGCAGGGCTCTGTCGAGGGGAGGTTCCAAGACACATGGGTGAGGTTATCTGCCCAGGGAAGTCAAGATAGAATCATAGTAGCATCTGCAACTTGGTGTCTGAAAGGTGCTAAGATGTAAAGCAGGAAAAAGTTGTTTAGTAAAGCAGTCGGTAGAAACAGAGCCGATGTTGTTTAGGAAGCAGTCGATAGAAACAGCCGATGAAACTAGGGGTCTTTGTGTGGGAAGAAGCTAGGAAGTCTACTGTAGGCATATTCCATGTGGCCCATGACTAGTAATTGTTGCCTGGGCCTGATAGCTAACCTGCAGCCTTCTACTGCCCCCACTCTGAGGGTGACCTGGCTCGCTCAAGCCTTCCTTCCTCCACTGTCAAACCCATCTCAGAGGGGATGGTTCTGTTGAGAAAACTCTGCTCACATGACTCCCACTGAGGCACTACGACTAATGCTGGCTTGGTTTATTATTATGTCCCACCCATCCTCGGCCATTGAAGATAAGAAAACATTGGAAACTAAAAGGGGGGGGTAGAGCTCCCCTTCAGAGAGGCGACTCTTGCGGTGGGATTCTGGACTCCTCTCCTTTGCACAGGCCGAGTAGAGCTCTCAGACATACCGTCCTGTCACACCATCCTTTCTCCCCTTCCTTCTCAGGTGAGAGAAATAGCACCGGCCTTCTTATAGTCTCCAGAACATCTTCCTTCTCAGTGATGGTGTAAAAACAAAGGTTTCTTGTCACAAAAGTTCCAGGTCTTGATGGATTTGGGGTTCAGAGCCCTCTGGTGACCTTCCTCTAACATTTAAAAAAATTTTTAATCATTTAAAAAAATATGTATTCCCTTTTGTTGCCCTTTTTGTTTTTTTATTGTTGTTGTCATTGTTGGGTAGGACAGAGAGAAATGGAGAGAGGAGGGGAAAACAGAGAGGGAGAGAGAAAAATAGACACCTGCAGACCTGCTTCACCACTTGTGAAGCGACTCCCCTGCAGGTGGGGAGCCGGGGGCTCCAACTGGGATCCTTATGCTGGTCCTTGTGCTTTGCACCATGTGCGCTTAACCCGCTGCGCTACCACCTGACTCCCTAATTTTTAATCTTTATTTTACTTACTTATTATTGGATAGAGACAAAGAGAAATTGAGAGAGGAGGGAAAGATTGAGAGGGAGAGAAACTCCTACAGCCCTGCTTCACCACTCCCAAAGCTTTCCCCCTGTAGGTGGGAACAGGAACCTGAGTCTTTTTTTTTTTTATAATATTTATTTTCCCTTTTTTTGCCCTTGTTGCTTTATTGTTGTTGTTGTTGTTGGTATTGTCATTGTTGGCTAGGACAGAGAGAAATGGAGAGAGGAGGGGGAGACGGGGGGGAGAGAAAGATAGACACCTGCAGACCTGCTTCACATGACGCCATGTGCGCTTAACCCGCTGCACTACCACCCGACCCCCAGGAACCCGGAGCCTTAAATCAATGTGATATGTGCACTTAACCAGGTGTGCCACTGCCTAGCTCTTCCTCTAGTGTTTCCCTCTTTGGAAATATGGACCAAAAATCCTTCTTGTGGTGCAGAAGGTGGAAGGTCTGGCTTCTATAATTGCTTCTCCACTGGACATAAGCATTAGTAGGTGGATCCACAGCCCCAGCCTGTCTCTATCTTTCCTAAGTGGGGCAGGGCTCTGGGGAAGGGCAGTTCCAGAACACATTGGTGAGGTCGTCTGCCCAGGGAAGTCAGGATGGGATTATAGTAGCGTCTGAAACTTGGTGGCTGGAAGTCTGCTGAGGATCTTAAAGAGACATTTGAGATTCAAATCACAGGAACCAGACATGTGCCCCCCCCCCCCCCCAGCCAGCCCCGTGTTCCTTATAAGAGGACTTGGGGCTGGGGAGACTAGTGGCCTCCATGGGGCAGAGGGAAAGCTGACTCCCGCTCCCCTTTCCTGTTCTTTGTGTCTGTTCTTGGCTCCAGTTCACAGTCCTTCTCTCAGTGGGGTCTGAGGGCATGGCCACTCACTTGTGACCTTGTCACCACTGCCAACTGCCTCCTATGTAGTATCTGCAGCTCTTTGTTTTATTTCCTATCTCCCCCTTTAAAAATATTTTTTATTTATTCATTACTGGATAGAGACAGAGAGAAATTGAGAGGGGAGAGGGAGATAGAAAGATAGAGAGACAGAGAGACACCTGCAGCCCTGCTTCACCACTCATGAAGCTTTCCCCCTGCAGGTGGGGACAGGGTCTCAAACCCGGGTCCTTGAACACTGTAGTGTGTGAGCTTAACCAGGTGCACCACTGCCTGCCCCCCTTTTTTGTGTAAGGAAACATTCAGATATGCAAACTATCTCTAAGTCTTTGTGGGGATTATAGAGGTCACAGGGGATAGGGAGGCTGGTGGGGGACAAAACTTGGTAGTGGCTGCAGTGTGAGTTGCACCCCTATGATCCTGCAAACCATTGTATCACATCAGTATAATAATAATAATAAAATCAGATAAAAACAAAAGGGAGGGAGAATAGTGAGCTCCCCTTCCTGTGCGACTCAGGCTTGAGCCCAACCCCACTGCACTGAGGGAAGTACTGGTCTCTCTGCCTGCCCTGTCTCTAAATAATAAAGAAATAAGAAATTAAAATATTTGCAGACATGGCTGACACTTGAAACTGCTTTTGTGAAATGCCCCACCCCAACAAGAAAAAACAATCAAACAAACAAACCTGATGTCAAGAGAAATTCAGGACACAGAGGGTTCCGGAGAGCCCATTTTGTCTCCATGGTGCCAGGACGCACACTGGTGTGCTTTATTCTCACTGAATTTGCACATGTGGAACAGACTCACAGGTTCCTTTTTTGCTGTTTTTCTTGCACTATATGAAGAGGAAGGAGTTTTCTCCATCTGGCCAGTGCAAAGTGGGGTTGGGCATGACGTGAGGAGGGTTATGAAGAAGAGGGGCTTGAGCAAACAGGAGTCTTGACCTGGGTCTCTTTCTTGGGCTCTTGCCATAATAGATGAGGTCCAGAGAACCTCGGCAATCTATCCTCCGAGCCTTTTCCCTAACTGCACGACTAATAAAGAACAAATTTAGAAACCATACATCTGAACGCATGTCCTTTGAAATTCATGTCAAACAGGGGCTGGGTGGTGGTGCACTTGGTTGAGTGCACATGTTACAGTGTGCAAGAACCAGGGTTCAAGCCCCAGGTCCCCACCTGCAGGGGGAAACTTTGTGAGTGGTGAAGCAGGGCTGGGCTGCAAGTCTCTCCCTTTCTCTCTCCCTCTCTCTCCCCTTTCCCTCTGGATTTCTGGCTGTCTCTATCCAATAAATAAAGATAATACAAAAATTTTTTTTTAAAAAAAGAAATTCGTGTCAAACAAAGCAGTGACAAACCCAACAGAAATAAAGGGATCCTTCTGACTTCCCCATGCTCTCAACACTGATATGGACTCTGGGCTTAAGAAAAGCAAAGGGCATAAGATCATGTCTTTTAATTGCAAAATAGGATTCTCTGAAGTCTATGTCCCGTAACTTTTTTATCCAGTCATCTGTCTGCTCTAGGTTGTGCCCATGTTTTGGCTACTGTGATGATACAGCTATGAATATGAGCGTGCAAATGTCTTCATAGGAAAACTTTTTTTTACTGCCACCAGGATTATCACTGGGGCTTGGTGCCAGCACTACAAAGCCACAGCTCCCAGTGGCCACTTTTCCCCCCTTAGTGATTTAATAATGATTAACAAGATTGTAAGATAACGGGGGTACAATTACATTAAATTCCCACCACCAGAATTCCATGTCCCATCCCCTACATTGGAAGCTTCCCTGTTCTTTATCCCTCTCGAGTATGGGCTAAAGATCTTTATGGGGTGCAGAAGGTGAGAACTCTGGCTTCTGTAACTGCTTCTCCACTGGATATGGGTGTTGGCAGATGGATCCGTAACCCCAGCCTGCTTCTATCTTTCTCAGGTGGGGCACGGCTCTGGGGAGGTAAGGTTCCAGGACACATTGGTGAGGTCATCTGCCCAGGGAATTCAGGATGGAGTCATGGTAAGATCTGCAGCTTGGTGACCGAAAAGTGGTAAGATATAAAGCAGGAAAATGTTTAATAAGCAGAAACCAGTAGGTATAAATAGAGCCGAGGAAACTAGGGGCTTCATGAGGGAAGAAGCTGGGAAGTCTACTTTAGGTATGTCCCATATGGTCCATGGGTTTAGTAATTTTTTCCTGAGCCTGATAATTAACACACAGGTAGACTAAAAATATTGTCTGGGAAGATGGTGTCCGAGTTGAGAATAGGGCTAGAAAGCTGGATTAGGACACAGAGTAGCTCCTAAACATGAGGAAAGTATATAAATACCATTGACTATTTACCTCATCCATCTGACGAGGAATGCTTTTTCTTTTATTTAATAGAACAGAGAGAAATTGAGATGAGAGGGGAAGATAGAGGGAGGGAAAAAGAGAGACACTTGCAGACCTGCTTCATCACTTGTGAAGTGCTCTACCCCAGCTAGTGGGGAGTGGGGACTCAAACCTGGGTCCTTGCGCCTGGTAATGTGTGCTTATCCAGGTATACCACTACCCACCCTTCTCCCCCCCAAAAAAGAAAGCCTACTTACCTTTGAAGATATATATTTTTTATTTTTAAAAGTATCTTCACTTATTTATTGGATAGAGACAGCCAGAAATAGAGAGGGGACGGGGTGGTACAGAGGGAGAGAGAGAGAGAGAGAGAGACACCTGCAATACTGCTTCCCCACTCACAAAGCTATCCCCCCGTAGGTGGGGACCTGGGGCTCAAACCGGGGTCCTTGAGCATTACAATATGTGTGCTCAACCAGGTATGCCACCACCCGGCCCCTTAAAATACAATTCTTGGGGGTCGGGAGGTAGCGCAGCTGGTTAAGCACACATGGTGCAAAGTGCAAGGACAGGCGTAAGGATCCGGGTCAAGCCCCCTGTTCCCCACCAGCGGGGGGTCGCTTCACCAGCGGTGAAGCAGGTCTGCAGGTGTCTATCTTTCTCTCCACCTCTGTCTTCCCCTCCTCTCTCCATTTCTCTCTGTCCTATCCAACAACAATGACATCAATGACAACAATAATAATAACCACAACAACGATAAAACATGGGCAACAAAAGGGGAAAAAATAGCCTCCAGGAGCAGTGGATTTGTGGTGCAGGCACCGAGCCCCAGTGATAACCCTGGAGGCAAAAAAAAAAAAAAGATATAGTTCTTTATGTTCAGCAAACACACCACTGCCCTCTCACTCCAGGGCAGGTGCTGTCTATAAACTTAGAGTTTCTTCTCAATGGCCTCTCTCCAGCCCAGCATCCCAGAGCCCAGCTTGCGAAAGGCTGCTTCGCCGCCTTCTGCCTGCAGTGTGGAGGAAATCACACTAGGTGGTGCTATTGGCCCACGTTGTGCTTCCACCTTCTGCCTTCACTCCCCAGTATAGAGACTCCCTAGACTGGACTGGGGAGATAGCATAGTGGTTCTGCAAAAAGACTTTCATGCTTGAGGCTCTGAGGTCCCAGGTTTGATCCTTAACACCACCAAAAGACAGAGCTGAGAAGGTCTCTGGTGAAAAAGAAAGAAGGAAGAAAGAAAGGAAGGAAGGAAGGAAGGAAGGAAGGAAGGAATGGAAGGAAAGAAAGAAGAAAAAAGGAAAGACTTCCAAGACTGTGTGAGACTTCAGCTCTCCTGACTTCCATAGATCTCTGGATTCCACAGCCCGTATTCCCAAACACCATATCCTCACTCAAGTGCTGGATGCTCAGACCTCCATGTGCGATTCTCACGTAAGCCACACCGAGTCCCAAAACCCTAAGATTCTGACCCAGACAGGCCAAGGATCTGTAACCTCCAAGCTCCCTCAGACACCTTCCAGCACACTCAACCCTCAGACACCCCTACCCCACCCCCCGCAAGATTCTCACACGCATGCACTCTGTAACCCCTATGGGCTACCACCGTCCTGTCTTCAGAACTTCCTCCTTATTATTATATTTTATGATCTTTATTTGTTAAATAGTCAGAAATCAAGAGAGGGAGAGAGGGATAGAGACACCTGCAGGCCTGCTTCACCACTCACAAAGCTTCTCCCCCTACACATGGGGACCGGGAGCTCGAACCTAGGTCCTTGTGCATTGTAACATGTGTGCTCAACCAGGTGTGCCACCACCTGGCCTCTCTACAGAAATTTCTAGCCTGGCTGGACCCATGCTTTGTGGAATGGATCAGCCCTCTGTGACCCCAGCCTCCTAGCCCAGCAGCTCTCCCTCTCCAGCCCTCTGAACACATACCCCACTGCAAACAGCAGCCAGAGCTCCAGTATCCACATCTATCAGCTGCTCAAAGCCCAGATCTCTTGTCTATCCCCAACCCCCAAATAGGCTTCTGCAGGCAGCTCTATGTGGGGGCAGCAGGAATTAATACCTAGGCCTCCCCCTGCACCAGAAAAAGCTCTCTGGCCCTCTTGAGCCCACCACCATGGGGCTTCCAGCTTGTGAAGATGAGAGGGTCAGAGCTAAAGGGGCAGCTTGGAGTTCCAGCCCCACTCATTCCAGGGCCCGAGTTCCCAGTCTCTGGGTGTCCAGCACAGAGTAGCTGGTGAGCAAACCCTGGCATTAGTAATCCCCCACCTCATGCAGCCCCATCACCTGGCTGACCTCTCCAAGGTCCGGAGTGGGACCATTCCATCTTCTGGCAACCGAACCATCAGCACACCTCCTGATTTAGCAACATCTGCAAATTTAATTAGCAAGCTGTTTATCTTCTCGGCCTGGCAATTAATAACGGTGTCAAGCAGAACAAGGCCCGACACTGCTCCCTGCAGCACCCCACAGACACCCCCCCCTTCTGTACCCCAGCCTGGCCATTCATCAGGGAGAGATGGGGCTGAGGACCAGAGCTGGAGGTGAACGGAAGGGAGTCACATGCAGACACCCTGCCCTTGTGGAGCCATTAGCAGATGGGAACCAGCCTTCCCAGCACCCCACAGCCCAGGAGCCTGAAGCACAGAATCCTACAGCACCCAGAGAGCATCTGAGGGGAGGGCAGACGCCTGCTACTCTTGTTTTTATTTTTGTTTTCTTAAATACTTATTTATTTTCCCTTTTGTTGCCCTTGTTGTTTTATTGTTGTAGTTATTATTGTTGTTGTTATTGATGTCGTTGTTGGGTAGGACAGAGAGAAATGGAGAGAGGAGGGGAAGACAGAGAGGGGGAGAGCAAGATAGACACCTGCAGACTTGCTTCACTGCCTGTGAATCGACCCCAGCTGCGCAACCGTTCGACCCCCCCCCTTTTTTTTTCTTACTACTAGGAGTTTCGCTGGGGCCTTAGCCTGTACAATTTCAACTACCTTTTTTTTTTAAGCTAAGAGAATGATGAACAATTTTTCCTGCTTTATATTTTATTGCCATTCAGTCACCAAGTTGCAGATGCTACCATGATGCCAATGTGACCTCCCTGAGCAGACGACCTCACCAATGTGTCCTGGAACCTCACCTCCCCAGAACTCTTTCCCACTAGGGAAAGAGAAAAACAGGCTGGGGGCTGGGGCCCTATTCGGGGAATCTTGAAATTCCCAAACAGACATGATGGGCCTAGACCTCGAATAAAACCCTCTCTCCATTGTTACCTGTCATCTCTATCAGGAACAACACAATAGACCCCTTTGTGGGCCTTCATAGGACCTTGCCCTCAATGTGGATCAACAATGGTAGAGAATGTTCCATCCTCTGAAGGGAGACTGGGCAACATACTATATGCTACACCTGAGGAAGATGGGTCCTGATATTGGGGCAGCTTGGAACGTTCCTACTCATGACCACAGAATGTGAGCTCAGATCTACAGGGATGCAGAGGTTACATAGGCTCCTAAGCTGAATATGGGCCCCAGATCACATCAAATCGATGGTGTTTACAGTCAACAATATTTATACTCCTTTCCCATATTTGGGAGCTACTCTCTTCCCTGATCCAGGTTTTTGGTCCTTTCTGCTGCCATGACATCATCTCCCCAGACAATAACTTGGATCCACCTGCATATCAGATTTCAGGCTCAGGAAAAAAAAAAAAAGAAAAGAAAAAAAAATAGTACAGCCACAGGCCCTTTGGAATATAACTAAAATAGGCCTACTAGCTATCTCCAAAATGGAGACCCCACCCCCACCCCCAACTCTTCATCTGGACTATTCCAGCCTTTAGGTTCATGATTAGTCAACAATTTGTTTGGCTTTATATGATAACTCTCTTTTCAGCCACCAGGTTTCAGATGCTACCATGATGCCAACCAGATTTTCCTGGATAGACAACCCCACCAATGTGTCCTGGAGCTCTGATTCCCCAGAACCCTGCCCCTCTAGGGAAAGAGACAGGTTGGGAGTATGGATCCACCTGTCAACACCCATGTTCAGCAGGGAAGCAATTACAGAAGCCAGACCTTCCACCTTCTACACCCCATAATGATCTTGGGTCCATGCTCCCAGAGGGATAAAGATTAGGGAAGCTTCCAATGGGAGGGGTGGGACATGGAACTCTGGTGGTGAGAACTGTATGGAATTATACTCCTGTTATCCTACAATCTTGTTAATCATTATTAAATCATTTATAAAAAATATAAGAGAGAGAGACAGATAAAGAGATAGATACTGCAGCACGGCTCCACTGACCCAGAAGCTCCCCTGTGCAGGTGCTCCTAGGTGGTGGCCAGGCACTCAGCCCCAGGTCCTCTCACCTGGCAAAGTGTATGCTTCACCTGCCAAGACACCAGGAGATAGAGCCAGGCCCTGGGGTTTGCGGTCTTTGAGGAGAGAGAGAGAGAGAGAGAGAGAGAGAGGCTCTATGAGGAAGCTGCCCTTGGTGATGGCCTTTTTTCTTTTTCAAGTTTACTGTTAATAGTAGGTTACAAGGTTGTAAGATTACAGGGAATATAGTTGCACACCACACCCTTCACCAGAGTTCTGTGTCCCCAGCCTCCCAAAGAAACAGAGTTCTCACAAGTCTTAGACACAGGTTTTTTTTTTTTTTTGCAAGTTTGTATATATCAGTTCTCTAGATTCCACATGAGTGAAGCCGTCCTGTAGTTGTCTTTCATATTATTTTTTTCTTTATTGGGGGATTAATGGTTTACAGTCGGCAGTAAAATATAGTAGCTGGTACATGTGTGACATTTCTCAGTTTTCCACATAACAGTCTAACCCCTCACCTAGGTCCTCCTCCACCATCATGTTCCAGGACCTAAACCTTCCCTGCACCCCAGAGTCTTTGACTTTGGTGCAATAAACCAGCTCCATGGCCTACCTTCCCTTCCCTTCCCTTCCCTTCCCTTCCCTTCCCTTCCCTTCCCTTCCCTTCCCTTCCCTTCCCTCCCCTCCCCACTCCCTTTTCTTCCTCTGCTTTTCCCTCCTCATCCCCTTTTCTCTTTCTTTCTTCCTATCTCTCACTCTCCCTCTCTCTCCCTTTCTTTCTCTCTCTGTGCAAAGAGGAAGTTTCATGAGTGGTGGAGCAGTGTTATGGTGTCTTTCTTGTAACTCTCTTTCCCTCTCTTTCTCTTCCCTTCTATTTGGAGAGGAAGAAAAGTCTGCCAAGAGTGATAGAATCGCACAGGCATGAAGCCCCAGTAACAAAAACAAAGCAAATAAATAAAGCAGCAGGTCCCACACTGGTAGCTCCAGGCCTGTGTTTTCGCCCCCAACTACAGTCTGGTAGACACACGTGCTTATGTGACTGCCCTCTCAGAGGGTTGTCTAAGCTCCCCAGTTAACAGGGTCTCCAGACATCCTCTCACTGGCCCACATTTCCACTCCCCTGCTGTCTCTGTCTCTGGTGGAGTAGCCATATCTGTGATGCTCTGGCTGGCTTTCCACATGACCCCACTGCTGGGCCTCCTGGAAAGGGGACATTAGTGGAAACTGCTTACTGTCCCTGTGGAAGCCCCCTGGAAGTGGGGGGCATGCCAGGCACCCAGGGGCCTCTCTTGATGGCGGGGGAAGGAGCAGCTGTGCAGAGCAAGAGCTTTATGCCTAGCTGCATGCTACCCTCCTGGAGACCAGGGGTGGCTCTGCCTCTTGCCAGCTTCCTCTCTTCCACCTCTGTGTTCAGAGGAGCTCAGGCTCAGGATCAGAAGAGTTCCCAGCTGTGACCAGGGACTGTGAGCTCAGACTGACAGGGACTGAGGTTATACAGGTTCCTGTGCTAAATATGAATAGACATGGGTCCTAAGTCAGATCTATGGGGTTTACAGTTACTGGTACTTAATATACTTTCCTCATGTTTGGGAGCTACTCTCTGCCCTAATCCAGCTTTCTAGCCCTACTGTCAACTCTGACACCATCTTCCCAGACAGTACTTTTAGTCCACCTGCATGTTAACTGTCAGGCTCAGACAAAAATTACTACAGTCATAGACCCCTTGGAGCATACCTAAAATAGACTTCCTAGCTTCTTCCCACATGAAGACCTTTAATTTCATATGCTCTATTCCTACCTTTGGGTTCCTGTTTATTAAACAATTTGCTTTATATCTTACCACCTTTCATTTACCAAGCTGTAGATGCTACTATGATTCCATCCTGACTTCCCTGGGCAGACAATCTGACCAATGTGTCCTGGAGCCCCACCTCCCCAGAGCCCTGCCCCACTAGGGAAAGATAGAAACAAGCTGGAGGGTATGGGTCCACCTGCCAATGCCCATGTCCCGAGGAGAAGCAATTACAGAAGCCAGACCTCCCATCTTCTGCTCCCCATAAAGAATTTCAGTCCAGTGGTCGGGAGGTGGCAGTGGATAAAGCATTGGACTCTCAAGCATGAGGTCCTGAGTTCGGTAACCCGCAGCACATGTACCAGAGTGATGTCTGGTTCTCTCTCTCCCTCCTCCTTTCTCATAAATAAATAAAATACTTTAAAAAGTTCTTTAAAAAAAAAGAATTTTGGTCCATACTTCCAGAGGGATACAGAGAGTAAGGAAGCTTCCAATGGAGGGGATGAGACCTGGAACTCTGGTGGTGGGAAGTGTGTGGAATTGTACCCCTGTGTCTTGTTCATCATTATCAAATCACTAAGAAAAAAATCTAAAAAATAAGAGAGTTGCTGCCCTGGGCCTCCTTTGGGAAAGGCCTCTGTCCACGTGTGGGCAGCATCCCCAGCCCTCACCAGCTTTGTCAGCTTCTGAGCTGCAGCCACACTGCTCTGGTGGCCCCAGCGCTGACTCTGGGAGGCAGCACGATACCCCCGCCCCCCAGGCAGGTCCCCTCAGAGGGGGACCCAGAAGGAGGACACAGGTTTTTGTCCCAGTTGTGTCACTGCCTGTCAGCTCCTCTGTCCATCCTCTTCTTTCCTCTGCAAGACCCCCCAGGACACTTTTGGGGTATCGTGGGTGGGACCAGGGCCTCACACATGTGTGATTTCACTTTTTTATTCAGGTCGAGAGGCACAGAGAGATAAAGAGACAGTGAGAGATAGAGGGAGAGATACCACAGCACCAAAGCTTCCTCTGTTGCCATAGTACCAGGGCTTGAACATGGGCCATGCGCCTGACAAGGCAGGCAGGAGCCCTACCTGCTGAGCTATCTCTCCAGCTCCCATCTCAACAAGATTTTTTTCTTTTTCCCACCAGGGTTATTTCTGGAGTGAGGTGCCTGCATGATGGGTCAATACACTGCTCCTGGAAGACTTTTCCCCCCCCTTTTAATATGATAGGGCTAAGGGAAATTAAGAGAGAGAAGAGACATAGAGGGAGAGAAAGAGAGACACCTGCAGCCTGGTTTCACCACTTCTGAAGCTTCTCCCCTGCAGGTGGGGGTTGGGGAGCTTGAACCTAGGCTGGAGTGGTGTTTGGATTTGGGGGTGGTGGGTGCAGGTGACCAAGCTTGTGGAGAAGGGAGACTAGGAACCCGGAGGGGGTATTGATTTCTTGGTGGGCAGTTTACAGAATAGATGGGGTCTGACGGAGCAGGAGGAAGACCGGACACAGGCGCTGGGCAGAGGGAGGCAGGGTGGCCGCTGCTGCTGCATGTGGTAAGGGCCTGAGAGGGTCCGGGGAGGGTACAGAGCGGCACCCCCCAATCCTTTCCTAGCTGGGGGTGCTCCAGCCAAAACAGTACAGAGATTCTCACCTGCCTTGCTCCACTTCATTTTATTTTATTTGCTCTGGATATGGACAGAGAGAAATTGAGAGGGGAAAGCTAGAGAGGGGAAGAGAGAAAGAGAAACACCTGTATCCCTGCTTTGTGGCTCATGAAGCTTCCCCATTTCGGTGGGGACTGCAGGCTTGAACCTGGATACTTGCACAGGGTAACATATGCACTCTACTAGGTGCACAGTCTAGGTTCCTAAATAAATGGAGATGAGTTGGTGCTGTGGCTAGAGCGTTGGGCTTAAAAGTATGAAGTCCCTTTGATTCCTGTCACCACATGTGCTAGAGTGAGGCGCTGTTTTTTTCTTTTCCTCATCTCTCCTAACCTCTGTTCACCTCTCCTTCCTTCCTTCCTTCCTTCCTTCCTTCCTTCCTTCCTTCCTTCCTTCCTTCCTTCTCTCTCTCTCCCCCCCATTAATAAGTAAATAAATCAGCAAATCTCTAAACCACACAAGCCAAGAAGGAAGCACACAAGACCTAGCACCTCTCAGCTTCAGAAGCAGCCTCTATCTTTTGTGGTTACATGTGGCAGCCAAGGAGTGGCCCTGAGAAGTAAGATTTACCCCCTGTGCGCAGACAGCCAGAGGGGAGGGGAGGGCAGCGCTCTCACTGGCTCATCTGCATTTCAAACAGCCCGTTTGTTTTATCTCCTAATTAGCATACTCACCCTCTGCTGAAAAGGAGTCCATTAAAGACGACTGCTCCGGGCCCAGCTCCTCCTTTAAATATTTCTTAAAGGGCATGATTAATCCACTTGCCCGGCACTGCCTGGGCCTGTGCAGAAGGTCATGGGGGCAGGGGAGCATGGCTGCACCCGGGCTGACTAGTTGATTAATTATAGCCCCGTTCTATAAATCACTGCAGATGGCAGGAGCCCAGTGCAGGCCCTGGTGGGGTAGGAGGCACTTGGGAACAAGAAGAGGTGGAGAGAGACCCTAGGGGGACCCCTCATTGCCCCATCTTCCCTGGCACTATAGCCCTGTACAAGGCACTGTAGCCTTGTAACACTTGTAGGTACAAAAGTGTTGAGATGAGAATCCTCATCTTCCTCTTTTATTTTATTTTATTTTTTTTTAATCTTTTCCCTTTCACTAGAGCCATGCTTAGCTCAGGTTTATGGTGGTGCTGGGGATTGAACCTGGGACCTTTGGTGCCTCAGGCATGAGTCTTATAGCATAGCCTTGATGCTTTCTTCTCAGGTCCCTCTTGGACTTTTTTTGGGATCCAATAACCACTACATCAGTTTTAGGAACAGCCAACTCTGGTAGGTGTGTGTGTGTGTGTGTGTGTGTGTGTGTGTGTGTGTGTGTGTGTGTTTGTGCTTTGAATTCTCCCCACAAAGGCAATTTCTAGACAGGAGTGTGAGGTTGTACAAGGTCAAGATTCCAAGGCTCAATCAGGAGCTCCACCCCAAAGCCCACTGTCCACCCACCTCCTTTTTGTCTCTCTAGAACAGCACCATCCACCTAGTCTTACTCTCCTCCGGGGCTCCCACATCCAGCTGTGTGGCCCTCCCTGTGGCCGCTCCATTCCCCCCACCCCCGCCACCCTGCATAGGAACAAGTTCCCCCACTGCAGGACCTGATGATCCCCTCCACTAAGGGGTACTTTGCTGGTCTCTTGAATTTCCCTTGGGGATGCTGGATTCTTTGACACCAGGCCCTGTGCCTGGCATGTGTGTGTCTGTGCAGGGAATTGCACTGATCACCTTAGTTAGACTGTGGTTCCTAGAGCTTGTTCTCTGTGTCTGGGGTTCTGAGGGTCCCTAGACAGAGTTTGCACGTGGTGCGAAAGCAGAAGGGGACAGCGGCATCAATGTTCCTTTGACAAGGGGTGCTTCCAGTCTGCAGGTGTGGACCTGGGCTCCGTTAGCTTTCACTAGACCCTCCTCAAACCTGGGTGACTTCTGCTCAACTCCATGAAGACCAGTTTCTACCAGTGGCCATCCCATCCCTGGGTGTGAAGTCTCAGAGACAGAGATGCAGGGATTCAGGGCAGGGTCCTCCCTCCTGCTCAGGCTGTGTGCCCTCCATCTGGCAGCCATGCTCAGAGCAGCCCCGCCAGCTCAGAGCTGCAGACAAAGCAGTTGCTGGCTGCATAGACAGTCCAGCCTGCTTCGACTGGAGCCACATGCCAGGTTTGTGAACACATTTTTTTTTTTTTTGAAAAAGGATGTAGAAATGCCTTTGGAAGAAGGCCCAGTTGGTCAAAGCAGAATGAAAGGTAGCCCAGAGAGAAGGGGACTGAATCTGGGAGTTGAACTTGAAGCCTCAGAGCTTCAGGCATGAAAGTCTTTTCCAGAACCATTATGCTGTCTCCCCAGCCCCTTCTTTACTCTCTCAGTACTTCCTTTCCTCTTCCTCTTCTTCCAGAGTCTGAGTCTTGAAGCCTCAGACAGAGAGTCTGCAGTGCCACCAAAGGTCTAGTCTTCTCCCTCTCCCAGCCAGCACAAGCTCAGGAGGACCACACAACTTGGGGGAAGGGTGGAGTCAGGACCCACCCAGGCCTGGAGCACTGAGCTGCATTCCCAGGCCCTTCCTCCCTTGCTCAGAATTCCCCACACTGTGGAGGTTCTCATCTGATGGGAAGTCAGATGAAAAAGTCCGTCTGGATGCTGTCCTTGGGCGTGGTTCTTGCTCTGAGCTGGACAGCAGAGCAGGCTTAGTCAGAGGCTTTCTCCAGAGGCTGGGTGGGAGTGGGATCTGTAGCTCAGGGAGG
Source organism: Erinaceus europaeus (assembly GCF_950295315.1). Classification (NCBI taxonomy): domain Eukaryota; kingdom Metazoa; phylum Chordata; class Mammalia; order Eulipotyphla; family Erinaceidae; genus Erinaceus; species Erinaceus europaeus. The sequence continues at coordinate 43,837,952 of NC_080179.1, forward strand.
GACTCAGGGGCGTTGATCATGGATCCCCGAGGGAGGCCCTGAGGCTGCTAGTTTCCAAGCTCTCTTGAGGTCCAGGTTAAACAGTGAAGCTGGTGTAGTGGCAGAACCAAGGTTCCTCTCTTGGGTTATTCACGTGACCAAGTAACAGGCAGGTGAGAATCCCAACAGTTCTGCTCACAGAGTCCCCCATCCAGGGGCTGAGGCAGCTCTGAAGCCTCAGGAACCTGGCTTATGACCCACAGCAACATGTTATCTTCTGCAGATCCAAGGAGACTGTCCTAGAGGTCTCCCCACTGGACTTGATAAAGAAGACAACAGGAAAAGGAAGGGAGGAAGGAAGGAAGGAAGGAAGGAAAAGACTGATATAAATATATCAACTCTTATCAGCATCTCTCTGGAGGTGAGGTTATGGGACTTGATCCCTGTTTTTTTTTAATGCTGAGCAATTAAACAAGCTCAACAGTGAGCATCTAATTTTCTACAATGAGCACACGTGAGTTTTGAAATTAGAAGAAAAAATGGGCTGGCATTTGCACGATAGTGATGCAAAAAGACTTTCATGTCTGAGGTTCTAAAGTCTCAAGTTTAATCTCCAGCACCACCATAAACTAGAGCTGAGCAGCGCTCTGACAGAATAATGATAATGATAATAGAAGGAAGAGGAGGAGGAAGAAGAGAAGGAAGAGAAAGGAGGTAGAGGAGGAGGAAGAGGAGGTAGAGAAGGAGAAAGAGACGGAAGACAAAGAGGAGGAGAAAGAAGAGGAGGAAGAAGAGGAGGAAGAAGAGGAGGAAGATCTTACTGAGGAAAGTAACCCTGGTGAGGCCAGGCTTAAGGGCAGAAAATCCTGCCGGAGGGTTGGGTGGTCACTGTGCACCCCCCCCCCAGCCTGACCAGCTGCCACCCCCCCCCCCCCCCCGCCATCACTCACTCCTGGAGACCAGATGGTGTTACCACTGTGCTTCCAGATCTGAGGACCAGGGACTTTGCACTGCCCACTGGACCACCCCGACACATTTGTCAAAGTATTCAGAGCCCGGTGTCCTTCCAAGACAACACACATACACATTCACCACCCCTTCCCCACCTCTTCCTCCGCCTGTTTCTCCTGGTCTTACAATGACACCTCAGTACTCTCGGTTTCCTCAGGACAGGGTTCCTTCCAATCTTTTCTTTCCTTTTTTTAAAAATTTACTTATTTATTTCCTTTTGTTGCACTTGTTTTTATTGTTGTAGTTATTATTGATGTCATTGTTGTTGCATAGGACAGAGAGAAATGGAGAGAGGAGGGGAAGACACAGATGGGGAGAGACCTGCTTCACCACCTGTGAAGCGACTCGCCTGCAGGTGGAGAGCCAGGGGCTGGAGCCCGGATCCTTATGCTGTTTCTTTCCTTTTTGAACCCTGATAATTGGAAAGCTGTGAAGTCCTCAGGTTTCAACCTCACCTTCTCTGTCATCCTCTCAAATACTTTCTTGCTTCTCCACCCTCAGTGTTTTCTCCTTTCTTTCTCTCTTCCTTTCTCTCTTCCTTCCTTTCTTTCTCTCTCTTTCTCTCTTTCTTTCTCTCTTTTGCTCTTTTTTCTTTCTCTTTCTTCCTTCCTTTCTTCCTTTTTCTTCTTTCTTTTTACTAGAGTCCTGCTCAGCTCTGGTTTATGGTGGTGCGGGAAGATTGAACCTTGGTGCCTCGGGCATGAGTGTCTCTTTGCATAACCATGATGCTATCTACCCCACCCTGTTTTCCTATTTCTGACCTCAAGTCCATTACTGTGATTTCCTCCATGGTCTCCATTTCCCTCTGTCCACCTTCCACAATGGCTCACCATAAAAGAGAAATGTGCTAGGGTTGTGTTTCTCTGTTCACAATGACTCTGATGACATGTTCCTTTCCTCCAATGTTCGAAGCGTAGGGTATAACCCAAGTCTCCTTTCTTGCTGCTCACAGTTCTCCATGGTCAGTGCTTGTAGTGCCCAATCGTGATTCCGTGGTAGACATTACTAATCAACCACAGCACACTCCCTCTGCTAATCCAGGATGTGGGCTTCTGAGTTCTCTTTAGAAAAAATGTGTTGAGGGTTGGGCAGTGGTGCAGAGAGTTAAGTGCACATGGCGCAAAGCGCAAGGACCAGCGTAAGGATCCCGGTTCACACCTCCGGCTCCCCACCTGCAGGGGAGTCGCTTCACAAGCAGGTATGCAGGTATATATCTTTTTCTCCTGCCTCTGTCTTCCCCTTCTCTCTCCATTTCTCTCTGTCCTACCCAACAACGACATCGATGACAGCAATAATAATAACCAGAACAAAAATAGAAAAAAAAAAAAAAAGAAGAAAATGTGGCAGGAGACCAGGTAGTGGCACACTTGGTTGAGCACACATGTTATAATGCATAAGGACCTGGATTCAAGCCCCCAGTCCCCACTTGCATGGAAAAAATTTTGCAAGTGGTGAAACAGTATTGCAGGTCTCTCTCTCTCTCTCTCTCTCTCTCTCTCTGTCCCTCTATCTCTCCCTTGCCTCTCGATTTCTGGCTGTCTCTATCCAATAAATAAATCAACACAATGAAAAATGTATTAGGAACCCCAAAACAACTGATCAAAGCTGGCCACCTTGGATCTAACCTTCACTCAGTGTTCATGTGCTCTCTCTTCCATCTCCTACTCTGTACTGTCTAGCCACCAGGGGTGTCAACACACCATGTGCTTACAATGGGGTAAGGAGGGACCTGACTCCAGAGTCAGGCCAACATCTCACCCCCAAGGCTTGCAGCAGGAGCCTGTGACTATCCCCCTGCCTAGAAGGAGACACAAGTGTTTGAAGCTGGAGATGGACTGCTATTGTTCCTTTGCTTATTCCTTGACAAACACCTGCCTTTACCTTCCAGGAGAGAAAAAGAGGCAAAGGAGAGAGAGCAAGAGAGAGAGAGAAGGCGAGAGAGAGAGAGAGAGAGAGAGAGAAAGCAGACTGCTTGTTGACTAAGTGCGTAAAGGAATCAGAAGTGTGACATTTCTTGGATGTTTCCTATTTTCTCTAAAAACAAACAACTTGCACCAGACTGCATAATATATCTGTCTTGTTTTGATATTTATTTATTTGCAGGGCTGAAGCCTCACACGTGTGTGATTTCACTGCTCCCAGGCTGCTTTTTCATTCAGATAGAGAGGATGTGGGGGTGATCTGGCTGGCGGGGCGGGTGTCCTCTTCTTCCCTCACCACTCCATGTGAGTCTGTCCTGAAACTGCATGTTCTGTCAAAGAGGACAAACTTCCCCAAATAGAGATGGATTGGTCTTTGGTCGAGGGTCTATGTACGTACGAGTAGCTGCTCTCACCTGCTAGAATGTCCAAACAAGATCTCAAGGTCCCTTCAGATGGAGATACAGGAGGAGAGACACCCAGCTACCAGGACTTCCTTTGGTGCCATGTGGTACCAGGACTGGGACTTGAACACCATGCAGGACAAGTCACAAGTGTGAGGGATCTTCTCAGATCTTGTCTGGATATTTTAAACTCCCATGTTTGTATGAAACAGTGCTCAGAACACTATGATATTCTCTCTCTCTTTCTTTCCCCCTGGCATCCCTGTATACCTGATTGGTGGGAACACACCTTGATACAAAACCACCTCCATTCCTCATAACCCAGACCAGGCTTAAGATAGCAGGTTAGAGAGGTGCCCCTGCTTCCTGCCTCCTGTAGCAAACAAACTGACACTGAAACCTCTCAAGTCACCCTTCTTTCCTTCTTTCCTTCCTTCTTTCTTTCTTTCTTTCTTTCTTTCTTTCTTTCTTTCTTTCTTTCTTTCTTTCTTTCTTTTAAGATAGAAGCAGTGAAGCAGAGAATGAAAGAGACCACAGCACCAAAACTCCTGTCAGTGCTGTGGGAGCCAGGCTCTAAGCTGGGTCATGCACATGACAATACAACACCCCACCCAAGTGAGCTGTTTCTCCAGCCCTCATACCACTTTCTATCTGCTGCTTTCTTGGGCTCTCACCCTACCTGACAGGTAACAAGTGACATGAGCCCCTGCAGCCAGCCGCTTCTGACGCATAGAAGTGGCTGGCTCCTGGTGGGGAAGGCTGACTTCACTGGACCTGTGTGTCCCTGGCCTTTGTCCTGTGTGCTCAGTTGGCTTTGGGAAGCCTGTCTCACTCTCCATCTCTTCTGTTGCTTCACCTGTCCTGTGGGACTAACACGTGAGTCTCTATCATGGCAGCAGAATGTCTGTGGTCCTGACTTCAGTCAGGTCAGTTCTGCCCAGCAAACATCTCCTGAGGATCTGCCAAGTGCCCCAGACTATGTTGGGTGCTGGAGGCTTTAAGGTGACCATCCCAGCCCTTGCTCTCTGGGTCATTACATCTAGTTAGTGAGACTGGCATGTGACAAGCAGCTGACACCCAGGTATTCCAAGTAGCCTTACAGCAGAGAGGATGGTTGTGACCCAGGAGAGCTTCCTGTGGGACGTAGGATAGATCAGGGTTTTCAAGTGAGGATGCTCTCATTCTCTAGTTCTGTAAGTCTCCATTCTGTGCCAGGCTAGTGTGGGGTTGCCTTTTCCTGGGCACGTACTCTCTGGGTTGGAGAGAACTCGACTGGAGCCAGCCTGGGCTGCTACTCACTCAGTGATGTGAGGGAGATGACACCAAACACATGGTGGTGAGGCAATGCAATTCTTTATTGATCAGAGAGCCAAGGCTTTTAAAGAGCAGACCCGGATGTGGCAAGTCAGAAACGGAAATGGCTAGGAAAGGGGCGGAGAAAGGCAAAAGGGGCTGGGAAGGTAGGAACTTTCTTAGCAACTGTTGTGAGGGTTTTAACTGGTAGGATTAATAATACCCTGCAGGCAGGAAGGATCTTGAGGGTAGAAAGAAGATAGATCAAAGGAATGGAATGGGTGGGGATCTTTCAGGCAAAACAATGATTATGTAGATAGGCCATAGTATCAGGAATGTGGGGTTCTTTGTGAGACAGGGAGTCTGATAAGACGGGAAAACATTTGGGGTTACTCCTGTCCCTTCTTGCTCAACCTCTCAGTAGAGAGACAGACTGACAGAATAGACTCACTCCTCAGGTCAAGCCCTGCCAGGCTCCACCACATCCTCACAATTTCCCGACAATTCTGGATAGTGGTTTCTTTTTATTTTGTGTTATCACTAGGGTTCAATGCTCATACAACTCCACCATTTCCAGTGTCCTCCCCTTTAAAAAATAGGACAGAGAGAACTTGAGAGGGGAGGGGAGATCGAGATAAAGAGACACCTGCAGCACTGCTTCACCATTCATGAAGCTTCTCCTCTGTAGTGGGGACACGGGGCTTGAACCCAGTTCTCTGAGCAGGACATCATGAGAGCTCTACCAGCTATACCACCACTCACTCCCCTGACAGCACTGAATATTTCAGTCCACACTGGTTATGAAGAATGGAGGCAAAGGGAGAGAAACAGGCTCTCTGAGCAGAGAGAGACTTTCTTGTGCTGTCTCTTTGCCAGGAGGAAGTGAGGGATGAGGGAGGCGGGGACTTTGGTCTCCAGGGTAGCAGTGGGGTGTGTGGCACCAGGCCTCACGAAGCTGGTGAGAGCCTTCTCAGAGCTCTGCCAAGAGCTTTTGTTTCTTCACCTGGATGGTGCTGGGAGCCCAGAAAAAACAACCAGAAGTGTGGGTGGGTCTTGTAGAGAACTGGGTGGATACAAGCATGTGGAGAAGAGCTGAAATCCTCAGAAGCAGAAATAAGCAAATAAATAAAAGCAATCTTCTGCAGGACTGATGTGAGGACTTAGCTCCGTGTGCTGAGCCGTGTCTGTGGAAGCATTCCTTGGAAGAGTTCCTCTTGGAATCTCACAACTAGTCCTGGATCAGTGGCTGTGGGAAGCAATGTAGCTGCAGTCAACATTGCTGTGCCCCAGTGCCCCCCCTTTTGATAGAAGGTAAGAAACAGAGAGAGATAAAAAGAGGGAGAGAGAGAGAGAGAGAGAGAGAGAGAGGCACCACTCACAAAGCTTCCTCCCTACAGCTGGGTACTGGGGACTTGAACCTGGTTCTTATACATGCTAGCATCTGTGCTATACCAGATGAGCAGCTGCCTGGTTCCAGTAGTAGTTTTTGTCTTTTCCCCCTAGACAGGCTGGACCGAGCAGGGTGATCCCCCAGAAGTGCATCTCCATGGACAAAAGAGAAGGTACTGGCAAGGGGCAGAGATGGGGCCGGAACCCACCTGGTTCACACCTGCATATCCAAAGAAGGTTCCAGAAGCTGGTGCTATGCTCCTATGATGGGGGAGTGGATGTTGGAGTGGCTCTACCTGCTGCCCTCAGCATCCTGGTAGTGCCAAGCTGCTTCCCTGCACCTCAGCCCTGATAATCAGGATAAATGGCAGCATCTCAGCCCAGGACCCAGAGACGTGCACCTGATTGGTGGAGATTTGCTGTGGAAGTGAAAGTGTGACAGAGTGCCTCCCCTTCCCATACCCCTGCTCTGACAGCTCCCCCCCCCCCAGCTTATTTTTGGTCCTTTCCTCCCCCAAGCTCATTAGCCTTGCCCAAACATGCTCACCTAACACTGCTCCTGCAGAGGTGAAGGCGTGCGTCTTTCTGCCTTGGGCATTCGGGGCACCTCATAAAAAAAGCCATCATAATAATTAAAAGCAGCCTACTAGACCCCTCCTTGCCTGCTCCCAGCCCTCCCCACCCCCGCCCCTCCAAACTGGCTCAGCACCAGGGCAATGGGCCCCGGCAGTGATGCCACAGACTGATTGCAAACACGCTGCCCCCCGCCAAGCCCTTCCCTCCTTCCCTCCTCCCATTAATGAACATCTGCTTGCAGGTCCTGAGGGTTCAAGGACTCTGGAAAGCAGCCTGGAGGTGGCATGAACAGCAGCCAGACACATCAAAAGCCCTGGCCCGTCCAGCTCTGTGTCCTAAGGTCAGAATTCTTCCTCTAGGAATACCTTTCGTTTTGACGCCCCTCCCCACTCACCCACCCAAGTCCTCTGGCCTGTGGGGACACAGCTCTGTGCACCATTTCTGGGTTCCCTCCCTAAGAGCCCCAGAGGGGGAGCAGCCCCTTCTGAGAGTGAACTGCCACAGACACAAATACAGATCTCTCTCTGTGGACATGGGTGTCTCTGCAGGGGTCAGGGCCAGTGGGCTTACAAGTTTGTTGAATAAATATATGTGAAGAATTGAATAGCTGGAGAAGGACATTGAGAGGGAGAAAAGGCACTTTATTCTGCTCTCAGGAAGAATGAAAGTCAGGGGCTATACCCCCCCCTACAGCCCCAATTCCCAAGGACTGTGGGATTACCTGAGAGGCACTGAGTTGCAGGTGGGAGGAAGGGAGGAAGTAGAAGGGGTGGAGAGAGAGACAGAGGGAAGAGTGGTGCTGGTTGGCTGAGGGCCAGAGAGCCCACAGACTCCCTGGTCCTCCTCTCTCTCTCTCTGTCTCTCTCTGTCTCTCACTCTCTCACCATCCCTGTCTCCCACTGACTCACAGAAGAGCCAAGAAAGTGAAAATAAATCCTCAACTGGTTATGAAAACCATCAATCCTGGTGTTTCAGAAACACTTAGATGTAAGATGATCACTTTCAGCCACAATCTGAGGGATATGAGGGATATTCTGAGTAAGTAAGAGACTGAACATGAAAGTGAAGTGAGAACTCAGGCAGGGGACTCTGGCCAAGCATTAGTGGTGTGTTGTCACGACAAGCCCCATGCGCTTGCTTTCACACAGGCTTTGTTAACAAACGGATCTACTGTGGGGCTTCTTCAGGCCCAGGGTGTCTCTGAGGGTGAAGGGTACCCCCTGAGAGCCCTCAGAATCAGCACCATCTGTAGCACTTGTCAGAGATGGTGATTCTGCATCTCTCTCAGGCCTCCGTAATCAGGGACTGGGGAGACAGCACAGAGAGGGGTGTTTCTTACTTTGTCTTTTGTTTCTTCCCCTCCTCATTGGGATGGAATTTTCATAACATAAAATTAGTAAGGAAGCAAGCAAACAAACAAACCCCCCCTCACAATTCAACAACACAAAAACACTTATCCAAAGACCCCCCCCACACACACACCTATGCTCATGGCAGCATCATTTTTAATAGCTAAAGTGTGAAAACCCAGGTGTCTAACAACAGATGAACTGCTGAGGAAGCTGTGGCATATGCACACTATGGAACACTATGCAGCAGTAACTAATGATGAGATCTTCTTGTTGTAGATTGGGTTGCTCGAGATAAGCAAGGAGAAGGAGAAATAATATATCAGCTGAACGAGTTCCTGGATGGGCTCTAAGAAACAAGCAAATGACAATGCAGGGTGAATCCTCTCTGGACGATGGTCTGGGGACTCAAGCGGGGGTGGGGGGCAGGAGGACCACTGAGGGCGGGTTGTGGAGCCAAGTCCCATTGGTGAAATAAAATGGTGGTTTGGTTGAGGGTGAAATGTACAGATACCTAGCTTGGGGAAATGTACTAGTTTACCCCTGTGACAACAAGAAGTCTGTAAGTGAATATCCCCTCAACAAGGTATATATATATATATATATATATATATATATCTCCAAGTTATTGCTGAGGCTCAGTGCTGGCACTGTGAATCCTCTGCTGCTGGAGGCCATCTTCCTTCCTTCCTTCCTTCCTTCTTTCCTTTCTTCTTTCCTTCATTCCTTTCTTTCTTTCTTCCTTCCTTCTTTCCTTCCCTTTCTCTCTTTCTTTCTTTCTTTCTTTCTTTCTTTCTTTCTTTCTTTCTTTCTTTCTAGTAGGACAGAGACAAATTGAGAGGGGAGAGCAAGATATGGAGAAAGATAGACACCTGCAGACCTATTTCACTTCTCCTGAAACTCCTCTGAAAGTGAGGATCAGGGTCTCAAACCTTGGTTTTTGTGCATAACATATATACTTAACCAAGTGCACCACAACACAGCCCCCAAAGAAGTGGTATTGAAGTTGAAAAAAATATTGCCACTGCATCTAGTTCAAGCTCCTGGTCCGCATCTGCAGGGGTGAAGCTTCACAAGCAGTGGAGTAGGACTGCAGGTGTCTCTCTTTCCCTCTCTATCTGCTCCTCCCCTCTCAATTTTTCTCTATCTCTATCCAATAATATATATATATATATATATATATATATATACACACACACAAATAAATAAAGAACGCAAGTCAGTGTCATTTCATGCACTCATAATATTTTATGACCACCATCACCTTCTGGTTCCAAAACTATTTCATCACCCTCACAGAAGGCTGTACCTGTCAGGCGGTTACTTCTCATTGCTCCCCCAGCTCCTGTCAGCTACCAGTCCACCTGCTTTCTGCCCCTTTAGCTTTGCTCACTCTGGACAATTTGTATAAATGCCATCTCTCCCTCCTGAAATCATCCCCTGAGCATTAGGCTTCCTCCCCCTGTTGCAGCTAGGGTCACTGTTAGAGTCCTTTGTAGGGCTGAGTAATATTCCACTATGTGGCTCAGTCACAGCAAGCTGTGTTTCAACAAGTTCTCCTGGTAATTTGACTTGATCCCATGCTCAAGATGGAGACCCGGCAGTACTGAGCACTGAGCACTGGGAGGAGGAGGGGTGCTTTCTTCTCATCCTCCTTTGTGCTTTCTTTATCCCTCCACCCCTCCCTCTTCACCCTCCAGTTCCCCTGTGCCCCCAGAGCTAATAGTTAAGGTACTGCTAGTTACAAAGGATCCTGATTTGTAAAAGGAGAAAGATTTATGCAATCTGAAGAGAAACCAGAGTATTGGGATCCTGACTCGTAGGAAGCTTGTTGGATGAGTTTGAACTTGAGCTTAAATGTGACAAAAAAAAAAGTTCATTTGGAAATGTTCTCCTTGATCCTACCATTTTGTTGTTCTAGATTTTCCTCCTTTTTTTAGAGCACTGCTCAGCTCTGGTTTATGGTGGTGTTGGGACTGAACCAAAGACCTAGGATTCTCAGGCATGAAAAGCCTTTTGCATAACCATTGTGGCCCCAGACCACTTCTTAGGTCTGAGCAGATGCCATCTTTGCCCCCAAAGCCACTGGAAAGGGGAGGGTGGAGAGTGGCAGGGGTGGAGGAAACCAGGTTTTGCTGCCATATGACACCTGGCTCAGTTACTAATCAGCTTGGGGACACTGTACAAGTTTTGCCCAAGCCCCAGTGGAGGGCTGCAATGAGGGCTGGGAAAAGAGGCCTCACAGTGGGGTATGAAAACATACTCCTGTACTCCTTCACTTTCTTTTAAAGGTTTTATTTATTAATGAGAAAGATAGGAGGAGAGAGAAAGAACCCGACATCACTCTGGTACATGTGCTGCTGAGGATCGAACTTGAGACCTCATGCTTGAGAGTCCAGTGCTTTATCCACTGCACAATCTCCTAGACCACCTCCTTCACCTCTGTAAACCATTATTCACTCACTAATAAAAATAATTCTTATCAAGCAGCCTGAGAGGTAGGATGCAGAGGTTAAAGCATTGAACTCTCAAGCATGAAGTCCTGACTTTGATCCCTAGCATTGCATGTGCCCGAGTGATGCTCTGTGCCTCTCTCCTGTCCCTCTCTATCATAAACAAATAAACAAATCAATAAATAAACTGGAAAGGTGACTCTAAATCATTTTTAGTGGTGGCAGTCATAATACAGTGTGTGTAAATGTTGAACTGCGGTAGTGAATACCAGAAGCCTAAATGTTACAAACCAGCTTTACTTCAGTATACTGCTTTTGTACAAACAGAAAATAAAACATATAGATTTAATTAACAACAGAAGAACTTAGGACTATGGACTGTTTCTGCTCTCTTATCAATTGTGTACCTGCACTTCTATCAGGAATAAGCCCTCCTGTGGGCTTCTCCAGGACCTTGCCTTCACTGTAGAGCAGCAATGGTAGGGACTGCCCCACTATCTGAAGGGAGGCTAGGTCAGTTTACTCTGCCACTCGAGGAAGACTGGTCCTGAAATGAGTGCAGCCTAGAATGTTCCCAGCTGTGACCATGGACTGTGAGCTCAGACTGACAGGGACTCAGAGGTTACACAGGCTCTTGTGCTAAATATGAATAGACATGGGCCCTGGGCCAGATCAATGTTGTGAACAGTTAAATGTATTTATACACTTTCTTTATGTTTGGGAGCTACTTTCTGCCCGGCTCCAGCTTTCTAGTCCTATTCTCAACTCTGACACCATCTTTCCAGACAATATTTTTAGTCCACCTGCAGGTTAGCTATCAAGCTCAGGCAAAATTACCAGTCATTGGTCCTTTGGAACATGCCTAAAATAGACTTCCTAGCTTCTATCCACCCTAAAATCTCTGTTCCTCTCTACCCTTTTTCTACTTTATGGCTCTTGTTCATTAAACTTTTTGTTCTGTTTTACATCTTAGTGTGTTTCAGCCAACAAGTTGCAGATGCTAACATGACATCAACCTGACTTTGCTGGCCAGACGACCTAACCAATGTGACCCAGAACTTCACTAACCTCTCCAGGGCCCTACCCCACTAGGGAAAGATAGAAACAGGCTGGGGTTGTGGACCCACCTGTCAACACCCATATCCAGTGGAGAAGCAATTATAAAAGCCAGACCTTCCACCTTCTGCACTCCAAAAAGAATTTTGGCCCATACTCCCAGCAGGGGAGAAATGTTAGAAGGAAATGACCAATGGGTGCCAGTCCCTGTTCGGGTGCCAGATGCCACGCTAGCTTCTCGGGCGGGAGAGAGATGACCAGGAACTCATGGCTGAGCAGGAACACAATCCAATGTTTATTGAAAAAAGAATCTGCATTTATAATTTCCAGGAAGGAAGTGGCAGGGTGGAAAAAGGAAGTATGTAGGATAAGGGGCAGAGTGGAAAAAGAGTGTGAACCAGTGGGGATTAAACCAATGGTGATTAAACCAGGGTGGGTCTCAAACAAAACAATGATTATGTAAATAGACCACAGTGTTAAGCAATGCAGGGGAACAGAAGCAAAATTAGCCAAAGGAGAAATTATGACCAACAAGAGGGCTCTGAAGTCCAACTCCATTAGGACTCAGAAGAGAGAGAGAGAGAGAGAGAGAGAGAGAAAAGAATCTACCTTTAAAAGCTAATAAATTAGAAAACTATTACTTTGACATTAATAAAAGTAGATTTATCTACAAATTAAACAAAGAAATTCAAGTAATCTGGGAGGTGGCACAGTGATAAAGCTTTAGACTCTCAAGCATGAAGTTCTGAGTTCACTTCCCAGCAGTACATGTGCCAGAGGGCTATCTGCTTCTTTCTCTCTCATCTTATCTTTCTCTTTAGTAAATAAATAAAAATCTTTAAAAAAATAAATTCAAGATAGAAGGCAGTATGTCTTTTCACTGATAGAAGCTATTATCTCACTGATAGGCTTCCTATCAGTGAGATGCTACAGGCCCCTGGCACAGCTGGAGAAGAAGGGGTGTTAACACACCCATCCTACCACCCTCTTATCCCACACACATTCCCCAGTAAGAGTGGTCTCCCTCTCCAGCCACTTCACTGCTCATCAGATCACCCATGTTTGTGTTTCCCAAAGTGGCCGATCTGTGGTATGAGCTTCATAGTAAAGACCAATTTGAAGGTGTCTAAAAAAGCAAACAAACAAAAAAACATGTACCTGGAGGCTGGGCTTTATCAGGTTAAGCCAACACATTACCATGCACAAGGACCCAGGTTCAAGTCCTCTCTTCTCAGCTGTAGGGGAAAAGCTTCATGAGCAATGGACAGGTCTGCAGGTGTCTCTTCTCGGTCTCTGTCTGTGTCCCCTTCCCTCTCAATTTCTCTGTGTTCAATCAAAGAAAAAGAAAGTGTGTGGGGGGGGGGAAGGTGGCTATCAGGAGCAGTGAATTTGTTGTGCAGGCACGAAGCCCTAGCCATAAACCTGGTGGCAATAATAATAATAATAAGTACCTTCATCTCTTAGAGAAGATATATTGGGCTAGCATAGCTCACTTGGATAATACATTGCTTTACCATGTGTGTGACTCAGGTTTGAGCCTGGCTCCCAGTGCATTGAAGGAAGCCTCTATGTTATGATCCCTCTCTCTCTCTTTCTCTCTCTCTCTCTCTCTTTCTCTATATATCTCTCTGTGTGTCTGACTCTCTGAGAAAGTCAGCCCAGAACAGTAAAGCCTTGATGATGACAAAAACAGAAAAGAAAAGAGAAGAAAAGAAAAGGAAAGAAAAGGTGTATTAATCTATAGTTACATTGAATTTAGAAACACTGTTAGAAAATACTATATCATGCTTTTCTTTGTATTTTGGTTGCTAAGAAACTCAGAATAAACTTGCCAATATTATGTTTCTGACCAGAGAGCACTGCCCAGCTCTGGCTTATTTATGGTGGTGCTGGGGACTGAACCTGGAACCCCTGAGCCTCAGGCAGGAGAGTCTTTTCCAGAATCATTATGCTGTCTCCCTAGCTCAACTTCTACTTTACAATTAAATACTGTCCTAGTGTAAAAAAAAAAAAAAAAAAAAAGCAAAACACCTCACAAGCCAATTCAATGAAGAGAAAATACTATTTGATGGTTGCCTGTGAAACTGTTGTTTTATAGCTTGAACACAATTGAATGTCCATGGGACAAGCCTGTGGGGAGAGGAGTTGGTCTTTGTGCCTGGTCTCAGTAGTGGCCATTGAAGGCTTCTAGACAAGTGAGTGACAATAGTCAGCTGACTTTATTCAAATGTCTCTTGGCTCCTGTGTGATGAGGAGGGCAAGGCTGTCCTTCTCTTTTCCCCCGTGGTCACTGGGTACCCTCACCCTCACAGGGTCACTGGAATTCCCGGGAGATGTCTGAGTCAGGGGGTGGGCAGCTGGCCCAGCTGAGACCCTCCAGAGCCTCTGTTCTTGCTGACGTGAGTAGTTGCATGTGGGCATGGCTCTGGGCCCCATTTAACAGGCAGGAAGACTGAAGCCTGAGAACCAGCTTGGAAACCAAACGGTGGGGCATGGACATAGCGTTTGAGTCTCCTCTCAGGAAGATCTAGCAGCCAGGGCTTCTCACTTAGACCTGGCTTCTTCAGCAGCCATCTAGCAAACGCTTCTGTGCTCAAACCCCATTTCTGACACACATTGGTTGTATCACATGGGACAAGTCCCTTGACTTTTCTGACCTCCCACTTCCTGGTCTTCAAAGATGAAACAGTAATAGCACTTAGCCCTTGAGGCCCTGGGGCCAAGTCAGCAAAAGTCAGCTTACTCCCTTCTGCACAAGAGTGGCCTTGCAGGGCCTACCCCCCCTGCACCTTCCCTCCCACCCCATGTTTTGGTCACTTGCAGGCTGTCGAGACTACCACTGGCCTCTGGCCTCACTCCAGCTCAGGGTCCTTGAACACAAGGAGACAAGAACCTGGGGTGGCAGGGGAGGCCCCTGTCACTCCCAGCATGAAGGCCTCTTTGATCCGGAAGTCTGGGTGACTTGAAGGGGAAATTGTCCCTCTCACTGTCCTCAGAGCGAGCGGGTGACATGGCTCGAGTGTGGACCTTAATGCAATCGAAGGGTAATTCAATCACTTTATAGAAGTTGATCTGTCCTTTTTATTACAATTACTGTCGGCTGGGGTGTTTTGTTCCATCATGGAAAATAAACATCATTTATCATACTTGTAAAGATTAGCCCCCGACAGCTACAGCTCTTGCTTTGCATAAATGTGTATTAATGCCGGTCCTGCCCGCGGTGTGGGGAGAAGTCTATATCTCACAAGACTGATTAGGCCCTGTCACCACTGCTTTAAGTAATGTCTTATCATGACTGATAGGCCCCAATGCAAAACAGCGGCTGGGGGAGCATGGGGGCCTGCTCCAGGCAACTTATGGTCATGGCTGAGTGAGAAACAGACCTGCTTCCTCTGGGCCCCAGCCCATCCTCACTGATGGGGCGGGGGGGGGGGGGGTGCCTGTCACCATGTCCGGGAAGTGAAGACTGCCCCACGGCCACCGCTGATTCCCTGCGGTGGGGTGGGGCAGCCCCGTCCTCAGGTTCCTTCTCGGAAGTCGCCCCCTCCCTACACACACAGGTTCTCTCTCCTTTCTCTTGCTTTGGGGAGGACTCATCTGCAGAGCTCTTCTCCATCTGTATTCCCTTTGCATCAAGTCCCCAAGACCATCTCTCTCTTTCCTCCCCTTTTCCTCAGCAGGGTCTCTGAGTCCCAGGCCACCTCTGAAGACCCCTAGCAAGGCTTTTGGCTTGGGCCTCTCTCCTGCACTTAACCAGGTAGCCACGACAGACAGACATGTATTATTCATTTTTCTCTTTCTTTTTGAAAAATAAAAATTTGATAGGACAGAGAAATTGAGAATGAAGGGGGTGATAGGGAGAGAAAGAGAGAAAGATACCTATATCCCTGCTTTACCTCTCGTGAAGCTCCCCATCTGCAGGAGGAAACCAGGATTTTTTTGAGCCAGGATCCTTGTGTGTGGTGACATGTGCACTTTACCTAGTTTGTTTATTTTTGTCACTACTAGGACTTTGACACTCCAGGTCAATATTTTTCGGATAGAAATAGAGAAGAAAGGGAGATGGAAGGAGGGAGAGGGAGAGGGAGAGGGAGGGGGAGAGGAGGGGGAGGGGGAGAGAGAGGGAGAGAGAGAGGAAGAGAGAGAGAGAGAGAGAACAGCCCTGAAAATTCATACCAGGGGCTCCAGCCTGCGTCATGCACAGGGCAGACAGACAAGTGCCCTTCCAG
Source organism: Erinaceus europaeus (assembly GCF_950295315.1). Classification (NCBI taxonomy): domain Eukaryota; kingdom Metazoa; phylum Chordata; class Mammalia; order Eulipotyphla; family Erinaceidae; genus Erinaceus; species Erinaceus europaeus. The sequence continues at coordinate 43,853,610 of NC_080179.1, forward strand.
GTGTGCTGTCTCACCAGCTTCAAGCCTGGTCTCCCACCGTCAGAAACCTAGCTACCTCAGTTAGGTGAGACCAACATGCCCCCAAATCAGCTCTCAGCTGTCCAGGGACTGGATGACGCCTCTCCTCTTCCACTGCCAGGCCTTGCCTCTATTCATTTATTTTTATTAGTGAATTAATATTGATTTACAAAACTGTAAGACAACAGGGGTATAGTTCCATATGGTTCTCATCACCAGAGTTCCGTATTCCATCCCCTCCACTGGAAACTACAGTAATTCTTCCAAGGTCACCAATATGGGCTGATTCTGTAACTATGAGTTTATATCTACATGTGTATACTTACTTTTCCCCATTTTTTTCAACAGTCCTGCCTTCACTTCCTTTCTGAGTCTACTCTACAGCTTTTACTACTTCTGGCTGTCTTTCCTTCTTTCCTTTTCTCTCTCAGACAAGAGAAACAGTGCCTGGCTTCTTCTGGTGTTTTCCAGATTTGCTTCTCCTTCACTGATGGTATAAAAAGAAGATTCCTGGTGACAAACGCTTCAGGTCCTGGTGGAATGGGGGTGCAGAGCCCTCTGGTTTACTTCCCCTATCATTTACCCTACTGGGAGCACGTACAAAAATTGTTTTGGGGAGCAGAAGGTGGGAGTTTTGGCTTCTGTAATTGCTTCTTTGCTGGACCTCAGTGTTGGCAGGTGGATCCACACCCCCAGCCTCCACAGTCAATTTTAAGCTATTTTATCAACTTGAAAAGAATTATTCCCCCCTTGCCTCCCAGCCCTGACCACCACTAGCCTGCTCTCTGTTTCTATAGATGTCCCTGCTTGGGGCTTTCTTATAAATGGGTCACCACAGCAAAGCCATACAGTATGTGGCCCCTTGTGACAGGTGTGGTTTAGAGAATGTATATTAGACCTGCCCATGTTGTAATATGTGTCAGCACTCCGTTCCTTTATGGTAAATTATATTTGTTGTATGTAGGCCATGTGTGACTGACTAGGCTCCATATTCTTTCTTCTTTTCTCTCTTTTAAAATTTTATTAATTTATTTTTAAATTTTTTATTATGCTTATTTATTTATTGGATAGAGACAGCCAAAAATTGAAAGGAAGGGAGAGGGGGGGAGAGATACTTTCAACACTGCTTCACCACTCGTGAAGATTTCCCCCTGCAAGTGGGGACCGGGAGCTTAAACCTGGGACCTGGTGGTCCGGGAGGTGGCGCAGTGGTAAAGCTTTGGACTCTCAAGCATGAGGTCCTGAGTTTGATCCCCGGCAGCACATGTACCAGAGTGATGTCTGGTTCTTTCTCTTTCCTCCTATCTTTCTCATTAATAAATAAATAAATAAAATCTTAAACAACAAAAAAAAAAAACCCTGGGACCTGGCACATTGTAACAAGTGCAGTCAACTAGGTGTGCCACCACCTGGCCCCTAAATTTATTTTTTATTGCCACTAGGCTGGGGCTCAGTGACAGCACTACGAATTCACTGTTTCTGGCGACCAACTTTTTCTTTTTTTAAATTTTTTTATTTTTAAACTTTTGTTTAGATAAGACAGAAAGAAATTGAGAGAGAATGGTGAAATAGGGGAAGAAATACAGGGAGAGAGACAGAGAGACACCTGTAGCCCTGCTTTACCACTCGTGAAGCTTTCTCCCTGCAGGTAGGAACCAAGGGTTTGAACCCAGGTCCTTGTGTCCTGTAATGTGAGCGCTCAACCAGGTGCGCCACCACGTAGCCTCCAGAGGAACTTATTACTTGACTTCCTCAGACACATCTGCCTTGACTTCTGGCCCAGCTGTGCCACCACTGCCTGGCCCATCACCATAAACCCACCAAGTCCATCCTTGACAGCACTCAGCTTCAGTCTTCTAAGCTCAGGGACAGGGAACCATCCGAACACCAGTGTCCACATCTACGAAACACACACCTTTTCCAAGAAACCTTGCAGCTTTCCCCCAGCCACACGGGGCTCTGTGTGTGGCTTAGCAGTCAGCTGCCTGGTCTCATTCCTGTCTACCCTGTAAGCTCCTGGAAAATGGGACTTAAGTCTTTTTTTTTTCCAACCCTCCCCTGGGTCCTGGTTAGTGCTCTGTGTGCATGTCTTAAGTACTGTGTACATGTCTTATGAAGGAATGAGCAGCACTGGTTCTTTAACAACATACTTTCTAAGCAATAGAAACATATTTCATACAACATGCAAATGTAATACTAAGTTTCATTTATTGGCAGTCTCCTTCCTGACAAACACTGCATTAGGTACTTCATCTGAAAATAATAATAACAATGCCGATTTTTTTCCTTTGTATTCCCAAAGGGAAAAAGCATTCTTTGTTGAATACAGAACTATACATTCAATCATTGAGGGTTCTACTCAAGTCCCTGCACTAGTTCCATTTGGGGAAATATCTCTTAAGATAGATATAGCATACTGCACATAGTTATAGAGGGGAAAAGATTGCCATACCATCAAAATTTTCCACCTTCAATCACTTTCTAGAGGAAATGTGGATTTACGGGGCTGTTGCTGTTGTCACAGGATACAGTTCTACCTCTCCCCAAGATGGGTGTCATCATTTCACCTTCACCAAACTGTCAGCCTCTTCCATCACAGGGTGCTAGGTTCCCAGTCCCCTTCAGCGTCCTGCCCCCTTCTCAGTCCTTGAATCTTCCATATTCGGCCACAGGTCTTTGAGGATTCACCCTGGACTGTTGCTTGGTTTCTTATAGCATGTCTGTGAGTGAGATTGTCCACTTTTGGTCCTACTTCTATAATCAGTATTTTGTTTCCTTTAAAACTGCTGGTTATTCTTTTCACTGACTACTTTTAATTCATTCCTGGTCTTCACACTTTCCACTTCTTTTTTTTTTCTTAATTTTTTAAATTATCTTTATTTATTTATTGGATAGAGACTGCCAGAAGTTGAGAGGAAGAGAGAGACAGAGAGGGGAAGAGACAGAAAGACACCTGTAGCCCTGCCTCACCACTTGCAAAGCTTTCCCCCTGCAGGTGGGGACCAGGGGCTCGAACCAGAGTCCTTGAGCATTGCAGCATGTGCGCTCAGCCAGGTGCGCTCCCACCCAGCCCCCACATTCCCACTTCTTATACCTAGGGAAACTGAGGTTCAGAGAGGTTAGTCAGCTACCCAATGCCCTGCAGTCAGGGTGATGACACAGTGGGATTTTGACACTGGCCCATGGGGCTCCAAAGTCTGCGTTCTTTCCACTTCAACATAGACAACCTCACAGATACCAGGTTCCAAGCAATTTGTTTTTTTGGCCACAGGACTTCTTCAGACTTTAGCATCTGTGCATTTCCACCATTTCCAGAATATCTTCTTTCTTTTAATTTCAAATAGAGAGAACTGGAAGACAGAAAGAGAAGAGGTACCAAAGCACTGCTCCACTACTCAGGAAGCCTCTCTTTTTGCATCATGCTGCTAGGTGGTGCTGGAGCCCCAAATCCAGGTCCTCACATGGGGAGAGGGGTGACTATATCTTAGTCCCAGACTCTAAGCACTGATGCATACCATAGGCCACATAGAATACCTACCTTACATTTTCTGTGCCGGCATATCTACCAGTATGGTATGCCTCTGCCTATGGCTTCACACCTGTGTACCTTTAGCCTAGGGTCTTCACTTGGCTTCTAGAATCTTCTAAAGAGGCACAAGACAGGTATCAGTCACCAGTGAATCATCTGAGCAGTAGTTTGCAATATGTCCTGTGCACTGTCAAGTTGTATCACCTTGAGCTTTCATGAATTTTTTTTTTTCTTTTCTCTTTCCTTTTCTTTTTGCCTCCAGGGTTATCAGTAGGATGTGGTGCTAACACTACAAATCCACTGCTCCTGGTGACTATTTTTTCCATTTTATTGGCCAGGACAGAGAGAAGTTGAGAGGAGAGGGGGAGGTAGAAACAGAGACAGGGGGTGGGGGGGGGAGAATGTTTGTGAAGCATCCCTCCTGTAGGTGGGGAGCCCGGGGCATGAACCTGGATCCTTATGCTGGTCCTTGTGCTTAGTACTATATGCACTTAACTGAGTGCACCACTGCCCAGCTCCCACTTTCATGAGATCCTTAAAGGGTATGTGACCCCACACAGGTCCTGTGTCACCCATGGGTGGTTGGCTGTCTCCATTCCAGGCTGTCTTCAGTGCGAAGAGCTGTGCTCACTGTGGCCCAAGGACATGGATATGTGCTCTGACAGACCCAGGGCCCTAAGCCCGGCCCTAAAACTGCACATCCAGGTTTCTAGTTCTGCTCTAGGGTCTTCAGGTGGAACTGATGGGCTCAGGGTGTGACTTTCCAGCCCAAAGGAGATGCCCCAGGATGAGAGGGTAATTGGGGCATCAGAGCCTGGCAGCTGCTAGGAGAAACTGACAAAGTCTAGTTCAGAGGAAGGTAGGGCTGGCCACACCTTTAAAGGTGCCCATGGAGACAGACTCAGCTAGACCACCCTCCTGGGTGGTTTTGCTTCCATTTCTCCTGGGGGGGGGGGCTCAGAAGGGTCCAGATAGAGAGACTGGAGTGGAGATCTGTGGGTTGCAAGATAGCCCAACTGGACAGTATGTCTGCTTTGCCATGTCATGACCCAGGTTTGAGCCTGGCCCCCACTGCATTGGAGAAAGATGATTTGATGCTTTGGTATCTCTCTCTCTCTCTCTCTCAAAACTGGCCTGGAGTAGTGGGTCCTCAGCACTTACAAATAATAAAATGAAGCAAAATGACATAAGGGCCAGGTGGTGACACACTTGCTGAAGAAGACATGCTACCATGTTTAATAACACAGGCCCAGACCCCAGAGAGGAAACTTCCTGCCTGCGTGTTGGAAGCTTCACAAGCTTATTTATCTCTTTCTCTCTCTTTATTTATCTCTTTCTCTCTCCTTCTCTAGCTCCACTTCCCTTCCAACTTCTCTCTGTCTTTATCAGAACAAAACAAAAAAATGAAGAGGAGGGGAATACCTTCTGGGAGCAGTGAATTCATGGTGTAGAGACACTGAACTCTAGTGATAATGACCATCAGGAGCAGTAGATTTGAGTCCCAGTGATAACCCTGGGGGGAAAAACAAACAAAACAAAAACCAACCAACCAAACAAACCAAGAGGGGACTGTTTGGAAGTCTTTGAGGAACAGAGGGCAGTGGACATGTTGAGGTGAGCAGGAGTGGGGCTGGACAGTGGCAGGAAGGAGTGCAGGTATGGCTTTTAGGTCAAGAGGTTGGGCCCTGCTGCTGCAAGTGGGGTTTCTATGACTTCTAGAAAGTGTTCCCTTGTCAGGCATTAAGCCAGCTCCCCCTGCTCCACCCTGCATTGCTGATACTATGGCCTATCTACATAATCATTGTTTTGCCTGAAAGATCCCCACCCATTCCATTCCTTTGATTTATCTTCTTTGAGACCCACCCTGCCTACAGGGTAACATTAATCCCACCAGTTAAAACCATTGCAACAGTTGCTAAGGAAGTTTATACCTTCCCAGCCCACTTTTGCCTCTCTCCACCCCCTTTCCTAGCCATTTCCGTTTCCGACCTGCCACTTCTGGTTCTATCCTATAAAAGTGTTGTCTCTGATCAATAAAGGCTGTGTTACCTCACAACACGTGTTTGGTTCCTGAGTCATCTCTTTCCTGCATCGCTGAGTGAGTAGCAGCCCAGGCTGGCTCCGGTGGAGTTCCCTCCAACCCAGAGAGTATGCGCCCAGGAAGAAGCACCCCCACGCTAGTCCAGCATTTCCTTTCCTCTGGAGAAGGGTTTGACACAGAGGTGGTCCTGCCCAGTGAAGGGCTTACTAGTTTAGGTAGCAAACCAGTGGCCAGGGAGGTCTTTCACGGCCCCCTTTCACTGGAGAACAATCTGCTGATGGCAACAAAGTTCTGGAGAACTCCAGAAGCCTGGCCTTTGGAGACAGAGCTGGACTCCTGCCCTAATGGTCGTCTTTCATTATCATTATCCCCATTAGTGCTTTATTGTATTAGTTATAGCTAATTTACATTTAACTGAAGCATTGAAAACAGATTGCAGATGTTGGGAAACAGATGTTATCCTAATGTTAAGGCGAATCCATGAATATTTATGATGATTATTGCCTGGATCAAATTACCTCGATTAAACAGGGAGGGAGGCATGTTCTAACAACTTTCGTAGAGAGCCTGGCATGGGAAGACAGAAAAGTATTGATGAACTTTGGGGCACACTTCAATTTTTCCTTCACGTGGGATACACTTCTGTTCTGCCTTCCCATGGACCTGGGAACAGAGAATGGTTGTTAGGGAACTAATTTAGAGATTTTCCCGCTGCTCACATTCCTTGGCCGAGCCAGGATTTTCCATCTGGCTCTTTCCACCCTCTCCTTGGAGAAGGGGCTGCCAAACCCTGTCTAACCTAGGCGGTGGTGGCAGTAGCCACTTCACAGGCAGACAGCTGGGCTCCTTCGCACTTCTCCCCACCCACCTGCCTGGCAGGGCTGCAGAGGAGTCCTGAGTGCAGTCATCTCTGCACAAGGTCAAGAAGGTCACAGGTTGGCTGTCCAAGCAAGGCCCATTCTTCTGCTGGCCATGTTGGCCCAGAGGAAAAACAAGAAGCAGAGCTGTCCTTTTGCAGTTTGGAATAGACCCCTCCTCAAGTTCAGGGCTCTTGCAAGAGGAGAGGAGGGGGTGTGAGGGATCTTTTCTGGGTGCGGCAGGAAGGTGGTACTTTCCCAGACCCCAAATCCATTTACCATTTTCATGTGGCCCCACCCAAACTTTTGCATGATACTTAGACCCCTGTGACTCTTCTTGTCGAGTGGGGGGAGCAGGGGAGGCTGCATGCACTTAGTCCATGGGAGGAAGGGGTTCCTAGCTCCGAGCAAAGTGCCTGGGGAGGGACCCCTACCCTGGTCTCTCACTTCTTTTCTCTTTTCTTTTCCTCTTTTTCCTTCCTTTCTTTCTTTCTTTCTTTTTTTCTTTCTTTCTTTCTTCTTTCTTTCTTTCTTTCTTTCTTCCTTTCTCTCTTTCTTTCTCTCTTTCTTTCTTTTCTCCCTTTTTGATAGAGACAGAAATTAAGAGGGAAGGAAGAGATAGAGAGGGAGAGAGAAAGACACAAACAGCACTGCCTAGCCCCTCATAAAGGCTCTCCCCTGCAGGTGGGATCCAGGGGCTTGAACCCAGGTTCTTACACATGGTAATATATACACTCTGCTGGGTGTACCATTGACCAGCCCTGACCTCTCACTTTTCTTTTTTTTTTCCAGAGCACCATTGAGCTCTGGTTTATGGTGGTGCAGAGGATTGAATCTAGGACTTTGGAGCTTCAGGCAAGAGAGTTTTTTTGCATAACGATTATGTTGTCTCCTACATGCACCTCCCCCACTCATTCTTAAGTGACGCTTTGCACTGAAAGACTAGCTCTTGCATTAGATGAGGGTGTGTCTGAGGCCTAATTTACCACCCCTCCCCCACAGAGCCAGGTTGCACCTCCACCTGACTAAGCCTCCACTTCTGGAATTGTAAACATTCAATTAACAGGGTGGGTAGGTGGTGGCACACCTGGTGGAGCGCACACATTACAGTGTGGGTTCGAGTCCCTGGTCCCCCACCTGCAAGGGGAAGCCTCATGAGTGGTGAAGCAGGACTACAGGTGTCTCTTTCACCATCTCTATCGCCCCCCTTCCCTCTCAATTTCTCTCTGTCTCTATCCAATAAATAATAAAATAGTTGGGAGTCGGGCTACAGCGCAGTAGGTTAAGAGCAGGTGGTGCAAAGCGCAAGGACTGGTGTAAGGATTCCGGTTCGATTCTTCGGCTCCCAACCTGCAGGGGAGTCATTTCACAGGCAGTGAAGCAGGTCTGCAGGTGTCTATCTTTCTCTCCTCCTCTTTGTCTCCCCCCTCTCTCCATTTCTCTCTGTCCTATCCAACAACGACAACAACAATAATAACTACAACAAAACAACAAGGGCAACTAAAGGGAATAAATAAATAAATATTTAAAAAAATAAATAATAAAATAGTTTTAAAAATATTCAATTAGCACATTTCATTAGGAAGTGGCTCTGAGCAGCCAGGGGCCTGTGTGGTGAGTCCTGCTCACATAGTTAGACCCAGGAAGGCACTGCTGCCAGAATACATAACAACAATCATATATAATAATGACAAGAGAGAAGATAGTGTGGACTGTTCACCTAACACATGATACCAGAAGAGAACAGAACATGGGACTTCAACATCCTGGGGGAAATGTCCAACCTAGAAGCTCACAACTAGATAAATGCTCATTTAAATGTGCAGATAGAAGTACTGTTATCCCTCGACACTGCAGATAATTCAGTTCCCATCCACCCCTTTAAAGGACAGTAAATACAAGGGATTCTTGTATTTCCTTAGTACAGGAAAGGCCTAGAAAGAAAGTGAGCTGTGGGAGTAGGGCGGTAGCCCAGCTGGTTAAGCGCATATGGCGCGAAGAGCAAGGACCAGCGTAAGGACCCTGGTTCGAGCCCCCGGCTCCCCACCTGCAGGGGAGTCACTTCACAGGCGGTGAAGCAGGTCTGCAGGTGTCTGTCTTTCTCTCCCCCTCTCTGTCTTCCCCTCCACTCTTCATTTCTCTCTGTCCTATCTAGCAACAGTGACATCAATAACAACAATAATAACTACAACAACAATGAAAAACAACAAGGGCAACAAAAGGGAAAATAAATAAATATAAAAAATAATAAAAAAAATTTAAAAAGTGAGATGTGAGCTCTACAGTACAAGGGGTGTCCCTGGGGACAGCTGAGGGGACTCCTGGGGTAAATGAGTGCAGGTACCAGATACCCAGTGAAGATGGGTGGGGCATGATGTTTGCACGATACACCTTGGGTATTTGGGAAACAGAAACAGGTGGAAACCCATAGAAAAATACTTAGTGAACAGGCACATTTACTAAAAATAAAAACCACACAAGAAAATAGTCATTTTCTCAGCACCAAATAATGTTTATATGGCCACATTGATACACATAAAAAAAAAACTGTTGACTTAACTAGGACTAATGACATAATTACATTAAGAAGATGGGGAGGGCTTAGCATGAAGGCAGAAGAGTGTTAAAAACTCAGTTACTCTAGCAGAAAAATCAATGAGAATTCTATATGGATCAATCCAGAAACTAGCTGTTAGCATCAGAAAAAAATATAAAAGTGTCAAAAAACTGAAAGGTTTGTGGGGGTAGGAGCAGGGACTTAGGACACCATGCATAATTTTTTTGTTTGTAGTAGTCAAACAAAAAGCATAATATGTACAGTTTTGGTAAAAGATACAATTATTTTTAAACAATAAAACTAGTTAAAATTTGCAAAAAAAAAAAAAAAAAAAAAGAACCTAGGGAACACGAAAACCGATTTCATAGTATGAGAGGTCTGCCATGATCATCTCAAATCGTGTTCAGTCCCCGAGCTTCCTCCTCAATACAGCCCAATCCATCTGCCCTCCTGGGGTCGGGGATGCAGGCGGAGATGGATGGACAGCTGACTCTCGGACTCTTCAGGGGGGGAGAAAGCCTTGGCCAGTTTTAGCTAAGGAAAACTTTTTTTGACTGTTTTGGGCAAAGAGTTCAGCTGAACAACAACAACAAATTTCAAGAGATCAATAAAGACTTTGTTGGCAGGTCTCATCCAAACACTTAAAATAATGACCCTTGGTTAGATAGTCCTCCTTGGGCCCCGGGTGTATGATAAGAGCTGATAGAGGATGGCTGTGTAAACAGTAGCAGCATCTTGTAAAGCGGCTTAGTGCATGGCTTTCTGGGCTTTACAAAGCCAGTAGCTCTGTTTACAGATTAGCACAGCTACTGGGTTGAGTGCAGGAATTTCACATCCTACAGGTACTAAACAGCCAGACAAACACTGCCTGCCTGCCGTACTGAGCTATTTGTGCTCACACTGTAAATACGGGCTAGCAGCTCTCACTGCATAGGAAGTGAAGGCTGCGTGTTGATGGCTGTGCAAACAAAGTGTCTTGTGAGAGGCTATTTGCCCAAGTCCCCTATTTATCTAGCAGGCCTCTCTGTGTTTGTAGTAGGGAGTTCTCTGCGATGTGGCAGTAATGTGAGTCTACACGAAGCGAGGGTGAGGAGCTCGGCAAACAGTCATGAAAGCATCTTTGCAGATACACACTGTCTTCGTGTGTGCTTTCCCATACGTGCAGTTTCAGAAACTTGCTAAAATCTGAAGTCTCCACAATCACTTCTCATAAGGCTCATAGCTCTTGTGTGTGATGATTTGTAGACAAGTAAAAAAGTGGCAAAGTCTTTACTTCTTTGTTTTTTTTTTTTTAAGACAGAGAGAGAGAGGCAGAGAGAGACCACTGCACCGGAGCATCTTTCAATGCACTGGGGAGGTCTGCTTGAACCTAGGTTGCACATAGAAAAAAAGGTAAATACACTACCCAAGTAAGCTCTTTCTCCAGTTCAAGTATTTAAATTGTTTGTGTCTATTTATTTGTTTGTTTATAGATAGGGACAGAGAGGCAGAAAGTGGGGGACAGAGAGAGAGATCATAGTATTGAAGCTGTCTTCAGTGAGGCAGAGACCAGGCTCAAACCTGGATCACACATATGGCACACAGTACACCATTCATGTGAGCTATTCTACTTGCCCAAATCTTAATTTTCAAGATTTATTTTATTTATTTCACATGCGACAGAGAGTTTTATACAAGAGAAAGAGAAGTCAGAGTACTGTTCCAGTGTTGGGGACTGAACCTGCAGCCTCATGCTGGCAAGTCCCAACCAAGCTCTACCAGTGTAGCTAAGATGTGTCTCTCATTTTACACATTCTCAGCTGGGGTGGAACAGGCGCTCTCTGTCTTCTTGTTCCAGCTCACAGACGCTATCCGTCTGGCGGCCTGTTAGTACTATGTTTTTAGTCTTGCTGAGCCTCTGGTTGTGATTTCACAAGTTAAAATGACCCTGGAGAAAGGTGTTGAAGTGCTGGCTAGTGTTCCCAAGAGCAGCAGGACTGGAAGTTCTCAAGGAGAAAACACAGGTGAGGTAAGGTGTGTTCAGTCATGAGTTTCAGCGCTGTTGGCCACAAGCTCATTGTTAATGAATCAACAGTATATATCAAATAAGATGTCTTTAGACAGAAACATTCATTGAATAAGGCTATGAATTGATCTGCCTGGCAAAAATGTTTTGACTAGAGGCTTCCAGGCCAGGAACCTAATCCAGCATTTCCCCCTTGGAGCAATTGTTCAGTAACTTGGTGTTGGCCATGATATTAGAGGCCATACCTGGTGAATACTGAGAAACAGCTCCGTCAAGCTCTCCATAGCAATGTGTGTTGTGGTTGTCTTCCCAGCATCCACTGCTCCCTTGTCCAGTGGGACAGCCATCCTTGGAGTTCAGGTGAGACGTAACCTCATCCGTGGACGTGGGATAGGATTCTGATTGGTTTAGGCAAACTCTTGCTCTCCTCCTACTCTTTCTTGTTCCAGTGACCTGGTTCGGGAACACAATAATTTTCCAAGTTAGACCAACCAGAGTGATGTTTGTTTAAAATTGGATTCACCAGAAACAGACGGGATTAAATTTGAATTTCCGATAATGAACATTTATTTTCAGTGTACGTGACAAATATTTCATATGATGTTATAAAGCTGAAAACTATTTGTTGTTACATGTAATTCAAAATGAACGGTGATTTTGATTTTACTTCTTTTCATTATTTATTTCATTGTTGCTATTGACTGAGTCCATTTTTCCCCAGAGCTCTACTCAACTTTGGATTCTGGCATTACCATGCTGTGAGCCTAGAGCCTTTGGTGCTATAGGCATGAAAAATTTTCTGCATTGCCACTATGCTATTTCCCCAGTCTTGACTGTGCCTTTTAAAAAATTATTTATTTACTGTTTAATCCCCACTGGTTAGATGGAAGCTTGCTACTTTTGCACTCGCCCCACCCCCATCCTACCCATTTCCTTTTCCGGCCTGGCACTTGCGTCTCAGAAGATATAAAGGGCAGGTTTTTCTGATCAGTAAAGCATTGCATTGCATCCCCACTCAGCCACGAGAGTTCCTGGTTCGTCTCCCGTGTTGCTGAGTAAGCAGCAGCCTAGGTTGGCTCCAGCAGCAGCCTAGGTTGGCTCCAGCCGAGTTCTCTCCCCCACAATGCAACCCGACATTTATATGTTGGATTTGATAGATGTGACTCAAATACCTTATTAAGGAGATTCTCCCAGGGGACACGAGTGAGGGAATGGGGGAACCAAGGCAGGTCCTACAGGGAAGTTCAGAAATAGAAGTTTTGCTTCACGGGAAGAGAAGGAGTTGGACTTTCTGAAACTCACACAAGACAACTTTTGGCAAAGATCTGTCTCTTGAGATCAAACTCTTAAAGTATAGTAAGCCTTCACTTAACATCGTGGTAGACACCCTAAAAAAGTACGCTGATGTGGGGAGGATGTGTAGACTCCACAGACAGTGATCTCAAATGATTTTCTTCCTCATCTAAACTGTGTAAAAATATGAAACACAGGGAGTCGGGCTGTAGTGCAGCGGGCTAAGCGCAGGTGGCGCAAAGCACAAGGACCGGCATAAGGATCCCGGTTCGAACCCCGGCTCCCCACCTGCAGGGGAGTCGCTTCACAGGCAGTGAAGCAGGTCTGCAGGTGTCTATCTTTCTCTCCTCCTCTCTCCATTTCTCTCTGTCCTATCCAACAATGACAACAACAATAATAACTACAATAATAAAAAAACAACAAGGGCAACAAAAGGGAATAAATTTAAAAAAAAAAAAAAAGAAACACAACATTATTCCAGGGTCCTATTATTGTTGTTATTAATTTCATAGGACAGAGAGAAACTGAGAGGGGAAGGAGAGATAGAAAGAGAGAAAGAGGGGGGCTGGGCAATATAGTGCAGTGGGTTAAGCGCACTTGGCATGAAGCTCAAGGATCCCTATTTGAGCCCCCGGCTCCCCACCTGCAAGGTGGTCACTTCATGAGCAGTGACGCAGGTCTGCAGGTGTCTGTCTTTCTCTCCACCCTCTCTGTCTACTTGTGCTCTCTCAATTTATCTCTGTGCTATCCAGCAACAACAATAACAGCAATAATAACAACAACAATGGGAAAAAATGGCCTACAGGAGCAGTGGATTTGTAGAGCAGGCACTGAACCCCAGCACTATCCCTGGAGGCAAAAAAGAAAAAAAGAAAAAGAAAGAGACACCTGCAGCACTGCTTCATCACTCATGAAGCTTCTCCCCTGTACGTAGAGAGCAGGGGTATTTGAACTTGGGCTCTTACACATGGCAAGGTGTACCCTCCACTGGGTGTGCCATTGCCTGCAAGGTTCATGAGCCCTGGTGGACTAAGGCCTGAGCACCAGAACAGCAGACAAGAGATAGATCAGAGTGATATCTGAGGCGCCCAGGGCTTTGCCCAGGGCTCTGTGTCAGGATACTGAGGGCAGTTCCTCCTGGTTCCTTCTGGCCACTTCTCCACATCCTAAATTCCTGGGCAACACTTCTTTTTCTAGAGTCTGAGAACCCTCAGTCAGTCCTGAATCTTCAATGGCATTTCCAAGCAACAGCCACAACATGCCTCTGCAGGTGAGTGAACAAACAGTTCAGCCCCAGACATCGCCAAGCCAGCCTGGGGGGATGGGACAGGCAGCCCAGATCAATCGCAGCATGGTGTGTTCCAGGCAAGAAGTCCCTAGCGCCTCATCCAAGGCATCTCAGTGCTCACACGGGGAAGCATATGAAGGTGGGCTCTTTTTGGCTTCCTTCTGCAGGCCCAGCTGTTCTGAAATGTTTACTCTATCTTAAGAACAGGGGACTTGGAGGAAAGAAAAGGCAGAGAGAGCTGTTTTCCAGGTGCCCCATGATGGACCCAAGTGCATGTTACCAGCTTAAGCTGTATCTGAGCTCCTTGAAGCATGGTATTCTCTTTGAAGTCCACAAAATGTAATCAAGAGCTTTGAAAAGTTTGACTTACTGAAATTTTCTCTCTTAGACTAAAGGGTTTTTTCAAGATGCCTGGGATGTTTGGGAAGGTCACGAGAGATGGGATTTCATTTGGAGTCAGCTGCTTATTAACTGCATGACCTTGGGCAGACGAATCACTCTTCTTGTACCGGTTTCGTCAGCAGAGGACGCAGCCAGTATCACTGGAGTGCCATGGAGACTGACTGCATGCACTAATTAGGTACTCTCGCGTCCCCTGCAGTGCTGACCCCTGCAGGGGCTCAGGGGCCTGCAGAGCTTTCAACTTTTCCATATTTGTGGCTGAGACTCCCCAGGGTCTGGGCTTGATTTTTACTCTTGTTCATTTTAGAGCTTCTGCAAAGGACAGCAGCTCTGGCTAAGCAGTCATCTATCTTTAAGTTATAAGAGGACCTTGACAATCCCTTTCCCCAGTCTTTAAGCTAGTGGGGTCTCTTTCTTCTTTGCAGTCACCAGCATAGGGCCATCTAATCTTAGGGACACACTGGTGGAGAGCAAGGAGTTAGGAAACCTTCTCTTTGCAGCCAGAACTAAAAATGGTGGCTCTAACAGTCAGTACTTATGTTAATTAAAAAACAAAACAACTTCCATGCATGCAGGCTTTGTCTGTGGTTTAACAACTAGAATGTTTATTACATTGAAGCTGTTTAAGTACAGCAAAATAGGCAAAGTGGCAAATACTGGCTCGTCACCAAGGTGGGAGCCATGAGTCCATAAACTAGTTAGTTAACATTGCTTGGTTACACATGTTCAGGCCCAGGGGAAGCAGCATGGCAGGTCCCAGGGAGAAGGAGAGCAGGGGAAGGCAGAAGGAACCGAGAGTTGATGAAGAGAGCAGAAACTGAGAGCGACTTCCACCAGACACTTTCTTAAATAAATTTCTATACACCCACAATCCCTTGTGGGTTTGCCTAAGTTTGTGGTATGTTCATCAGTCTGATATGAGCCATATGCCGATTACACACACGCCCCCAGCAAGCACTGTCTACACCTTTAGGTGGTTACCTTTGGGAGCGTGAGGACATGGAACCTTGGTGGTGGATGTATATGGAATTTAATTTTTTATATTTATTTATTTAATTTATTTACTTTGCCTCCAGGGTTATTGCTGGGGCTCAGTGCCCGCACCATGAATCCACTGCTCCTGGAGGCTATTTTTTTCCCTTTTGTTGCCCTTGTTGTTTTATCATTATTGTGATTGTTATTGTCATTGCTGTCATTGTTGTTAGATAGGACAGAGAGAAATTGAGAGAGGAAGGAAAGACAGAAGGGGGAGAGAAAGATAGACATTTGCAGACGTGCTGCACCACTTGTGAAGAGACCCCCCCTGTAGGTGGGGAGCCAGGGCCTTAAACCGGGATCTTTAAGCTGGTTCCTGTGCTTTGTGCCATGTGCACTTAACCCGCTGAGCTACTGCCTGACCCCCCAAATTTAATTTTTTAAATTTATTTATTCATTCCTTTTGTTGCCCTTGTTGTTTTACTGTTGTAGTTATTATTGATGTCATTGTTGTTGGATAGGACAGAGAGAAATGGAGAGAGGAGGGGAAGACAGAGAGGGGGAGAGAAAGATAGACACCTGCAGACCTGCTTCACCACCTGTGAAGTGACTCCCCTGCAGGTGGGAGCCTGGAGCTCGAACCGGGATCCTTACGTCTGTCCTTGTGCTTTGCGCCACGTGTGCTTAACCCGCTGCGCTATTGCCCGACTCCCCCCCAAATTAATTTTTTAAAAAAATTTTCTCACAAGGACCAGCATAAAGATCCCAGTTCGAGCCCCTGGCTTCCCACCTGCAGGGGAGTCACTTCATGAGCGGTGAAACAAGTCTACAGGTGTCTATCTTTCTCTCCCCCTCTCTGTATTCCCTTCCTCTCTCCATTTCTCTCTGTCCTATCCAACAACAATGACACCAGTAACAACAACAATAATAACTACAACAATAAAACAACAAGGGCAACAAAAGGAAATAAATATTTTTATTTTTTTTTCAATTTTTATTTATTGAATAGACATCCAGAAATTAAGAGGGAAGGTAGTGATAGAGAGGGGGAGAGAGAGAGAGACACCTGCAGCACTGCTTGACCTCTTGAAATGTTTCCCCTGCAGATGGGGTCTGGGGGCTTGAACCCAGATCCTTGAGCATTGTAACATGTGTGCTAAACCAGGTGCACCACCACCCAGCCCCAGAAATTTTATAATCTTATAAACCATTATTAACTTACAACTGAAAACACATAAAAGATAAAATAAGAAAAGAATTCTTTTTGCCACATCCTAACTCTTCAACTCTTTGAAGACAGTCACATACCTCTAGGGAGCATTTTTATTGTTAAATATAATTGTCAGGTGCTGTCTGGGGACGATTCTTAATTTTCTGGGGGCTTGTGAAAGGTTGGCTAGAAGCGTTAAAATTATAGACTCGCAGGAGTCGGCAGTAGCCCAGTGGGTTAAGAGCAGGTGGCACAAAGCGCAAGGACTGTTATAAGGATCCTGGTTCAAGCCCCTGGCTCCCCACCTGCAGGGGACTCATTTCACAAGCGATGAAGCAGGTCTGCAGGTGTCTCTCTTTCTCTCCCCTTCTCTGTCTTCCCCTCCTCTCTCCATTTCTCTCTGTTCTATACAACAACCATGGCATCAATAACAACAGCAATAACTACAACAATAAAACAACAAGGGAAACTAAATAAATAAATATAAAAAAAGTTACAGACTCGGGTGCCCAAAAGCAAAGGCCCCTTTTCGGTATCTGAGGAGTTGGTTTCTGATGCTGAACTCCCATGCTGCTGGCTAAGTTGTTACTTATCAATGAACTAAGTCAAAGCCAGTGATTCCTCAGCTAGTGTAGGTTTCAACATTCATCAGTTCAGGTAGTCTTCCCTCCACTCCCAAACTGCAAAGACCAAAGTGAGTCAGAGAAGGGAAAGTTGTGAGGCAAATGTCCCAGTTCACTCCTCAGTGCTTATCTGGCTTGGGTGTGTATATAGGATTTGTCTTGTTTTCTGCCAACTTGACCCTCTCTACCAATCAGAGATAAAGTCAAGCCCACAGTCAACTTTCTGTTTTTTTCCCGTGATTTAATAATGATTAACAAGATTGTAAGCTAACAGGGTTACAATTCCACACAATTTGTACCACCAGAGTTCTGTGTCCCATCCTCTCCATTGGAAGTTTCCCTTGTCTTTATCCCTCTGGGAGGATAGACCCAAATTCTATATGGGGTGCAGAAGGTGGGAGGTCTGGCTTCTGAAATTACTTCTCTTCTGGATATGGACATTGGTAGGTGGATCCATATGACCAGTTTGTTTCCATCTTTCTCTGGGAAGATGAAGTTCCAGGACACATTGGTGAAGTTGTCTGCCCAGAGAAGTCAGGATAGCATCAAGGTAGAGTTTGCAACTTGGTGACTGAAAGTCAGTAAGATATAAAGTAGGAAAAGTTGTTTAATAAACAGGAGCCCAAAGGTAGAAATTCTTATGGGCCTGAGGTGGGGAGCTGAGGTTGAAGATAGGAACAAGTCTGAGGGTGGAGGAGACAGCATGATGTTTATGCAAAAAGACTCGTGCTTGACGCTCCAAAATCCCAGGTTCAGTCCTCCATATCACTATAAGCCAGAGCTGAGTGTGCTCTGATTTAAATAAAAAGCACTGGCTTCAACAATTATTAGAAAGGTGACTTTGACTCTGGTAGTGGGAGAAAAGACAAAACAATAACAGAGAAGAAAAAAAAAAAAGAACTTTTGGTTCCTCCTCTGCCATTTCATAATTACCAAGTTCTCCAAGGCTGTCTGTAACTTTGTCAGACTTGGAGCCCTCCCTGCTACTCTTCTGTATATTCGACAGTGACACTAGGATCTCAGGGTCTCGTTTGAACTGTCATGTCTTCTCTGTTATTTTTTTATTTTATTTTATTTTATTTTATTTTATTTTATTTGCCACCAGGTTTATCACTGGGGCTTGGTGTCAGTACTATGAATCCACTGCTCCTGGTGGCCATTTCCCTCCCTTTTTTTCCCCTTTCTACTTTATTTTTACTCGACAAGACAGAGAGGAATTGAGAGGGAAGGAGAGGGGGAGAGAGAAAGATAGATACCTGTAGACCTGCTTCACTGCTCATAAAACGTCCTCCCTGCAGGTGGGGAGCAGTGGCTCAAACTTGGATCCTTCCGCATAGTGATACGTGCGAGTAACTGGAAGTGCCACCACCTGCCCCCTCTTTTTCTTTCCCAAATCATTCTTAGGAAAATGTTTTACGTGGTAGTTGCTACGGTGAGTACAGTTTCTTATCTCCCTGTGATAAGTGTCTGTATACAACTTCCACCACCAGCTGAAGTCTTATCTAACCATCAGGCACTGGGCTTTCCCAAGACTTTAATCCCTTTCTGATTCTCTCCTTTAGAGTCCTAGTCTCTGCCTCAATAGACCACAACTAGTTTAACTTTCTTTTCTTTCTTTCTTCTTTCTATCTTCCTTTCAATTTTTTTAATTAGACCTTTATTTATTTAAATCATTTATTTGTTTATTTATTATTGTATAGATTAAGACAGAGGAAAATCGAAAGATAAGGGGGAGATAGAGAGGAAGAGAGACAGAGAGACACCTGCAGCCCTACTCCACCACTTGTGAAGCTTTCCCCCTGCAGGTGAGGACCAGGGGCTTGAACTTGGGTCCTTGCACACTGTATTATTGCACTTAACCAGGTGCACCACTGCCTGGTTTCTCTTTCTTTCTTTCTTTCTTTCTTTCTTTCTTTCTTTCTTTCTTTCTTTCTTTCTTTCTCTCTCTCTCTCTCTCTCTCTCTCTTTCTTTCTTTCTTTCTCCCTTCCTTCCTTCCTTCCTTCCTTCCTTCCTTCCTTCCTTCAGTCACCAGGGTTATCACTGAGGCTCGATGCTCATGATTCCACTGCTCCCAGAAATTTCTCTCTCTTCCCCCGCTTTTCTCTCTCATACACAGAAGATGAGAGATAGGGAAGAAAGCACTAAAGGAGACAGCTCAGCACTGCTCCACTACTCATAAAGTTTCCTTGCTGCAGGGTAGGCCTGGATCCATGTCTTTTATCACTGGAGACTGTGTGCTATGCCAGATCAGCTTTATTTTCAACTCAGATCAGCTACGTTGGTGAATGGACCCCTCTCTGCATCTGAGCCACAGATGAGTGAGTTGACTCCTGTCCGCCTTTCTGCAATGACACTTCCCTCCTAGCCGGAGGACAAAGCACGCTCCAGGTTAAAAGTGGTTCACATGCCCATTATCTTCTGTGAGATGGCAAAAAGCCCCTCTCCAAGGGCTTCCAGAAAGGACAGCTTCCAGGGGGTTGAATGGCAGCTTAATTCTGAACCACAAATTAATTTTGTCTCTTTGTATATCAAGGGTGTGCAAGACTTATTTAATATGAAATAAATTTAATTATAGAAATGAATGAGCTATCAAGATTTTAAACATATGATCCATCAATATTGGCATGATGTGAGAGGCTGGTTATTATAAATAAAATGGGTCTTTGGCAATATGGAATTCAATTTCCCCCACAGTGTGTCTCATTACGTCTTGACATCTGGGTTAATGCTAAATTACAATCCTTAATTTCTAAATCGGGGCTTAATTTCTAAATAGGAGTCTACCATAAATAACCTCTCCAGCTGTGGGGTGTCTGAGGGCTCTGGGAAGGGAGACTTCAAGGCAGAACAGTTTGTGGTTTGGTGTTCTTCTGCCTCTCTGAGCTCTCTGAGCTCTCTGCCAGCCGTTGGGGGCTGGGTGCAGGGCTGAGGTAGGAATGAGTGCTGAGGCAGCACCTGCTGCTCAGTGAGCATGTGTACGAGCTCCCACCTCTGGCTTGACAGCCTGGTACAGTGGGAGAGACATCGCAGATAGAGCTGACTTGGTGACTTGGCACTCAGGCTTGGAACACCCAGCAGACACAACGGGGTGAAGGCAGAGCTTCCACCCTGCCCACTGGGCATCCCTGGGGGCCATAGTGAGGGTGGAGGATGCTACATAACTTCGTCTGGTGGAATACTCTGGCAGCCACGTGCAAGGACCCAGGTTCAAGACTCCAGTTCCCACCTGCAGGGATGAGGCGTTATGAGTAGTAGAGCAGTGCTACAGGTGTCTCTCTCTCCCCCTCTATCCACTTCATTCTCTCTCAATTTCTCTGTCTCTATCCAGTAAAAAATAAAATTAATGGAAGGAAGGAAAGAAGGAAGGGAGGAAGGGAAGGAAGGAAGGAAGGAAGGAAGGGAAGGAAGGAGTAGAAAAGAAGGGTCCGGGTAGTGGCACACCCAGCTGATCACACATGCTACAGTGTGCAAGGACCTGGGTTGGAACCTCTGGTCCCCACCTGCAGGGGGAAAGCTTTGTGAGTGGTGAAGCAGGGCTACAGGTCTCCCCCTCTCACTCTCTCCATATATATTCCCCTTCCCCTTCAATTTCTGGCTGTCTCTGTCCAATAAGTAAATAAAGAACATTTTTTAAATTTTTATTAAAATAAGAGAAAAAGAAAAGAGTGATAGATTCATCATGCTCACACATCAAGCACCAGCAATAACTCTGGAGGTCATGACAATGAGTGAACAAACAAATAAAAACCCCAAATTTGAGCTGAGGAAAGCAGACTTCTGTATGAAACTCATGGAATAAATACAGTAGAGCGAGGGAAAACTCAAAGCATCTAGACAACTCAGAGGAAGAAAGCCTTCTGAAAATGGATCGTTGCGAAAAGCAGGATAAGAATCCCAGTCAGTGGGGTTTTGCTTGCACAAAGTCGCATCATGGTGTTACACTGGTGTCTGGCCTCCACGGAGCAAGGACAGGAAGCCAGGAGGTGGAAGCAAGCGGCTGTGCTGAAGGTCAAAAAAGGTTTCTGAGTCAGGGAGGAAGATTGGGGCAGGAGGGAGGGAACCCAAACACAGGAGAGTCCCAGTCCTCACCCAGGCAGCAAGGAGCACAAGGGCTGGCAATCAGTTGATGGCATAGAGGACAATTGACAAATACTCCCAGATTGCTGGGGAAAAACAGATGCAATGATAAGACGTAACAGACTGCAGATCCAAGTTTATTCTGAACCAGAATAGATATTCCTGAGGCAGGAAGGGGCCTCTGCCAAATCCCTCTCCCCTCAGCTGTTACTATTACCCAACCTCTTTGCCAGCTCCACCCACAGCCCTTGTCTGTTATGTCCACTTAGTCACTGGCCTGTCCACTCTCCTCTCCCCTCCCTGCTCATCTATAAGCTCCCCAAGGGCAGCTGCCACCCTCCCAGTATCTGGAGCAGATTCTCAAGACACAGTTTCTGAATAAATGCAAGCAGAGAAGTGGTAATCAAATATGTTAACACACTCCCCAACCTCCCACCCCCCCCCACCCAATCCAACTAAAGATAAGTGTTGGTGGATTCAAAGGATCTTCAAAAGGGGCTGGGGAGATAGAGCAGTAAGACACCACACCTTCATGCCTGAGGCTTCAGAGGCCCCAGGTTCAATCCCTGGCACTGCCATATACCAGAGTTGAGTAGCGTTCTAGTCTAGTCTCTCTCTTTTCTAATCTCTCTCATAAATAAATAAATTCCTATTTAAAAGGGCTTATTAAAATACAAAAACTAGTCAAGAATGGTACAATCAAACTATAAATACTCTGGCACTAGGGCTCAGGTAATGAGCAGCGCTTCTAGTTGAGTGCACATGTTACGATGCACAAGGACTCAAGTTCAACTCCCCATTCCCCTCCTGCAGGGGAGAAACTTCACAAGTGGTGAAGGAAGGCTGCAGGTGTCTCTTTTTCTCTCTTCTTCTTTATCTCCTCCATCCACAATTTCTTTTTTTTTTATTTATAAAATGGAAATACTGACAAGACTATAGGATAAGAGGGGTACATTTACACACAGTTTCAACCACCAGAACTCCATATCCCATGCCCTCCCTTGATAACGTTCCTATTTTTTATCCCTCTGAGAATATGGACCCAGGGTCATTATGGGGTGCAGAAGGTGGGAGGTCTGGCTTCTGTAATTGCTTCCCTGCTGAACATGGGTGTTAGCAGGTCTATCCATACTCCTAGGATCCTCAATTTCTTCCTGTTTGTCAAAACAAACAAAAACCAAACCAAACAAACTAAACAAACAAACAAACAAAAAATACTTCCGGCAATACATTAGAGGGGGGGGGTAGTGATTTTAAGCCACCAGGCAGAAAAATGAAAAAACTTTGTCTTGAGGAACAAGTCACAGGTCAGCCTCCCAGTCCCTTTCTACTGCTATACAAGCCAGAAAGCAACAAAGCCAAGGCTGAGAAGCTGTGTCTTCATCAGGGCAGGAACTGTATCTTTGCCACTGCTGTGAGATATTATATTGTCATTAGAACTGGCACCTGTAAAGACACTCTAGTGTAGAAGCTGTATTGACATTTAGCCCTGGCACCAGTAAGACCTTAGAAATATGACTTCTGGGAGTTGGCAGTAGCGCAGCAGGTTAAGTGCACGTGGTGACAAGTGCAAGGACTGGTATAAGGATCCCGGTTTCGAGCCCCCGGCTCCCCACCTGCAGGGGAGTCGCTTCACAGGCGGTGAAGCAGGTCTGCAGGTGTCTGTCTTTCTCTCCCCCTCTCTGTCTTCCCCTCCTCTCTCCGTTTCTCTCTGTCCTATCCAACAACAATGACATCAGTAACAATAATAACTACTACAATAAAACAACAGGGGCAACAAAAGGGAATAAATACATAAATAAATATTTTTTAAAAATTTTAAAAAAGAAAGAAATTTTACTTCTAACAAGCATAAGAGAGTCCAGACCACTCCCCGTGCCTTACAGGAATAAGCAAAGAACACAAGAAGGAGAAAGTTGTGTTACCAGTCTCCAGATGTTTCCTGAAGTCTGCTCAGCTAAATCACCTTCACCTGTGTTCTAGGCATGCCCCTGAAGCTGTGAGAATGTGGCAGGGCTTATGCTCCTTCCACAGTGTGAACATCAGTATATGATTATTACTGAAGGAGCCCAGGAGTTGGTGTAGTGGATAAAATGTTGGACTCTCAAGCATGAGGTCCTGAGTTCAGTCCCTGGTATCACATGTGCCAGAGTGATGATTTGGTTCTCTCCTCATCTTCTAAATAAATACAGGGGCCAGGCAGTAGTGAACCCAGTTGAGAATACAGGATACTATGCACAAGGACCGGGTTCAAGCCCCCCCTACTTCCCACCTACAGGGACATGTTTCACAAGTGGTGAAGTAGGTCTATAGAGAGTCATCTTTCTCCCTCCCTCTCTACCTCTCCCTACCTTTTAATTTATGTTCTACCCAATAAAAAATAGAAGGAAAAATAAAGAAAGAGAGAAAGAAAGAAAGGAAAAGAAAAGAAAAGAAAAAAGAAAAGATGGCCACCAGGAGCAGTGGATTCGTAGTACTGACACCAAGCTCCAGCAGTGACCCTAGCGTCAATTTTAAAAAGTACTAAATGGACTCTGGGGTGGGTTGGTAGGGAGAATACAGGTCCAAGAAGGATAACAGAGGAGCTAGTGGGGGTTGTATTGTTATATGGGAAACTGGGGGAATTCGACTTCCGGAGGCGGAGCTACGAGCAGCAGATCGCTTTCTCTCCTCTCCTCTCCTCTCCTGGATCAACTAGGAATACCAAAGGAGACCACCCGGACCAAAACAAGACAGGACTAGAATGACCACAGGAACCCAGTAAATCACCCGTGAGTACAAACACGCGTGGCTGGTGACAGAGAGGAGAGAGGGGCCTAAGGAGAGACTAAGTGACTGCTAACAGTTCAACAGTTTGTCAGTGGAGACACCACCTCCAGTCTGCTCCACCAACAAGGGGACAGCTGAAGGGAGGAAAGGACTCCCCAGAGACTCACCAAGTGCAACTCTGAGTCTCCATTACTACTACCCTCAGAATCTGGAGCAGCAACAGGGAGGGACACCAGGGTACAGAGATCTAACCGGGAAACTCAGGAGAAGACCTATACCTCGGTGGCATAGCTGAGGGGCTGTGAAAGTCTCTTTGCATAACCACTAGATTATCTCTACCACACCCTGCTTTATCTCTTGGTCAGGAGTCAGTGATTAAGCTAAGAAGCCTATTGATAGTTTAAAAGCCCTCAGGCTCCCATAGCCTACAGGGGAAAAAAAAAGGCTTTTACACCACTGAATTCCAACTCAGGGATTGAAAAAACTGTTAACTTATATAAAATGGTTAAAACAACAAGAAAAAATATTGGAGACTCGAACCAGGACAAGAGTCCAGCTAAAAGTCCTCCAGAGGGTGAAGCACAAAACAACGAGTTCAACATCCAAACATTAGCTAAGGAAATAATAACAGGAGTGAGTAAAGAATTTGAAAAAATTGTAATCAGAAATGCAGGAACAACAAATGAGAATATGGAAGAAAATTCTAATTATCTCATGGTTATTAGAGAGCAGAAAGCTGAAATCGCTGAGCTAAGAAGGCAACTAGCTGAACAAGCTAAAATAGTATCAGAGCAGGGCAACAAAATAGATGAACTCCAGAAAGCAGTAGAGGGCAGAGAGAATAGAATCAATGAGGCTGAAGACAGAATTAGCAAGATTGAGGATGAATTAGAGACAACTAAAAAAGAAGTAAGAGATCTCAAAAAGAGATTAAGAGATGCTGAAAACAACAACAGAGTCCTATGGGATGACTTCAAAAGAAACAATATACGCATTATTGGCTTACCAGAGGAAGAAAGAGAAGGGGAGGAAGAAAGCGTTCTCCAGGCCATAATAGCTGAAAATTTCTCTAGTCTAGACAACACCAAAGACATAAAGATTCAAGAAGCCCAGAGGGTCCCAAACAGAATTAACCCAGACCTAAAGACACCAAGACATGTCATACTTAGATTGGAAAGGAATAAGGATAAAGAAAGGATCCTCAAGGCTGCAAGAGAAAAACAAAGAGTCACCTACAAAGGAAAACCCATAAGATTAGCAGCGGACTTCTCCATACAAACACTACAGGCCAGAAGAGAATGGCAAGATATCTATCGAGTGCTCAATGAGAAAGGATTTCAGCCAAGAATACTATATCCTGCTAGATTGTCATTCAGACTAGATGGAAGCATCAAAACCTTTTCAGACAAGCAACAGTTGAAGGAAGCAACCATCACCAAGCCTGCCTTGAAAGAAGTTCTGAAAGGTTTCCAATAAACAACCAGACCACCACAAATAGAACATATATCAAAACACTCTAAAACTCTACAAGAATGGCGTTAAAATATCTTCAATCTTTGATATCAATAAATGTCAATGGCCTGAATTCACCTATTAAAAAACACAGAGTAGGAAGATGGATCAGAAAACACAACCCAACAATATGTTGTCTACAGGAAACTCACCTAACGCAACAAGACAAACACAGACTTAAAGTGAAAGGATGGAAAACTATCATTCAAGCCAATGGCCCACAAAAAAGGACAGGAACAGCTATTCTCATATCTGACATGATAGACTTTAAAATAGATAAGATTAAAAAAGATAGGAATGGACACTACTTAATGCTCAGAGGATCAGTCAATCAAGAGGACTTAACAATTATTAATATCTATGCACCCAATGAGAAGCCATCTAAATACATCAAACTTCTACTGAAAGAGCTACAGCAATATATTAACAGTAACACAATCATAGTAGGGGACTTCAACACCCCACTATCTCAACTTGACAGATCATCCAGGCAGAAAATCAGTAAAGACATAAGGGAGCTAAATGAAGAGATATAAACTAGAACTATTGGACATTTTCAGAGTCATTCATCCCAAGAAACTGGAATACACATTTTACTCAAATCCACATGGATCATTCTCAAGGATAGACCATATGTTAGGCCACAAAGACAGCATCAGCCTATTCAAGAGCACTGAAATCATCCCAAGCATCTTCTCAGACCACAGTGGAATGAAACTAACACTTAACAATCAACAAAAGATTAGTAACAGTCCCAAAATATGGAAGCTCAACAGTACACTTCTTAACAACTTCTGGGTCAAAGAGGAAATCAAGGAAGAAATCAAAATGTTTCGAGAGTTCAATGAAAATGAAGACACAAGCTATCAAAATATTTGGGACACAGCTAAAGCAGTCCTAAGAGGGAAGTTCATAGCTATACAAGCACACATTAGGAAACAAGAAAAGGCACAAATAAACAGCCTGATTGCACATCTTAAAGACCTAGAAGAAGAACAACAAAGGAATCCTAAAGCAACCAGAAGGACAGAAATTACTAAAGTTAGGGCAGAAATAAATAACATTGAGAATAGGAAAACCATACAAAAGATCAATGAAAGTAAATGTTGGTTCTTCGAAAGAGTAAACAAAATCGACAAACCTTTACCCAGACTCACAAAACAAAAAAGGGAGAAGACCCAAATAAATAGGATAGTAAATGAAAGAGGAGAAATCACAACACACAGCAGAAATTCAACATATCATGCGAGGCTTTTATGAACAACTATGTGCCACCAAGCTAGAGAACCTGGAAGAAATGAATGATTTCCTAGATACCTACCAACTTCCAAAACTAAGTAAAGAGGAAGTGGATAACATGAACAGGCCCATCACAGCTAATGAAATTGAAACAGTTATCAAAAATCTTCCTAAAAATAAAAGTCCTGGACCAGATGGTTTTACAAATGAATTCTACAAAACTTTCAAAGAAGAACTAATACCTCTACTTTTAAAAGTCTTCCAGAAGATTGAAGACACTGGAATACTCCCTGCCAGCTTCTATGAAGCCAACATCACTCTGATATCAAAAGCAGACAGGGACACAACCAAAAAAGAAAACTACAGACCAATATCTCTGATGAACATAGATGCGAAAATATTGAACAAAATTCTAGCCAACCGGATACAGCAGTATATCAAAAAGATTGTTCATCATGACCAAGTGGGGTTTATCCCAGGCATGCAAGGTTGGTTTAATATACGTAAATCAATCAATGTGATCCACCACATCAACAAAAGCAAGACCAAAAACCACATGGTCATATCAATAGATGCAGAGAAAGCCTTTGACAAAATACAACATCCCTTAATGATCAAAACACTACAAAAAATGGGAATAGATGGAAAATTCCTGAAGATAGTGGAGTCTATATATAGTTAATCTACAGCCAACATCATACTCAATGGTGAAAAACTGGAAGCATTTCCACTCAGATCAGGTACTAGACAGGGCTGCCCACTATCACCATTACTATTCAACATAGTGTTGGAAGTTCTTGCCATAGCAATCAGGCAGGATCAAGGAATTAAAGGCATACAGATTGGAAGAGAAGAAGTCAAACTCTCCTTATTTGCAGATGACATGATAGTATACATGGAAAAACCTAAGGAATCCAGCAAGAAGCTTTTGGAAATCATCAGGCAATACAGTAATGTGTCAGGCTATAAAATTAACATTCAAAAGTCAGTGGCATTCCTCTATGCAAACACTAAATTAGAAGAAATTGAAATCCAGAAATCAGTTCCTTTTTCTATAGCAACAAAAACAATAAAATATCTAGGAATAAACCTAACCAAAGAAGTGAAAGACTTGTATACTGAAAATTATGAGTCACTACTCAAAGAAATTGAAAAAGACACAAAGAAGTGGAAAGATATTCCATGTTCATGGGTTGGAAGAATTAACATCATCAAAATGAATATACTACCCAGAGCCATCTACAAATTTAATGCTATCCCCATCAAGATCCCAAGCACATTTTTTAGGAGAACAGAAAAAATGCTACAAATGTTTATCTGGAACCAGAAAAGACCTAGAATTGCCAAAACAATCTTGAGAAAAAAGAACAGAACCGGAGGCCTCACACTGCCAGATCTCAAACTGTATTATAGGGCCATTGTCATCAAAACTGCTTGGTACTGGAACATGAACAGACACACTGACCAGTGGAATAGAATTGAGAGCCCAGAAATGAGGCCCCACACGTATGGACATCTAATCTTTGACAAAGGGGCCCAGACTATTATATGGGGCAAGCAGAGTCTCTTCAACAAATGGTGTTGGAAACAATGGGTTGAAACATGCAGAAGAATGAAACTGAATCACTGTATTTCACCAAATACAAAAGTAAATTCCAAGTGGATCAAGGACTTGGATGTTAGACCACAAACTATCAGATACTTAGAGGAAAATATTGGCAGAACTTTTTTCCGCATAAATTTTAAAGACATTTTCAATGAAACGAATCCAATTACACGGAAGACTAAGGCAAGTATAATCCTATGGGACTACATCAAATTAAAAAGCTTCTTCACAGCAAAAGAAACCACTACCCAAATCAAGAGACCCCTCACAGAATGGGAGAAGATCTTTACATGCCATACATCAGATAAGAGTTTAATAACCAGCATATATAAAGAGCTTGCCAGACTCAACAACAAGACAACAAATAACCCCATCCAAAAATGGGGGGAGGACTTGGACAGAATATTCACCACAGAAGAGATCCAAAAGGCCGAGAAACACATGAAAAAATGCTCCAAGTCTCTGATTGTCAGAAATGCAAATCAAGACAACAATGAGATATCACTTCACTCCTGTGAGAATGTCACACATCAGAAAAGGTAACAGAAGCAAATGCTGGAGAGGGTGTGGGGTCAAAGGAACCCTCCTGCACTGCTGGTGGGAATGTCAATTGGTCCAACCTCTGTGGAGAACAGTCTGGAGAACTCTCAGAAGGCTAGAAATGGACCTACCCTATGACCCTGCAATTCCCCTCCTGGGGATATATCCTAAGGAACCCAACACATCGATCCAAAAAGATCTGTGTACACATATGTTCTTGGCAGCACAATTTGTAATAGCCAAAACCTGGAAGCAACCCAGGTGTCCAACAACAGATGAGTGACTGAGCAAGTTGTGGTATATATACACAATGTGATACTACTCAGCTGTAAAAAATGGTGACTTCACCGTTTTCAGCCGATCTTGGATGGACCTTGAAAAAAATCATGTTGAGTGAAATAAGTCAGAAACAGAAGGACGAATACGGGATGATCTCACTCTCAGGCCGAAGTTGAAAAACAAGATTAGAAAAGAAAACACAAGTCGAACCTGAAATGGAATTGGAGTATTACACCAAAGTAAAAGACTCTGGGGTGGGTGGGTGGGTGGGTGGGGAGAATACAGGTCCATGAAAAATGATGAATGAAATAGTGGGGGTTGTATTGTTAAATGGGAATCTGGGGAATGTTATGCATGTAAAAAAAAAAAAAAAAGAAGAAGAAGTAGAAACGCAAAGCAGACATTGACTGAGTTTGGAGTATGGCACCAAAGTAAGAAAGCAGAAGTATACTAGAGTTTGCAGTGAGTACCCTCCCTAACACTTCCTCTCCACTTTTCCAAGCTTTGGGTCCATGATTGCTCAACAATTTGTTTGGCTTTGTATGTTAACTCTCTTTTCAGTCACCAGGTTCAAGGTGTCATCAGGATGCCGGCCAGGCTTCCCTGGATTGAAGACCCCACCAATATGTCCTGGAGCTCAGTTTCCCCAGAGACCCACACTACTAGGGAAAGAGAGAGGCAGACTGGGAGTATGGACCGACCAGTCAACGCCCATGTTCAGCGGGGAAGCAATTACAGAAGCCAGACCTTCTACCTTCTGCAACCCACAATGACCCTGGGTCCATGCTCCCAGAGGGATAGAGAATGGGAAAGCTATCGGGGGAGGGGGTGGGATATGGAGATTGGGCGGTGGGAAAAAAAAAAGTATTAAATGAAGGCAGGAGGTTGGAAATAGGTTCCACATGTGTGCAGTCAGCAGACAGTGCAGGATCTGGCAAAAGAGGCAAGTCTTTTTTATCTTCTATGGAAAGGCTGCTGCTCTGTTCAACCTCTCCTGAGGTTCTCAAAGGCCTTTGCAGGCTGTGCTGGGGAAATGTACAGGAAACCACACTTTCTGATTGCTTTTTTTTTTTTTTTTTTGGTTATTTCTGAATAGACCCATTATACTGGGGGAGTAACTGACTGCTTATTTGTCTTGGTTCAACAGAAGTAGGCACACAATGAAGTTGGAAAGGTGTGGATATCTCTGTGCTTCTCCAACTGACCAGACTGCAAAGCAACCATTGGAAACTCCTCCCTTAGGGGGCAGAGGCTTAAGAGTAACCTGCAGAGCCAGGCCAGGTGTCCAGAAGAGGGAGGGACAGTGCTGTTCCCCCAGGTGTCCTCGGTGTCCTCGGTGTCCTCAGTGTCCTGCGAGGGCTG
Organism: Erinaceus europaeus; assembly: GCF_950295315.1. Lineage (NCBI taxonomy): Eukaryota > Metazoa > Chordata > Mammalia > Eulipotyphla > Erinaceidae > Erinaceus > Erinaceus europaeus. Next base: position 43,883,793 of record NC_080179.1, read on the forward strand.
ATGAGCAATGAGCTAGCAGGCAGCCCCCTGGGGAAGGGGCCTCCTAGGAGCTGGAATCCCACTCCTTGGCTCTGTGGGTTGGGAAGCAGCCTGAAGGCTTGTTCCCACCCACCAAGCCATGAGATGCCCATGGCAGCAGGCATTGAAGGTTTGTGCTCATTCCTGAGGAGGTTGAATCTGTTTTATTGAATTTTCAGATTCTCAAATCAATATCTATAATAATGTCCGGAAGAAATAAATTCCCACGCTAGATATTTTGCTAAACAGAACTGGTATTTATGTTTAGGTGGTTTCTCTTGATGGCTCCCGCTAGCTGAACCAGTCCTGGCACAAGGCTGTAGTATTATCACCGGCAGTGAGCCACCCTGAGAGCTGGGAACTGGCTGTGTGCAGCCACCTTCCTGGTTCTTGTTCCCTTACTAAGCTGGCAACCACATGGCACTGATCTGGGAGGCTAGACTACCAGCTCCTGTGCTGGAGGCCATAGAGACTATGGGTTTAATCTGTAGTGCCATCTTTTTAAAAAATTTATTTGTAAAATAGAAAATATCAACAAAACCATAGGATAAGAGGGGTAAAGTTCCACACATTTCCCACCACCAGAGTTCTGTATCTTATCCCCTCGGCTGGAAACTTCCCTATTCTTTATCTCTTTCGGAGCATGGACCAAAATTCTTTATGGGGTGCAGACGGTGAGAGTTCTGGCTTCTGTAATTGCTTCCTCATTGGCCATGAGTGTTGGCAGGTGGATCCATACCCCCAGCCTGTTTCTGTCTTTACCTAGTGGGGCAGGGCTCTGGGAAGGAGGTGAGGTTCCAGGACACATTGTGGGGTCCTCTGCCCAGGGAGGTCAAGATGGAATCATAGTAGCATCTGCAACTCGGTGGCTGAAAGGCAGTAAGATAAGCAGGGCAAAGTGTTTAATAAACAGGAGCCCCAAGGTAGGAATAGAACAGATGATACGAGGGGTCTTCAGGTGGAAGAAGCTAGGAAGTCTATTTTAGGTATGTTCCAAGAGGCCCATGATTTTAGCAAATTTTTTTCCTGAACTGGATAGCTAACATGCAAGTAACGTAAAAATATTGTCTGAGAAGATGGTGTCAGAGTTGAGAATAGGACTAGAAAGCTGGATTAGGGCAGAGAGTAGCTTCCAAATATGAGGAAAGTATACAAGTACCATTAACGGTTTACCCTATCAATCTGACCTAGGGCCTGTATATATTCATATTTAGTACAGGAGCCTGTGTAGCCTCTGAGTCCCTGTCAGTCTGAGCTTACAGCCATGGTCACAGCTGGGAACATTTTAGGCTGTACTCATTCCAGGATATTTGATGGGGCAGAGGGAAATTGAGAAGGAAGGAGAGATAGAGAGGGGAAAAGAAAAACACCTGCAGCCCTGCTTCACCACTCACAAAGTTTCCTTCCTGTAGGTGGGCTTGAACCCAGGTCCTTGACATGGAAATGTGTGCTGTCTACCTAGTGCATCACTGCCCAACCCCAAATAAATATTCATTAGTTAATATTTCCAGAGCACTGCTAAGAAATTTCCTTATTTCACTAAGCATAATCATCTCCAGTTCCATCCATTTTCTCAAGGATACAATATCATCTTTTTTAAAAAATATATTTTATTTTATTATTTTTAAAATATTTATTTATTTATTTCCTTTTGTTGTTTTATTGTTGTAGTTATTATTATTGTTGTTGGATAGGACAGGGAGAAATGGAGAGAGAAGAGAAAGACAGAAAGTGGAGAGAAAGATAGACACCTGCAGACCTGCTTCACCGCCTGTGCAGCGACTCCCCTGCAGGTGGGGAGCCAGGGGCTCGAACCGGGATCCTTATGCCGGTCCTTGAGCTTTGTGCCACCTGCGCTTTACCTGCTGCACTACCTCCTGATTCCCGTTTATTTTGTTTTTGAGAGAGATGCAAACAGAGAGACACAGAGAGAAATACCAGAACACTGCTCAGCTCTGGTTTATGGTGGTGTGGGGGATTGAACCTGGGACTTTGGAGCTTCAGGCATGAAAGTCTATTTGCATAACTATTATGCTATCTCTCCCATCCAATATCATCTTTTTCTATCGCAGGGTAGTATTTCATTGAGTATAAATCTCATAACCTCTTTAGCCAGCCATCTGTCACTGGTTATTTGGTCTCACATTTAACTATTGTACATAGTGTAGCTATGGACATAGGGGGTACATGTTCTTTTGAACTCAGGTTTTCATGTCCTTTGGATATTTTCCTAAGACTGGTATTATGAAGCCATGAAGTATTTACACTTTTATTTATTTGAAGACTCTCCCTACTGTTTTCTGTAGTGGTTGCACCAGTTTGCATTCTCACCAATAATTTGACCGAGTTCCTCTTCACAACTTCACCAGCTTGTCTTTTCCTGCCTTTGTGGTGCAAGTCATACACGTGTGAGGTGTTATCTCACTGCAGTGGTAATTTGCATTTTCCAGTGATAAATGGTGAAGGTATTTTTTAAAAAAGTTTTTATTTATAAAATGGAAACACTGACAAGACCATAGGATGAGAGGGGTACAGTTCCACACAATTCCCACCACCAGAACTCTGTATCCCATTCGCTCTCCCAATAGCTTTCCCATTCTTTATCCCTCTGGGAGTATGGACCCAGTGTTATTATGGGGTGCAGAAGGTGGAAGGTCTGGCTTATGTAATTGCTTCCCCGCTGAACACGGGCATTGACAGGTTGATCCAGACTCCCAGCCAGTCTCTCTCTTTCCCTAGTGGGGTAGGTATCTGGGGAGGCGGGGATCCAGGGCACATGGTGGGGTCATCTGCCCAGGGAAGTCCAGTTGGCATCATGGTAGCATCTGGAATCTGGTGGCTGAAAAGAGAGTTAACATATAAAGCCAAATTAATTGTTGACTAATCATGAACCTAAAAGCTGGAATAGTGCAGATGAAGATTTGGGTCTCCGTTTTGGAAAAAGCTAGTAGGTCTATTTTAGGTATATTCCAAGGGGCCCATGACCCTACTAGTCTTTGCCTATCTAACATCTAATATGCAGGTGACCTAAGTTATTGTCTGGGGGTATGGTGTCATAGTTGGAAAAGAAGACCAGAAATCTGGTTCAGGAAATAGAATAGCTCCCAAATATGGGAAAAAGTGTATAAATATTGTTAACTGTAAACCCCGTCGATTTGATCTGGGGTCCATAGTCAGCACAGGAGCCTATGTAACCTCTGCATCCCTATGGGTCTGAGCTCACATTCCATAGTCATGATTAGGAACATTCCAAGCTGTACCAATTTCAGGAGCCATCATCCTCAGGTGATAGGCAGAGTATGCTATCCAACCCCCCTACAGAGAATGGAACATCCCCTACCTTTGTTGATTCACCATGAGGGCTAGGTCCTATGTGCTATGTTGTTCCTGATGGAGATGACCAGTGACAGTGGCAAGAGGTATCTGTTAGAAATCTAGACCCATTGTGTCTGTGTGGGAATCCCAAGACTCCCTGACTAGGGCCCCAGGTGATGGAGTGGCCTGGTAGTGACTAAAGAGTCATCATTAAAGTAGGCCAGTCTTTTGCCCTTATTCAGCTTTTGTAGTCCTTACTTTGCCTGACAAGGTTAGCTTTGGAGTGATTGAAGGACGTGCAATATAAGGTAGGTGAGGAGGGTATCTAGGTCTAAGTAGAAACTATTTCATTAGGTACTGTATGGTGTCTTTTTAGGTCTTTCTGCTTGCTTGCTACATTTATTGACTCACTGCAAACTACTGGGCACTTTTGCTTTAAAGTATATGTTTTCCCCCAACTTCTGAATATATGTACATATCTCACAGACCTTGGTCTATATCTAGGTTTTGAGGTTTGTTAAGAAGAGTACCACCTGAAATTAATTTAAGGAGTTCTATGAGCTAGGAAAGGTCTTACCAGAGTAATGAAGCTGGTGGGTTGACATTCCATGCCTGATGTCTCTGGATACAGAGAAATATGCCGAGGTGGTACTGGTTGCATTGATTGGGTTGGGATCAGCAGATGCATTATCAACTGGTATGAACTGGGAGAAGCATGCAGGAAAGTGAGCTGCACCCTAGAGGTTTCCGACTGGGAGAAATATGGGCTTTATAGAGAAAGGGGGAGGTTCTTGCTGTCTTAGTGTTTAAGAAGGCAATAGATATTTATAGCTATAACCAAATCATTTGGCAATTGGGTTAACTTTGAAAGTCCCATTGTTAGGATTTGCTGTAGCATACAAGACCTCATGATAATTTATGTTCTTTTATGCTATTTACTTATAGTTGTATCTTATAAAGGAACACCACCGTTGCTTCTGTTCTCCCTGGTCTAAGCTTTTAGATTTAATATTTCAAAGAACAAGTCATTATTAGAAATGTATTAACAATTTGAGCCCACTGTTAAAATTCAATCTGATTACTAATTTGAAGTCTTAAGTGTTTAGATTGAAGGAATATACACTCAGAGTTATGGTTTATGGAACAAAAAGTTTGAGACATTCGATCCATTTTCCCCCTCTTACAAATAGAATAGTAAGTTGTGAGACTGTAAGTTAATGGAGTGTAACATTAACACCATTCCCACCACCAAAGGTCTGTGTCCCATTACCCCCCTCCAGTGAAACTGAACATCCACCCTCACCCTCCACCCAAAAATTTTTACTTTGGTGCCCTACTCCAAACACAGTCAGATTCTGCTTTGAGTTTCCCTTTCTGTTCTTCTTTCTCAAGTTCTGTTTATGAGTGGGACCATCCTATACTCTTCTTTGTCTTTCTGACTTATCTCACTTAACATAATTCCTTCTAGCTCCATCCAGGATGGGTCAGAGAAGGTGGGTTCATTGTTCTTAACAGGCATTTTTTCCTACTTCCGTGGGCCACCTATATGCCTTCTTTAGATACCTGTCTATGTAGATATTCTGCCACATTTTTCATTGTATTGATTTAAACTCATCTTTTAAAAATTAAAAAGAAATACATAGCATCCCATGGGCATTCTTTCTCTTACTTATTCTCTAATAAACATTGATTTATTTTTATTTTTATTTTTGCTGGAGCACTGCTCAGCTCTGGCTTATGGTGGTGTGGGGCTTGAACCTGGGATCTGGAAGCCTCAGGCATGAGAGTAAGTTTGCATAATCATTATGCTATCTCCCCCACCCCTAACCATTGGTTTCTACATAGAAGATAATTTGAGAAGTCTCTGTCTTGTTGCCAGTGTCCAACATATATGAACTCGGCTTCCTGTGCTACAGGAATAAGTCAGTATGATTTGAACCACTTGAGCAGAGCACAGAGTCTCAGTTCCTGCTGGGATAAGTTACTCAAGTACAGTGCTGGTCAAGACAGATTCAGGATTGAAGCACTAGCTGGTATTTATGATGGAAACCAGCAGAACAGTTCAGACTGTGAGGTATAGTGTTTCTGCCAAGGAAGTGCAATCTTAGTTCACACACGGGATGCCTGGAAGAATTGGAATAACCTCTTTAAAATCTAAATGTGTATTTTTAGCCTTCACTGGTTATTTTACAACAAAATAGTAAATCAAGAAAATTAAGTATTACATCACTGCATGAATCAGTAATTGCCTGTACCGTGCCCTGGGCAGATGTTTTTGTTTTAATAAGTTATTATTCAGGAGATGATTATTTACAGAAGGTATTATTACCTCAGCCTGCAGTTAAGGGGTGAAACTCAGACTGCTAGGGAGAGACAGAAAATACTGAACAAATGGCTGAGATCTAATGTTATATGGGAAACTGGGAAATGTTATGCATGTACAAACCATTGTACTTACTGTTGAATGTAAAACATTAATCCCCCAATAAAAAATAGAAAAAAAAAAGAAATGAGAGAAAGAGAGAAAAGTCAGAGCACTGTTACATTCTGGCTTGTAGTGGTGCTGGGTATTGAACCTGGGACCTCAGCCCTAAGGCGTGGCAGTCTTTTGCATAACCACTATGCTGGTCTCCCCAGATCCTCCACGGTGACTCTATTATGCAACCTAAATTGCAAAGAAGGCTGAGAAGCCACTAAAGCCTTGCGGATAAGGACTGTGGAAGAAGGCATCTGTCAAAGCAACCACCACCTGATGTGCCCTAGGAGAGAAATCACACCTGGCATGAGGGCTGCAGTTGGGGGTCGCTCCCTGCTGAGTCTATGCCACTGTGTGGCAGATGCTACCATGATGCCATCCTGACATCCCTGGGCAGACGACCTCACCAATATTTCCTGGAACCTCACCCACTAAAGAAAGATAGAAATAGGCTGGGGGTATGGATCCACCTGTCAATGTCTATGTCCAGAGGAGAAGCGATTACAGAAGCCAGACCTTCCACCTTCTGCAGCCCATAACGAATTTTGGTCCATACTCCCAGAGGGATAAAGAATAGGGAATCTTCCAATGGGGGGGGGTGGGTGGGTGGGATACAGAACCCCAGTGATGGGAACTGTATGGACTTGTACCCCTCATTATACAATCTTGTTGATCATTATTAAATCACTAATTAAGAAATGTGAAAAAAAAAGAAATAGAAGTAGATATTAGGAACATTTAACAGGAAAAAATAAAATTAAATTAAAAAAAAGAATGGTTGGATTCCTCTCTTTCTCCTTTCTTTTTTAGTTCTCCCTCCTTCCCCCTCTCTCTGTCCCTTCCTCCCTCCTTTCTTCCCTTCCTCCTTTTTTTCCAGAGTGCTACCCAGCTGTGGTTTATAGTGGTGCCAGGAACTGAACCTGGGACCTAGAAGCCTCAGGCCTAACAGTTGTTCTTTTCTCTTTCTGCTCCTTGGATCGAATACTCTGTCTCTTAGTAGCCTCTCATTAACTTCACTGATTCTTCTGTCAGTTCAGATCTGATGCTGAACCACTTTAGAGATTTTTTATTGCCAGGCTATACCTTTCAGCTCCTCAATTTCTATTTGATTCTTCTTATTTGTATCTATACTTATTAGGGAGACACAATTAAGATTTTCTTTGATGTTTTGTTCATGATTTACTTTAGCTTTTTGAGGACTTTTAAGATAAGTGATGAACACCTTTGCCTAGTAAGCCAGTACTTAGATGTTCTGGTAGGCAGATTCTTTGAGTCATCTTTCCCTATGAATATGCCATATATATTATTTATACATTTTATATTTTTTATGTTGAGAGTTGAACATTTGGTGGTTACAGGTTATTTCTTCCACTCTATGGTGTGTTGCTACCTGTTAGACTGTTGTGTGCTCAGTCATGTTTCTGAACCTAGTTAGTAAAGCCTGTTTTCTCTGTCTTGTGTTGTGTGGCCAACTTAACACTATGGTGCTAGTGTTGTTACCTAAAAGAGGAATTACCTGCTCCATTAATTTAGTGTTTAAGCAATACCTTGACAGACTTCTGTGTTAATGCCTGGAGGTAAGAAGAAGGAGGAGGAGGAGGAGGAGGAGGAGAAAAAGAGGGAAAAGAGGAGGAAGGAAACACTATGCTTCCAGTCTCTTAAGATTTTCTCAGTGGGGGTGTGGATCCACCAGCCAACACCCATGTCCAGCAGAAAGCAATTACAGAAGCCAGACCTTCCACCTCTGCACCCTAAAATAAATTATGGTTCATAATCCTGGAGGAATAAAGAATAGGGAAGCTTCCAATAAAGGGGAGGGGATACAGAACTCTGGTGGTGGGAACTGTATGGAATTGTACTCCTGTTATCTTACAGTCTTGTTAATAATTATTAAATCACTGATAAAAATTTTTTTAAAAAGGGGAGCTGGGTGGTAGCACAGCAGGTTAAGCACACATGGCATGAAGCACAGAGACTGGAGTAAGGATCCAGGTTCGAGCCCCCGGCTCCCCACCTACAGGGAGGTCACTTCGCGGGAGTGAAACAGGTCTGCAGGTGTCTATCTTTCTCTTCCCATCTCTGTCTTCCCCTCTTCTCTTGAATTCTTTCTGTCCTATCCAACAATAACAATGGCACCAACAAGTGCAACAAAATGGGACAAATGGCCTCAAGGAGCAGTGGATTTGTAGTGCAGACACCCAGTCCCAGTGATAACCTTGGAGGCAAAAAGAAAAAAAAAAAACCTGTCTGTGTTGGGAACATTTCTTCAATACTTGTCCAGGTCACTTGTCATTCTATTTTGCCTTCCATTTTATCTCATGTAGAGCCTAAAGATCTGTCAGAGGTGAAAAGTTAGGGCCTTCTCTGATCGTGAATTCACTCCCTTCCATGCAGGTGAACTTGTTGATATATACCGGGCTGAGCTTCACGGGCGAGAGACAGAGACGACCAGGGACTTATGGATGAGTGGTACGCAGTTCAGTCTTTATTCATGTGGAACACAGCACAATCTAAGCTATCTCTAATCACAATCTTGTCCTTCTCTATCCTGAGGTGGAAGAGTCAGGTCCAAAAAGGATGTATGTAGGATAGGGGGCGGGGAGAAAGAAAAAGCATGCAAAACAATGAGGATTAAACCAATGTCCTGGAGGCAGGGGGGTGCTCAGTCAACAGTGGCTATGCAAATAGAATACAGTGTTAAGCAGGGGGGATCAAACTAATGAAACAGAAGGGGTCTTAGAAGCAGAATCCAGAAGCATACCAGCAGATATAACCTAGACTATGTGGCAGATTTTAAAAGCCACAGTCTCCTGTATCTCTTTCCCCAGCCATTTCCTTTCTAGCCTCTTTTGGTCTGACTATTCTATTCTTTGTCCTGATTGTTGTCTCTTACACCAGGTTGTTGTAATATGTATTCACTGAAATATGTATCACTGAAATGATTCTCTTGGCAAGCACCACCCAGGAAGCTACCTCAGTCTGAGAATGCTCTGAGTCACCAGAACAAATTCAGACACTTGACCCAATCCTTCAGGGACCTGTCAGACAGGCCGAAACACAACCACCGTTTACTGACAATGAGGCCCATGGTGCCAGCCTGCCTCAAGAGTGAGGGCTGCTTTCCTCACATCACTGCCCGTTTTGGGAGCAAGGTCAGGGTGGTGGTCAGCTTAACACCATGGCACTTACTAACCTAGAACCAGCAGTTTATTTCTTCCTCAAGCCTCACTGCAAGCCCCTGCCCTGCCCTGCCCTGCCCTGCCCTGCCCTGCCCTGCCCTGCCCTCTTTTCCTCCATCTCCTTCTCACTCATTTATTTTACTAGATTCCAGAGTTCTGCAAAAGTTGATTCTGACAGCTTTTTACCAGATCATTAACTGCTCTGGGAGAGGGTTGGAGCCCTGGACTTTGCCAACTTGCCATTTTTAGTGCTATCACTCTCAGTCAGGGTACTTTAAAATGATCTTCCAGTCACTTCATACTACCATCACGCTCTAAGAAACGTATTGTCCGGTGCTCATCACATGTAAGCCCACGTGGCCCAGATTCTCATGGGCTCTCCTTCCCTCTCCTCTCACTCAGTGGTATGGATTCCAGACCCCACCTTTTACAGCTAAGATCCTTCCAGGACTTTTTTTTTTTGTTTAATCATTAATTATTTATTGGATATAGACAGCCAGAAATCAAGAGGGAAAGAGGAGGTAGAGAGACATCTGCAGTACTGCTTTACCACTTTTAAAGCTTTCCCTCTGCAGGTGGGGACTGGGGCCTTGAGCCCAGGTCCTTGAGCACTCTACCAGGTACGCCACTGATCGTTTCCTGAGTCCAGGACTTTAAAACAGCTCAGTGTGTCTCTTCAGATGCATGTGAGGACAGTGATGGCCTGACCACAAGGTAGCTATCCTTCCTGTCAGTACATCTTTTGTCTCGAGGCCCAAAGCAGCTGTAGTGTCTTTTTTTTTTAAAATTTAAGAACATTTCATTTTTTTTGTGTCAGCATATATAATTTTTTATTAGTGGTTTGCATTCCTATCAACAGTATATCAGAGTGCCTTTTCCTCCACACCGTCACCAACCAACACTTGTCGTCTCTGGATGTGTAGCTGTGGTGTAATGGCCAATGCACCCTTTGGCTGGTGACACTGCAGTGCTCAGGGCTTTTTCCTATGTGTTGCTCCTATGGGATGAGTCTACTAAAATCCCAAGGTGGATTTTATTTTTTAAGCAGTTACTTTTTTTTGGTCTTTCATCTGAGTAATTAAAATGCTGAACAGGGAAGGGCTAAGGCCATAGCTCCACAGAGCATGATAAAAGGATCCATGTCAGATTACTTTAATAAGAATCTTATTATTTGGTCATGTGCCTCCCCCCACCCCCACCCCATCCCACCCCACCCTGAAGCAGAGCCTGAGACAAGGATTTGGGTGCCAGAAGGTTAAGGTTAAGAAGGTTAAGCACAGCAAGGTAGTGGAGAAGTGAGAAGAATAGAGGGGAGTCAGTAGAGTCTGTTCACAGTGGGTTCCAGCCATGGGTTGCCCCAATGTGGACCCTGGGCCATTGTCTATACCACACTTTACATGGGGTGAGGAAGCTGTTCCTTACTGATCAAGACTCACACGTGGACCTACCTTAACATAGACGTAATGCATACCATGGCCAGAGAACTCCCTCCTGGAGACACAGGATGCCATTAGTGTGTCTCTTGGACAAAGGTCACAGGACATAAGCAAGTCTACAGATAAGTAGATAAAATGGCATCATGCAGGGATGAGGGCTACAGGGGAAGTAAAGCAGTTCTGTGCAGTTATAGTAACTGGGGAGACTAGGGCCTACAGGACTACTTAGATTAGAAGGGGCACTCTGAGTAGAGCAGTGTAGACCCAGACCCTACAGAGACAGCAGTGGGAAATTCAAAGTGTGTGTGTGTGTGGGTGGGTGGGGGGTGGACAGCATAACGGTTATGCAAAGAGACTCTTCTGCCTGAAGCTCCAAAGTCTCAGGTTCAATCCCCTTGCACCACCATAAGCCAGAGCTGAACAGTGCTCTGGTTAAAAAAAAAAAAAAAAGGTGAAGAGAAGAAAGGAAAGGAAAGAGGGGGCCAGGCAGTGGCGCACCCTGTTAAGCCCACATAGTACTATCCACATGGATATGCGCAAGGACCCTGGTTTGAGCCCATGCTCCCTACCTGCAGTGGGACTCTGGCTTCATGAGCAGTGAAGCAGATCTGCAGGTGTCTTTCTCTCCCCCTCTGTCTCCCCCTCCCCTCTCAATTTCTCTCTGCCCTAGCTAATGAAAAGGGAAAAAGAAAACTCCTGTTGGGGTCACAACACCTGAAGACCTTTGGGTCATGCCAGGGTGTGCCCTGGCCAGAGTCCTTCAATTATCTCAGGTCATACTAGTCTCCACACGATGGACTCGACTGGGAAGGACAGAAAGGTTCCGTAAGAGGGGCTATTACAGGGACAGCAATAAAAAATAAAAAAGGCTACCAGAAGTGGTGGATTCTTAGTACTGAGTCTCAGTGACTCGAGGTTAAAAAAAAAAAAAAGAAAGAAAAAGGGAGAAAAAAAAAGAAAATTCCAGATGGAGGTATAGCATAATGGTTATGCAAAGAGGCTTTCATGCCTGAGGCTTTCAAGTCCCAGGTTCAATACCCTACACCACCATAAACCAGAGCTGAACAGTGCTCTGGTTAAAAAAGAAAAAAAAATTCCAGGTAGGGTACTTCAGAGGAAAAGAAGTCCTGTGATATGAGACTAAAACACATGTGACTTGCTTGAGGAGCAGGAAAAAAGAAATCAGCTTGTGAATGAACTGGTGCATCTGCACAGAGGAGCACTGCACAGCTGCCAAACACGAGAAAGACCTCTATGAACTGACAGGGGTCATGTTTCAGGACAGACTATTGATATTCCCAGAACAGTCTCCAGTCCTGGAAGGATAATAAACCTGTGTCAGAGCAGTGGTTAGAGCATAGTGCAGCTCAAGAGTGGGGTAGAAAAGAGTAGAGCAAACATTTAAGGACTAAGAGTGGGAGACCCCGCCACTGAAAGACTGGCTGAGGGAGGTCAGCAGTAAGACCAAGAAGGAAGGCTCTGGATTGGAAGACTCTCAGAGACGAGGGGTTCACCGGTTGCATATCCATTTAGGGGACCATTGGTCCTCTGATCCACACTTTCTTAGTTTGTTCAGTCTAGTTCACATGTCTGAATACTGCCTGTATGCATGGGCCTCTGCTGACAGTGGCAGTGAACCTGCCAGCCCATTGTCTCCTGGACAGACTGACCTTGGACAGACCACCTCAATGCCAAGACAGACACCTCTCATGCAGTCAAGCATTATTCAATTACCATGAGTTGACCGCCAGGTGCAATGAGAAGGACTAAGACCAGGGTCAGGGAGATAGCATATCTTTGACCCCAGAGGCTACAGGTTCAATACCCGCCACTACATTATGCCAGAGCTGAGCTGTGCTCTGGCCTCTCCCTCCCCGCCCCCCCCCCCATATATGTGTGTGTATAATTTTATCTTTTTATAACTTAAAATTTTTTTATTATCTTTATTTCTTGCATAGAGATAGCCAAAAAATCAAGAGGGAAGTCAGTGATAGAGATGGAGAGAGACAGAGAGACACCTTCTTCTTCTTCTAGCGTTTGCCCTTCTTCCATAGCCAGTCAACAGCATCAGGTTGAACCTGATGTAAAGTTTCGAGACCTCCTTTGAATCTGGAGAGGTGGCAGTCGTTGACTATGTGGGTCATAGTCTGTCTGGAGCCGCAGGGGCAGTTCGGGTCGTCTCTGGCTCCCCAGCGGTGGAACATAGTGGCGCACCGGCCATGGCCTGTTCGATAGCGATTGAGGAGGGCCCAATCATAACGTGCTAGGTCAAAGCCGGCTTGACGCTTGCAGGGGTCTGTGATGAGGTGTTTGTTCTTTACCTCAGCTGACTGCCAGCTCTGTTTCCAAGAGAGACACCTGAAGCCCTGCTTCACCACTTGCAAAACTTTCCCTCTGCAGGTGAGGACCAGGGACTCAAACCTGGATCCTTACACACTGTAACATGTGCATTCAACAAGTGCCACCACCCAGCCCCTAATACATATTAATTTTTAAAGAACTAAGAATGCAAAGTCAAATGAGGCAGGGTCTTACTCTCAGGAACTTACAGTCTAGTAGGGAGAAGGACGAGCAGACATAAGGTAAGTTCCCTTATGAGAGATTTCATTGTCTGCTTGGCGGAGAATCTGGCCTTCCTAGGGAGAAAGCCATCAGGTTGACTGGACAGGAACTCCAAAATCCCTCCTCCAAAATCCTCACTGTCTATGTGTGGCGCAAAGGCCACATTCAGAAGGCAACACATTGTTGTCTTTCATGATCTGCTTCTGATCACTGTATTTAATGGAGCCACACTGTTGCTTTCTCGTACTTGGTTAAGTCAGGCAGGCAAAGTTGAGTGGGCACAGTTGACGCTACATGTGTGTGTGTGTGCAACACACACTTACACACACACACACACACACACACACACACACATTTCTGACTTCCAGATTTCTGAAATGTTAGGTCATTTTCCACTCTGGCCAAATGGTGTCTGCCGAGCACTGGGGCGGCCCATAAATCGTCCAGCCCGTAATATAAAACACAGGCCTTATTGACAGCAGGTCTGCTCGTAGAAGCAGTGCGGCTGCTCGTAAAGCAGGCCCGGTGTCGCTCCCGCCGAGCAGAGGCAATAAAGGACGCGGGGGAATTAGCGTGAGCCTGGCAGCTGGTGCGCCGTGGGGACCGCAACAGCAGGCATAATGGATCCCTGCTCCACACCTTGTAAAGCATTCCAGTTAGACCTAATTCCTCCCTAGGCCAGCAGTAGTTTCTGTCAAAGAGGGGAAGAGGGAGAGAGAGAGAGAGAGATTGAGAGACAGAGACAGAGATTGAGAGAGACAGAGAGATCCCTGAAAGAGGCATGGTCCCCACATTCTACCCTGGCACTGGAATTCAACCTTAGCCTCATCTCCAGACCTTCTCAGATGGCCCAGTATGGCTGCCGCAGCTCGGCATTCTCTTTCTAGAACCCCGAGTGCCAACAGTCCTGCTGGGAGAAAGCTTCCAGTGGCACAGGGACACCACACTCCCCAGTGACTAGCTATTCCAAACCTTCTCCACTTCGTTTTGGCCTCTCTCTCTCTCTCTCTTACACTTCACTTTCCTTCTACCCTTTTCTAGTCTGCCTTCAAGATGATAGACTTCGTGCTGGTGTCTGACTTCAGAAAGATCAGCCCTTCAGAGCTAGTCTGGGGTTGAAGTGCAGAATAATGGTTCCCAACTTTTTCAAGACTGAGTTTCCCTCTCCCCCCATTAATCAATTAATATCATCAATAACTACCCAAGGAATCCAGGCTCTTGGCAGTCTTTTCTTTCTTTTTTGGCTAGAGACAGAGTAATTGAATGGCAAAGGAGAAACAGAGAGGGAGAGAGAAAGAGTGACACCTGTAGCCCTGCTTTACTACACATGAAGCTTCTTCCCTCCTACAGGTGGGAATGGGGGGCTTGAATCCAAGTCCTTGCACATGGTAATGCGTAAGCTCTACCATGTGTGTCACCAGCTGGGCACCAGATTTATTTAGTTGCCAATGAGTGGGAGAGGGAGGGAGGGAGAGAGAGAGAGGGAGGGAGGGAGAGAGAGAGGGAGGGAGGGAGAGAGAGAGGGAGGGAGGGAGAGAGGGAGGGAGGGAGAGAGAGAGAGAGAGAGAGAGAACCAGAGCATTACTCTGGCATATGTGATGCTGAGGGTTGAACTTGATGCCTCATGTTTGCTTTATGCACTGTGCCGCCTTCTGGGTCTCTCTCCTTCTCTCTTTCCTCTTTTTTTTTTTAAATATTTAATTTAATTTATTTATTCCCTTTTGTTGCCCTTGTTGTTTTAAAAATTTTCAGGCCAATAGGCTTCTTTTTTTAACCAGAGCACTGTTCAGCTGTGGCTTATGGTGGTGCAGGGGACTGAACCTGGGACTTTGGAGCCTCAGGCATGAGAGTCTGTTTGCATAACCATAATGCTGTCTACCTTCCCTCTTTCCTCTCTTACTTTTTTCCTTTCTCTCCCTCCCTTCCTTCCCCCCTTCATACCTACCTTCTTTCTTATCTTTTATTCCTTCCTCTCTTTCTTTTCTTTCTTTCCTTTTTCATTTATATTTTTGCCCAATAATACCCAGTAGTTACAACATCACTGGTTGGTGAAATGACCCCTCCCCCAAATTGTCCATACATCTTCTCAAAGTATTAGTTGGTCATAAACGCGTGGGTCTATTTCTTAACTCTGTATTCTGGAGATTGACAAAAGTTTTCTGTAAATAACCAGGTAGTAAAATTTTTAGAAATCATGGGCCCTATAGTTATATTTATTTATCTTTATTGGATATTTAATATTGATTTACAAAATTGTAAGGTAATAGGAGCATAATTCCATACAGTTCCTACCCCCTCCATTGGGAACTGCAGAGATCCTCCCAAAATCAATAACATAGGCTGATAATATATTTATCTGTAAATACATTTTCCCCAATTTTGTAGTAGTGGTTTAATATTGATTTACAAAATTATGGGATAACAAGGTGTAACTTCACACCATTCCCATCACCACAGTTCTGTGTCCCCATTTCCTTCATTGGAAACTGCAGTGGTTCTCCCGAGGTCACAGATATCGATTAACCTTTCTCTCTTTCTTTTTAAAAATTATCTTTATTTATTTATTGGATAGAGACAGCCAGAAATTGAGAGGGAAGGGGGTAACAGAGAAACAGAAAAACAGCTGCAGACCTGCTTCATTACTTGTGAAGCTTTCTCACTACAGGTAGGGAGCGGGGGCTTGAACCCGGGTCCTTGCACACTGTAATGTGTGCACTCGATCAGGTGCACCACTACCTGGACTCCGGTTGACTATTATTTCTAAAGCTATGTATCTTTATATATATTTGCCCATTTTTTCCCCTATGGCTCTGTCTTCTCTTCCTTCCGAAGTCACACTTACACCTATAACTACTTCTGAATGTCCTTCCTTGTTTCTTCTTCTCTCTCCAGGTCCTGACGGAATCATCAAATCTATCTTTTAAAGAACAACCTTTTGTGCCAAAGTTAGCTCAGTGGTTGAAAGCATACCTGCTATGTGTGACATCCTAGGTTTGATACTTAGCATCACACACACACATAAATAACCATTTTTAAAAAAATTAAATAATTCCTCCTGTTCTGTATCCTCCCTCAGAGGAGACAGAAATGCACTCTCAGACTTTCCCCCCAACTTTTATATTCTATTTTATTTTATTTTATTATTTCCTCCAGGGTTATCGCTGGGGCTTGGTGCCGGCACTACAAATACACTGCTCCTGGAGGCTATTTTTTCCATTTGTGTTACCCTTGTTGTTGCGCTTGTTGTGGTTGTTATTGTTGTTATAGCTGTTGTAGTTGTTGGATAAGACAGAAAGAAATGGAAAGAGGGAAGACAGAGAGGGAGAGAGAAAGATAGATACCTGCAGACCTGCTTCACTGCCTTTGAAGTGACTCCCCTGCAGGTGGGGAGCCATAGGCTCGAACCGGGATCCTTACGCCAGCCCTTGTGATTTGCTCCATGTGTGCTTAACCCGCTGTACTACCGCCCAGCTCCCCCACTTTTCTATTTTACACATTTATTTATTGGCTAGAGACAGAAATTGAGAGGGGAGGAGGAGATAGAGGGGAAAAGAGATAACTGCAAAACTACTTCACCACTTGTGAAGCTTTTCCCCCCTATAGAAAGGGACTCGGAACTTGAACACAGGTCTTTGTGCATGGTAACACATGTGCTCAAGCGGGCACACCACCACCCAGCTCCTTCACTTTTAAATCAACCCATGGGGTCAGGCGGTGGTGCACCTGGTTAAGCACACACATTACAGTGTGTAAAGTCCCAGGTTAAAAAAAACATCTGGCTCCCACCTGTATGGGGAAAGAAAGCTTCATGAGTGTTGAAGCAGGGCTATAGGTGTCTCTCTGTCTCTTTCCCTATCCCCGCTCCCTGCTCAATTTTTCTCTGTCTCTGTCCAATAATAAATAAATAAATAAATAGATTAGAAACAATCAACCCATTTGAAATGTTACAAATCATTGGGTCATACAGAAGCAGACTACAGATCAAATTCAGTTTCCGGGCCCAACTCAGCAAGCCTGCTCTGTTCCATTCTGGTGATTGATCTGTGTCTCTTCTGTCACCAGGGTCTCATTGTCTTGATGTTGGCAGCTTTATGGTAAGTCTTAAAGTGAAGTAGGGCAAGTGTTCCGACTGCCTTCCCTGTCTTTTAACTGGTGCTTTCAGGCCATTTTCATTTTATGTAATTATTGATATGTTTGGACTTTGCTCCAACATTGGATTCTTTGTGTTGTTTCTGTTTTCTCTTTCCATCTACGCTTGGATTTGTGGGTTACAGTCTTAGTATCTCAGTTCAGTTTACAAGCTGTTATGTCCTTGTTGATGCCCTTTCATAGTTTGGCCGCACTAGTGATGACTACGTGCACAACCACCTTTTCTCAGGTATTTACCCAACATTTTTTTTGTTATTTATTTGTTTATATCTTTATTGGGGGATTAATGTCATACAGCTGACAGTAAATACAATGGTTTGTACATACATAACATTTCTCATTTTTCCACACAACAATACAACCCCCACTAGGTCCTCTGCCATTGTGATCCAGGACCTGAACTCCACCCCCCACCTCCAGAGTCTTTTACTTTGGTGCAATACACCAACTCCAGTCCAGGTTCTGCTTAGTGTTTTTTCTCTTCTGATCTTGTTTTTCAACTTCTGCCTATGAGTGAGACCATCCCATCTTCATCCTTCTGTTTTTTTCTCCCCCCCCCTTTTTTTTTTTTTTTTTACCAGAGCACTGCTCAGCTCTGGCTTATGGTGGTGCAGGGGATTGAACCTGGGACTTTGGAGTCTCAGGCATGAAAGGATCTTTGCATAACCATTATGCTATCTACTCCTGCCCTCATCTTCATCCTTCTGTTTCTGACTTATTTCACTTAACATGATTTCTTCAAGCTCTGTCCAAGATGGGCTGAAAATGGTGAAATCACCATTTTCACTCTGAAAATGTCCAATAGTTCTAGTTTATCTATCTCTTCATTTAACTCCCTCATTTCTTTATTGATTTTCTGCCTGGATGATCTGTCAAGTTGAGAGAGTGGGGTATTGAAGTCCCCTACTATTTCTGTGTTGCTGCTAATATATTGCTGTATCTCTTCCAGTAGATATTTGATGTATTTAGGTGGCCTCTCCTTGGGTGCATAGATGTTGATAATCATTAAGTCCTCTTGACTGATTGATTCTCTGAATACTAAGTAATGTCCATCCCTATCTTTTAAAAATTTTATTTATTTTAAGGTCTATCATGTCAGATTAGCTGTTCCTGCCCTTTTTTTTTTTTTTGTGGTTCATTGGCTTGTATGGTTGTTTTCCATACTTTCACTTTGAGTCTGTGTTTGTCTTGTTGAGTTAGGTGGATTTTCTGTAGACAGCATATTGTTGGGATGTGTTTTCTGATCCATCTTCCTACTCTGTGCCATTTAATAGGTGAATTCAAGCCATTGACATTTATTGATATCAAAGATTGAAGATATTTTAGTGCCATACTTGTAGATTTTTAGAGTGTTGTGATATATGGCATATTTATGGTGGTCTGACTGTTTATGGGAGAACTTTCAGAACGTCTTTCAGGGCAGGCTTGGTGATAGTTGATTCTTTCAACTGTTGCTTGTCTGAAAAGGTTTTTATGCTTCCATCTAGTCTGAATGACAGTCTAGCAGCATACAGTAGTGTTGTTTGAAAGCCTTTCTCATTGAGCACTCGATAGATGTCTTGCCATTCTCTTCTGGCCTGTAGTATTTGTGTGGAGAAGTCTGCTGCTAATCTTATGGGTTTTCCTCTGTAGGTGACTCTTTGTTTTTCTCTTGCAGTCTTCAGGATCATTTCTTTATCCTTCTTCCTTTCCATTCTAAGTATGATGTGTCTTGGTGTCTTTAAGTTTGGGTTAATTCTGTTTGGGACCCTCTGGGCTTCTTGAACCTTAATGTCTTTTATGTTATCTACCTTAGGGAAGTTCTCATCTATCATGTCCTGTAGAATGCTCTCTTCCCCTCCCTCTCTTTCTTCCTCTGGTAAGCCAATAATGCATATATTATTTCTTTTGAAGTTGGCCCACATATCTCTGTTGTTTTCAGTATTTCTTAATCTCTTTTTGAGACATTTGTCTTAGTTTTCTCTAATTCGTCCTCAATCTTGCTAATTCTCTTTTCTGCCTCATTTGTTCTATTCTCTCTCCCCTCTGTTTTCTGTGTTCTGATACTGTTTTAGCTTGTTCAGCTAGTTGTGTTCTTAGCTCAGTTATTTCAGCTTTCAGTCTCTAATTACCTTGAGAGTTAGCACTTTCTTTCAGAGTCCCATTTGTTGTGTCTGCATTTCTGATGACAATTCTTTCAAATTCTTTCCTCATTCCTGTGACTAATTCCTTAATTACTATTTGGATGTTGGTCTCATTCTTCTGTGCTTCTACCTTTGGAAGCTTTTAGCTGGACTTTTGTCCTAGTTCATTTCTTGTCGTATGCTTTACATTGGTTTGTTCTAGCACTCCCCCACCAAGAGAATTAGATCAGTCCAGTTAGTTTTCGCGGGCCCGCTTGGTCCCGCCCCTAGGAACCCCGCCAGAGTTCCAGGGTTCCTGAGTTCCAGATTTTGAGAGTTACAGAGTAAGAGAGAGTTCCACAGTTGAAGAGTTTCAGAGTTCCAGAGTTCCTGAGTTCCAGAGTAAGAGAGAGAGTTGGGGAGAGTTCCTGAGTTTGAGAGTAAGAGAGAGTTCCACAGTTGAAGAGTTTCAGAGTTCCAGAGTGAGAGAGAGTGCTTGCGAGAGGGGTTCCTGAGTTCCAGAGTTAGAGAGAGTGCTTGCGCCACCGCAAAGAGACAGCAGAGTTCTGTTTGGTGATTAGTTTGGTTTAGTTTATGAATCGTTGTTCCTGAATAAAGAAATACAGCTTCCCTGCCCAGCCGTTGTCTCCGTGTCTCTGTTACCCGCCAATGAAGCTAGACCTGCCGGCAGGAGCCTCTGAAATATTAACAACAATTTCTCCAATGTTTCTCCTTGGTTTAACCATTATTATAGTGTGTTATGAGGTCCTTCTCTCAGTACTTTTTAGTCCACTGATCGTTCTTGCCTGGATTGTCTTGTGTCTAAGTAAGGAACTTAAAAAGTTCACAGCTGTGGAAATTAACAGTTGTTTCAATGTTATCTCAATCCTTGAGTTGAAGCACAGTGGCTGGTAAAGCCTCTTTTGTTCTTTTTCTTCTCTGTAGGCTATGGAAGCCTGGGGGCTTTTTACCTATAAGTAGGTTTTTCAGTTTAACCACTGACTCCTGACCAGGAGATAAAGCAGGGTGGGGAAGAGATAGCACAGTGGTTATGCAAAGAGACTCTCACACCCCAAGGATCCAAAGCTCTGGGCTCATTTCAGCTTCTCTGTTGGCACTCAGAGCCAAGCCGGGCAGCACTGCTGGGCCCTGTGAGTTTTTAAACAAGTCTATTTATCATCTGTAGGTTCTGAGGCAATTATGTTCTCATCAGAACAGTGTGGTAAGGCTCCCAGTATACAGCCCCACTGCTTGACCACTAGATCTTCTCCTGAGTTTTCTGGTCTGTTCTCTGCCCCCCAATGTAAGCACAGGGCATCCAAGATGCTGCTCCAGTCTCCAAGGGGCAGTAGCAAATGGAGACTCAAAGTTGCATTTGGTGAATCTTAGGGGAGTCACTGGTAAAAGAGACTGGAGTTGGCTCTTTAACTGGCAAACTTCCAGACTGCTACCAGCCACTTGGGAGTAGATATGGACTTTAGCCCCAGGAATCTCTCCTTAGGCTTCTCTCTGTCCACAAGTCACACGTGTTTTCCCTCACTGGTGACTTGGTGGGTTCCCAAAGTAGTCCCAGGTGATTTCTGTTATTCCTTGTTCTTTAGAGAAGTTTCTCAACTGGGTAGAGCTGGAGGTCTGGGCAGAGTTGTGGTCTCTGGATGCTCTGGTGATTTGGTGGGTTCCCAAAGTAGTTCTAGTCCTGTCTTATTGTGGTCCCAGGTGGTCTCCTTTGATATTCCCAGTTGACTGGGGAGAGCTTTACTCAACATTTTGCCTCTTCATGTGAACCATTATCTAACCCCATACTCATTCCTTTAAAAATATTTTATTGGATAGTGATAGAGATAAATTGATAGAAGGGGAGAAAGAGGGATAAAGAGAGACATCTCTAGCACTGCTCCACTGTTAGTGAGGGTCCCCACTGCAGGTGGTGGACCCAGAGGGTTGAGCCAGGTTTTGCCTATGCCCTTTATTGGTGTCTTTCTTTTGTCACTGGGACCTTGCCTGGGGCTTCATGCCTGCATGAGTCCACTGCCCCCAGCTGATTCTCCCCCCACACACACACCCCCAGAGGGTGAGAGGAAGAGAGAGTAGGTACACCACAGTGCTATTCTACTACTCACAGGACTTCCGCTTTGCATGTTACTCCCGGGGACTCAAACCCAGGTTCCTGTGTGTGTGTACTCTACCAGATGAGCTATCTCCTAAATCCCCATCTTGGCTTGTGCAGCTTCTCCTTAAAAGTTGCATTTGTGTGTAGCATCGACAAACACTGAAAACCCGATGAGATTCAACTCTGTTCTCTGCTTTCAATTTTAAACATATTTTATCCTGAGAGGGCAGAGTGGTCTACTATAATTCCCCAGATACTTAATCATTTCTCTTCTCTTATTCCAGTGCTTCAAGTTTCTTCTACATATCCTTTCCTTTCACGAGAGAAGACCTGCTGGCAACAACTTCTTTCTGCTTTCTTTTATCTAAACATGCCTATTTACCTGAGAATATCTCTTATATTTTTAATATTAGTGATTTAATAATGATTAACAAGATTGTAAGGTAACAGGGGTACAATTCCACACAGTTCCCACCACCAGAATTCCATGTCCCATCCCCTCCAATAGCTTCCCTATTCTTTATCCCTCTGGGAGTATGGACCAAAGATCTTTATGGGGCGCAAATGGGAGGTCTGGCTTCTGTAATTGCATCTCTGCTAAATATGGGTGTTGGCAGATTGATTTGATCCATATCCCCAGCCTGCTTCAATCTTTCTATTCTGCCTTCATCGCTGGTGGGTTTTGTCATATTCTTAGGGAATGAGGTTCTGGATGGATGATTCTTTTCTTTCTGCAATGTTGAAGTATTCTAGACATGACTTGCTTCCTTGAATGGCCTCCTGGGCTTTGGCTTGCCCTTTTGTCCTTGTGCCATCACCGTTGGCTGTCTGAGCCATGCTCTGCGCCAGGGGAGGATGCCCTAGGGCAGAGCATGGGAAGCTTCTTGTGGCTGGCTTGCACACTCCTAAGCTGAATACATACTCCTTGGCTTTGTGGCTTTTATTAGGTAGCATTATTGGGGCCATAATTAACTTATTCAAAAATTGGCACCCAGAATGATTGGCTGCTATAATGAGGTCTTAAAATATGTCACATAGACTTGCAAGTAGGCCATGAGAAACTTGAGAGGGATTTTGAAAAACAGGGTCAGAAAACTGTTGGCCCACACAATGTGATGAAGAAATTCTTAGTAAATAGCATTGCTTATGGTGATTTGGGTGGAAGAAAATGTACTTATGAACTGGGAAGGCTGGTTTCCTGGTGGAATATTGCACACGTGACCTCTTGGAGCTCATGAGACTCCTTGGAACTGACAGTAAATAACTTTCTGGATCTGTTAATGATGAGGGTTGCTACTAAGAGAGTTGAGGGAACAGGCAAAGTAGAATATATAAAAGGGTATTATTTTCCATCCTCAGTCTTTACAGCTACTACAATCTCTTCGAATTAAGAGTTGGCTGAGGGTGAGGGGTGGTGGGGGAAGGGGAGAGGACAGTGAACAATCCCAGGCAGTGTTCAGAGGCATAACCTCTGAGTAACCAGAAAATGTACTGACCTTTGTCTACAGGTTCTTGAAAGGAGACAGGTGTCTCTGGAAAGTCCATCCTGGGCCAACAAACATGCCTAGAAACTTCTGTGTATGACCCCACACAGCGTGTTGTGGGGCACTCATAGTCAAACGAGAGAGAGACATGCCCCCAAAGGAGCTGTGGGTCTGATCTTTGGCCCACAGAGTGGCCTGGCATTCAATACATGAAAAACTCCCAAGATATGGGAAAGATGGACAGGCATTGAACATGGAGTAGAACAGCTGAGGCCATTTGAACCATAAAGGACTTTGGCTCTCGGCCTCCCTCAGGTAGAAAGAGATTGAAGAGCTACTCCAATGCCTAATTGAGAAGCTGAAAGGATGATGGAAGAGGAAGAGCACCCCAGTGGGGGCAGCCAGCGATTCTAGAGTTGGAACTGTGTGGACTAGGACTGAGATGGGGTGACCACAGTGAGTCCAGCCTTGCTCAGTCACTGGATTCTGGGTACACGTGTGTGTGTGTGTGTGTGTCTGTATGTGTGTATGTGGCTCATAAGTCCTAGGACAAAAAGAGTCATATCCAGGACAGATGTGAATGGGTCAGAGATTCTAGACTTTGATCCTGATGGTTGTCTGGGTAGACTACTGAGGGTCTTCGGTGAGCACAGTCTACATGTGCGAGAGACACAAAGCGCTGTCTCTACTGTACGTGTTATTGTTGAGATTGTACTCACTGTCTCCTCACTTCATGGAAAGGTGTGTACTTTGTGACGTCACCCATGATGAATTTACCTTGCGACTTGCTTTGGCCAATAAGAAACAGGGAGAACTTGTATGGTATGCTGGGTTCTGCGCAGAGGCCTAAAAATGATCTTTGCAATTCTTTGTGTGTTTTCCTTTTCCTGGGAGAAAAAAAAAAGTAAATGTATGTATGTATTTTATGCAGTGCCAAGAATTGAACCCAAGGCCTCATGGGTGCAAGGTATATCCCCATGGGCTGACTTCCCTCCCCATTTCAGCTGCTTGCTTTCTTGTCTTTCTGTTACTGATGCAACAAGGAAACACAGAAGACAACATCCTGGTCCTAGAGATGAGATCCTTGTGGCACAATCCCAGTTGCTCTAGTTGAACTGTGTACATTCACTGCCCTTATGGTGATGCACTGCCCAGTCTGGGCCAGCCCAGATCAACCTACCCGCCAGTTAACCCAGATTCCCGAGCTAAATAAATGCCTATCGTCGTGTAGTGGTGCTGAGGCTTTGTGGACAGTCACTCAGGCTCAGCTGAATGGCCACAATGGGCTTATCCAGTCTCGGGTAGCAATGAGCAAGTTTTGATCTCTTCTTTCCAAAGCAGGGCAGAGCTGCTTCCAAAAGCTCGATAACTGATAAAGCAGAGGAAGTATGAGTCTAAAATGGGATTTGAGAGAGGCAGAGGGAAGGGTGCAGGAAGGTGTGGCCAGACCCTCCTTCTTAGTGTGATTCTGAGATTCCATCAAGAGCTATAGCCAGAGAAGGCATGGTCCCTCTAACATGTAGAGAGGACTCTGGGGTGCCCTGCAGAAAGGAAACTTGCTAACTTCCCTACTCTCTGGGGCATCCTTTCTTTCTTACTTTTTGTAATTAAAAGAAAAAAATTAAAATTTTGTTTTTATTTGCCTCCAGGGTTATTGCTGGGGCTTGGTGTCTGCACTAGGAATCAGCTCCTGATGGCCATGTTTTCCGTTTTATTGGATAGGACAAAGACACCTGCAGCCCTGTTTCACCACTCATGAAGTTTTCCCCGGCAGGTGTGGACCAAGGGCTTGAACCTAGGTCCTTGTGCACTGTCATGTGTGCACTTAACCAGGTGCGCCACCACCCGACCCCTTTGGGGCTTACTCTTGTTTCTTGGTCTACTCAGTCACATCCTGCAGAACTGCTGTCAAGCTCAGGGCCTTCTACGTGGCTTTGGCTTTCAAACCTTCCGAGCTGGGTGTCAAGGTTTTTCTCCTGAAGAGGAAGGGGTTAAAGGGCACAGGCCCTCCCGGTGCACCCAGCAGGGCTGAGGCACCATTCATGTGCCTTTGATGCCACCACTAGTTCTCCTGGGCTGCCATCTACCTATCCTGACTCTCAGTATGCCTGCAGCAGAGTGTGGAGGTCTGTCCATCTTCCCCTCCTCCCCAACCCCATCCTGATCCCAGTGTGCTGACTGCCAAATTGGGGACTGTGACCTAAGGGCTGTCAGTGACTATACTGAACCATGTGGTTTTCAGCAAAGCAGCTAAGACATTTGCAACAGGTTGCTGAAAGAACAGCCAGCTTTTCTTTTTCTTTTTTCAAAAATATTTTATTTATTTATTTATTTTCCTTTTTGTTGCCCTTGTTTTTATCATTGTTGTAGTTATTATTATTGTTGTTACTGATGTCCTTGTTGCCAGATAGGCCAGAGAGAAATGGGGAGAGTAGGGGAAGACAGAGAAGGGGAGAGAAAGATAGACACCTGCAGACCTGCTTCACCACTTGTCAAGCGACTCCCCTGAAGGTGGGGAGCCAGGCGCTCGAATGGAGATCCTTGCCCGACCCCCTAACAGCCAGCTTTTCACTGGCAGATTCACTGGAAGAGTCTTTCTACCCCACCCCCAGTGGCGACGCATCAGCAGCCAGTCAAAGCCTCAGTACTAAACACTGCTCAGTGGAGGCGGCGAAAGTCAATTTTGACACGGCTGAGAAAAAAATATGGCCTGATTTCTGCTCAGATGCACCAAATTTACTGCCCAAGTTCTCATTACCTACTGTCAAGGAAGAAGCAGATGGACAAAATTAATTATGAAAAAATTACTTTTTTAATGTACAAAAGATGTATTTACAGGTTGAGCATGTCATCTCAATTCATAGCATGTAGAAAAAGCTACAAATGTTTTTTGGAGATATAAATCTGGCTGCATGATTCACCTACAGTGTCCTCTGGCATGATGTCTTCTGTACAGACTATATACAGGTTGGCAGCGACTAGCAGAATCCCTGCTCCGGGAAGACATGGGACCTCACCACTGAGCTTGGGCCCTTAGAGGTCCCCAGGGCTGTTATTTGGATTTGGCCTTGACTTTGGACCCTAAAGAAGCATTGGTACGGTTTTTGTCCTGTCCTGGCTATAGCCAGGGATCGGTCAGAATCCAGCTTGTAGTGATAGTGGTGCAGTGGTTTAGACAAGGTCTCCAGGGATTCAACAAAAGGTCTGGGTGCGGGCAGTGTGTGTGTGTGGGGGGGGGCGCGGGGGTGCACCCCTGTACAGTGTATTCAGGAGTGATGTTTTCTGATTTCAGGTCCAGATTCCATTTCAGTCTCACCAGGGATGGTGCCTCAGAGAGATCCCAGGTTCAGTCCCCTTGCCCTCCCATCCCACCCAAACACCGCACATGTCCTAGTTTCTGGTGACAGGAGCCAGGAGAGCAGGGAATCTAGATGATCCAGAAATTGCCCATTGCTTCTTGGCTGTTGGTGAGCACACAGTGTGGTTTAGAGGAGCCTGTGTGGAAGCTGCCATCAAGCCCTGGGGTGGGTTGTGGATAAGTGGGCAGATAGTGCATTGGAAAAACAGGTTTGGGTAAACATGCGACTTCTACTTCCTACAGGGAGCCTTCCAGCGCTGCCTGGGGCTGGGCCCTGCATGAACTCTCCCTTTCTTGAGCCCCCAATCCCACATGGGGCTCATCTAGGGCCATCCCTATCCCATAGCAGCTCCAGCAGCCCCGAGGTATTTAGAAAACCGTGTTCTTTTTCAGGGAGGACTACATTCTACATGCAGGAACACTGTAAACATGGTCTGGAGGGCACAGGGCAGCTTCTGGATTTGCCCCATGTGTTGAAAACACAATTCTTTCCTTTTTCTGACAATACTTCTATGTGTGATTACTCATATACACTTGCACGACCTGCCAGTGGCAAAGGCAGCTTTGTGGGTAGAGACACCAGTTCTACCTCAATTGGAATCAGCACGTACCTCCAAATCATCCAGGTAAAACTGTGTTTTTCCTTGGTGGCAAGAGACATACGTCAGAGGCCTTAAGAATTCAGTTTCATAGAATTCCAGTGGGCCAGGAATTCCTTTTCCTTGCAGGTACTGGAATAAAAAGAGTCTCTTCCTGGATTGGAATATCCAATATGGCTTTCAGATTCAAACCCAAGTGTGGCTAGTCCACCTCCCTTTTCTCTTGTACTTGGAAAGCCCTTGGCTGGTGCAATCCCTCATTAGCTAAATGACAAGAGTTGAAGAAGCCAGAGCAGAGTGGTGCTATAAACACTGAAGGCTGGGAACCACTGTGTAAATGAGTTTCTCATTCCTGCCTTGCTTTTCCCGCTAAGACTGTTTTCCACAGTCCGGGGTGGGGGGTGGGCGGGGGGATTCCAAAAGAAGACCAGACAGGATACACACAAAGCTGCCCTTAAAGCATCTGTGGCCCAAACCAGCCATTGGCAAAACTCCCTCAGGCAGATTTAACACTCTTCTGGAGAAAGATGAAAGGGAGGGACAAAATCCCTCAGGCTCCGGGGTGATGTTTCTTCCTCCTCTGCTGAGCATCAGGGATGGGGCCTTAGGTCATCATGTTCAGAAACTTGCTCTCCTCAGCCAGACTGGTGAGCATGGAGCTCATGTCCCCTACGGCCATGTTGCTGATGCCCGCAGGGATAGAGGGTAGGGTCAGGGAGTTCCTGGGGGTAGTGAGGCGTGAGGAGTTCTGAGAGAGGTTGTGCAGGAGGCTGGGGCTCAGGGCACCTGACAGCAAGCTGGAGTGATCACCATCATCCATGATGGCATCGAAATCAATCTGAGGGGCCTCCAGGAGCTGGGAGTCGACTGTGCTGGACACCTGGTTGACCCCTGGGGAGGGCAAGGGCTGTGGCTGGACGCTGTCTGCACAGGCCTGGGACTGAGGTGGCTGCGGCTGCATGACCTGGCAGCCCATGTGGTTCACCATTGCCCCATTCTGTTCATACATGTGGATCTGGCCATAATAGTAGAGCATATTGTGGTCTTGGGTTCCACTGGTGTCTTGAGGGGGTGGCTGAGGAGGCAGTGACACCATGGTGGCCATTACTCCCTTAGGCCCAGATTCCATCATCTCCTGGTTGGCTGGCACAGAATTCATGGCATGGCTGGCTGCCCTGGCATAGGCCAGTTGCTGCCCGGCACGGACCCCACGGGGTCGTCCAGCAAGGTTAGGCTCAGGAGGTGGTCGAGGCTGTACTAAGCCAAAGTTTGATTCAGCCTGCCCCATGGTACCCTGCTGGGGCTCCAGGAAGCCCGTCTGGTGAGAGGGCAGGAGACCAGGGCCCTGGCGGTAGCCATCCTGACCCATGGGAGCTGCCAGGTGTTGGTTCTGCTGTGGGTAGCTCTGGGCTGGGGGATGTGGTGGCATCCCAGCCAGGGTGGCACCAGGAACCCCAAGTTCCCTGTGGCTGCTGCCCATCATGGCGGGATTGGGGGCAATATCCATCTGCTGGGGGAGCTCCAGGTGGCCTGGCTTGGTTGCCATGTTGCTGCAAGATGGGGGGAACTGGTTCAAGGCCCCACCCATGGTAGCCAGGTTCAGCTGGGCCTGGGCTTGGCCATAGGTGCTGTGGGGACTCACAGTGGTGGTCATGCTGGGACACTGGCCCCCTGACACCGGCTGTCGCAGCTGATGCATGTAATTGGTCCTGGACATGGAGGGGCCTCCACTGCAGGGCTGGAGGTGTGGCTGTGTGCTGTCCAGCCCCCCAGGGTTAGGCTGCAGGCCCTGTGGACTGTAGCCTGGGTACTGGCCAAAGGCCGGCTTCTGCTGCACCACAGCCAAGTTGCCCTGAGGGAAGGACGGAGGCTTCGCCTGGCTGGGCAGGGTGTCCACGGTGCCGGAGCTCACCTCATTCCACTGCACAGGCATGTTGCTCTTGCTCAGGCCGGAGGGGGCCCCGTAGCCCAGCTGGCAGTCTCCCAGGGCCGGTGCCGAGGGGCCCACGTTGGAGTCCGCGGCCACCAGCCTGCGCTGGCCGTGCAACCCGGGGCTGGGCAGCTTGGGGTTCTCAGAGAAGCAGCTGGTCTCAGGGGGATAGGCCTGCGGGCCGCCCTCTTGCAAAGCCCCGCCAGTGCGAGCCTTGATGTACTGCACCACGTCGTCTGGCAGCACCAGGTCGTCCGGCAGCCCCAGGCTGGCCTCGGGCCCCGCGGCAATGGCCTCCATCACCGCGTTCTCGCTAATGCTGGGCGGCCGGGGCGAGTAGGAGGCAGTGCGCTCCAGGCCTTGAGGGCGGAGGCCGCGCCTCTCCTGGGCGGGGTTGACATCGTGCGCGCTGTGGAAGCGCTGCACACGCGCGGGTGCCAGGGCCTCGGGCCTCCGCACAGGGTCGCTGGCCCGCCGCATCCCGCCCGGGGCCTCGTGGGGGAAGGCGGGTGCGGGCCCCGAGTGCGCGAAGGTCGGCCCGTCGCTGCCCCGGCGCGGGGCCAGGGCCAGGGGGTGCGGAGCGAGGGGGCGCGCACAGGCGGCGGGCGGCGTGCGCTCCGGGGGCGCGTCCAGCAGTGCCAGGCGGGCGCGCAGGCCCCGGCGCTCCAGGCCGGGCAGCGGGGTGGGCGGGGGGCCGCCTGTGGCCGCCGCGTACTTGGCCCTCAGGCTGTACTGCTGGGCGGGCGTGAGGTGCAGCAGGCCGGAGCCCGCGCCGCTGCACTGGCTGGCCTCGCTGGAGCGCCGGGACGCGTCGGTGGAGATGGGGTCGTAGGAGTCGGCCGAACTGGCGGGGTGGGGGCGGCTCGCACCCAGGGGCGACGCCTCGCTGGAACGGCGGCTGGAGAAGGAGGGGGAGATGCCCGACGAGCGGCGGCTCACGGTGTAGGCCGAGCTGACCGTGCTGGCCAAGCTGTCACGCCGTTCCTGCAGCTGGCTCAGCAGGGTCACCTCGCCAGCTGACAGTCCCGACAGGCCCTGCAGACGCGGGGTGGGCTGCAGCGCCGCCGGCCCTCCGCCGCCGAAGTTTTCCAGGATGGAGCCTGAGAGAGAGGCGAGGAGGGGTCAGTACTGGGCACAGGGGCAGGGGCCGGCGCTCTGTGCTGGCTCTGTGCAAGCTGACTCTGCTGGGGTGGGGGTGGGCGTGGGGAAACCCTAGGACAAGGCCCGGCGAGCTGGAGGCTCTCAGCCAATGATTTCTGTTGTAATATTTTTATTTATTCAAAACTTTAAAAATATTTATTTATTTCTTTACTGGAATAGAGACAGCCAGAAATCGAGAGGGAAGGGGAGGTAGAGAGGGAGATACAGAGAGACATCTGTAACCCTGCCTCACTACTTGCAAAGCTCTCCCCCTGCAGATGGGGACTGGGGGCTCGAACCTAGGTCCTTGTGTGCTCAATCAGGTGGGTCAACACTTGGCCCCCCTATTTTATTTATTTATTTATTACTGGAGAGAGACAGAAATTGAGGGGAGTGGGAGATAGAGGGGGAGAGAGACAGACAGACACCTGCTTCACCACTCATGAAGCTTCCCCCTGCAGGTGGGGACCAGGGGCTTGAACCTGGGTTCTTGAGCACTGTAATATGTGTGCTTAACCAGGTGCACTACTTCCTGGCCAGCCAATGATTTCTGAATGATAGGAGCAGTCGTGTGGACAAGGGTTAGCACTTTTTGCTAACCTCGGACAAGTAGAAGGCAGGAGGCCCAGTGGCTGTCCTCTCTACTGCCACCACACCTGGATCTAAGTTTCTCAAGCTGTGGATGAAAGGTGTCCCTCCACAGGGTTATTGAGAGGAGCCTCGAGGACCTTGGCCACAGCCATGCCCCTGGTGGCCAGTGGATAGGTGCTGGCAGTCCAGTTTGCCAGGGACTGGGCTTACTAGGCAGGCTTACTACGCCACTTGGAGTGGCCTGAGCCCCACAGCCACCAGCAGAGTTGACAAGGAGGTGAGAGCAGGCCCGAGGACAGTCTTGGCTGATCTCTTAGGAGCTCAGGGCCTTGAATGGGCCTCTATCTACTGGTGGCCCAGGTTGAACTGAGTTGGTCCTCAGCCCCTACAGCATCTGGATTGTATGTGCACCCTCTCTCCCCAAGGGGTGACTTTGGTCAAAGTCGCTTTCTGCATCTACCCAGCCCCAGTGACCTTTCCAGGAGGCTGAGGTGCCCAGCATACTGCTTGGCACTAGGTCTGCATCCACAACATACTTGCTGAAGGCACCTTCCATCACAAAGCCTTGCTGACAGCTCCTGAAACTGAGTACAGAACTGCCTCCTCCGTGAAGTCCTTCCTGCTTTCCCTCAGCACCCTATCTTTCTTCCTTTCTCCTCTTCACATCTCTAACCTGAGCCTTGTCCTCGGCACTGCTAGGCTCTGGTGCCACAGCCTCCAGCCTATGCCTGTCCCCCTTCTCTCAAATTTTATCTCTTTATTTTAGTGAGAGAGATAACAGAGAGAAAGACAGACTGAGAGAGACCAGAGCATTGCTTAGCTAACCTTGAACCTTGGAGCCTCAGGCACGAAAGTCTTTTTGTATCAACTTTATGCTGTCTACCCAGCCTGCCTATGCTCTTGTATTAATCTCTTTTTATTTGTTTTATTTGATAGGACAGAAAGGAACTGAGGGGATTAGGGGAGATAGAGAAGGGGCCAGGCGGTGGCGCACCTGGTTAAGCACATACATTGCAGCGTACCAGGACCTGGGTTCAAGTTCCTGGACCCCACCTGCAGGGGGAAAAACTTCATGAATGGTGAAGCAGTGCAGTCTTTCCTTCCCTTTATCTCTCTCTCCCCTCTCAATTTCTCTGTCTTTGCCCAATAATAAAAATAAATGAAAACAAACGATGTTTTTTTTTTTTAACTTTACTTATTTATATTGGAATAGATACAGAGAGAAATTGAGAGCTGAGGGGAAGACAGAGAGAAGGAAAGAGACAGAGATACCTGCAGCCCTGTTTCCCCCTCATGAAGCTTTCTCCCTGCAGGTGGGGACTAGGGGCTTTGAATCTGGGTCCTTGCATACTGTAGTGTGTGTGCTTAACCAGGTGAGCCACCACCTGGTCCCAGAAGATGTGTTTCTATTAAAAAAAGAGAGAGAGACAGATGGAGAGAGAAAGAGAGACACCAGCAGACCTGCTTCAGCACTTGGGAAGCTTGCCTTCTGCAGGTGGGGACCAGGGGCTTGAACTTGGGTCCCTGTGCATGACAACATATGAGCTCAATCAGGTGCGCCACCACCAGGCCCTCTCCACCTATGCTCTTTCTGCCTGTTGGGACAGGGTGTGTATTGTACCCCATCTAGGGAGGGCCTTGCCAATCCCAGGGACCTGGTGAATGACTGGATGACTCCCGAGGACAAGGATAATAATGAGCGGGTCTGCCTGTTTGAGGGTGTGAGGGGCAGGGGTGTAGCACTATGCAGCTGCAAGAGTACTAGGTTTTGAAGCTACCTGGACCTGGATGACAGCTCAGTTCTTTCACTGATCTGGGTGAGGCATGCCACTTCTCTGAGCCTCAATGTCCTATCTGTGCAATGGGTGGTTCCAGTCTATGAGGACACCCCCCCTCCCAAGGAGAGGAAACAAGGGATTATCTGGAGGGAGTCCCCACTGGTGCTACCCTAGCCCCCTATGCCCAAGCTTCTCACTCACCACTTCCCGGGAGAGGAGGTAGCTTGGTGCTCCGGGCGTGTGGAGCTGGCCCAGCCCACGAGCAGGAATCCTTGAGTGACTTGAGCTTCTCCTTCTTGAGCTGCTCAAACCGGTGCATGGTGGTCATGTGTTTGCGCAGCTGCAGGCCACCAGCAGAGGGGGCGGCCAGGGTCGAGGCATCAGGCCCTGGGCCTGTGTCATCCAGGGATGTCAGGTCTCCCAGGCTCCCGGGCCCCGTCCCGGGCATCTCCACACCGCTGTCATTGTTGGGGGCACTGCCCAGCGGTGAGGGCTCACTGCTGCAGGAGGACTGGGCCCCGGGGCTGGACTGACACAGCTGTGGGGTGGGGCAGGGTGGAATAGCAGAGAGTCAGAGTGTGCAGGAGCCCACTCGGCCCCGCACCTGCACACACACCCACATGAGCCACACCTGCGCATGCCCAGGGTCAGGGAGGAAGCTGCCATGTGGAGCAGTGGTCCACAGCTTCCCTCCTCTGGGCTCAGCCTCCCCAGCCATGAGATGGGCTGGAGAGTCACTGGCATGGGGTTAGAGGGCTCTACAGCTGTGTCCCTGTGCAATGCCCAGCTCCTAAGGGGGTGTGGTTGCTGTGTGTGGCTCAGCTCTCAGCATGGGGACACTTAGGGTGGCACAGAGGCTGAAGCCATGCAGCTGGCATAAAAGGGGGCATGCGAGCAGTCCCAACAACACAGCCTGTCACCTTGGTGACTTCTCAACAGCCACAGGACAACCAGGGAAGATGAGGGTTGGTTGCTGGACACGGACTTTGCCTGGAAGGCCACCCCAGCCCAGTTCTCCCTCTGAGTCAGGGTGATTAGGGCAGAGAGCCCAGGGCACGAGAGAGCCTGGGCTCCTTTCACTAGGACCCATGATCCGAGCCCCGGCGAGGCTAAGCTCTGGCTCCTAGGCTGAACATACCCACATTCCAGATCTGTTTCTGTGGGAAGTGGCAATGCTCCCTCTGTCCACACAACCACCACACCTCTCTGCCATGCAAGACTCTCTGTAGGCCAGCTTCTCCTCCTCTGCAGTACAAACTCACACCTCCTCTCTGCCTCTTTGTGACCCCACACTCAGTGGTCCCCATGCTCAGCCTCACCCCTGGGGTCGTTACCTACTCCCGGGGTCCTACCATCTATTTATTTTAGTGAGAGAGATAACCCACCCAGCCCCACCCTCCATCCCGGGCCTGGACTGACAGCCTTGGCCTGGGCAGTGGCCCCCTGGGCAAGTCCCCCAGTTCACGCTCACTCATGCCAGCCCGCCCGCACTCCCAGCGGCTGCTCTGCTCACCTCAGTACCGTCTATCCTTAGGGGAGGTACAGTCAGGAGGAAGAGGTGGAGACAAAGAACAGGTGGTTAGCACAAGAGGAGCTGAGGCCAGAGGGTGCAGAAACAGCACAGAGGGGATGAAGCCAGCTGGAAAAGCAGGCATCAGGAACGGCCCATTCCCAGGCAGACCGACCACAGAGGGGTGGTGTGTGTGTGTGTGTGTGTGTGTGTGTGTGTGTGTGTGTGTATGGGGAACAGGGGGCAAACACCCCCGTGGCCTATAGCAGAATGGGAGCTGGCCTGAGACAGGCCTGAGGTGTCAAAGGGAGGAAAGTCAAGTGGGAGAGAGGAAGGACATTATTACGTGCTTAGAGAAGGAGACACTGGGCCGTAGCCTAAGGCTGTGTTCCGGGTACGAGTCCTGGGGATGAGGCTTATGGAATGGCCCTGGCACCCCTGGACTTGAGCTCCCTGGGGGGATGGGCGTGGACTGGGGCCTGTGCTGCCCAGCCCTGCTTACCCCGTGGCTGGTCTCGGACTTGATGGCTTTCACGTGCAGGCAGTCCTCCACAGCCTGGCTGGTACTGCTGGCCTCTGCACTCTCCTCTGAGCCTCGGCCGCCGGGCTCAGTGCTGGCCTCACCATCCCCGTTCTCCTTGAGCAGGGGGGTGCGGAGGTGCATGTCATTTCGTTGCTTCTTGGTGACGTGTGCATCTGGGCCGTGCACTGTCTTGACGTGCTTCCGGAGAGAGCTTGGGTCTGTGTAGCGTTTGGTGCAGCCTGGGATCTTGCAGATGTAGGGTTTCTGGGAAGGGAGGGAGGCATAGATGATGAGTGGGGCATGGAGGCAGACTCCGGAGGGGCACCCACTGCACTGAAGCTACCTCATGCCCAGCATGGTTGGAAGGCACTTGATCTGTCTATAGTCAGTGCCTTCTGGAGGGAGTCATGCCAGCCCCAGGCCTGCAGGAAACCAGCCTTGTTTCTCTGTCCTTGCAAGTGGTCAGAGGACTTCAGGCCATAGCCGGGGACACAGCACTGGGAATTTGGTGTCACCGGTGAGTGTACTGTCTCACCAGACACCCTCAAGGCAGCACCGGCACATTCAGCAATCCTATGCGGAAGGACAGGCTCAGAGATGCAAAGAAGCCGGCTCAAGGACCACAGGAAAATGGGCAGATATGTAGTCGATGTCAGTTTCCAGTGGAGGGGGTGGGGACACAGAACTCACGTCATAGGGATGCCGTGGAATCATACTCCTGCTATCTCATGATTTTGTAAGTCAATATTAAATTGCTAATAAAAATGAAAAAAAAATTAACCCAAGAATGGGATGAATTCTAAGTCTGTGAGTCTCAGCCCTGAAATTCCTACTCCTCCCCTTCATCACACGCACTTCACCCACAGACACACACCTGTGTGCACACGTTCACAAATACAAACACGCCCCACAATACCTCTACAGATATCTGCAGACCCATACACAGATACACACCTGTGCATGTACACACACACACACACACACACACACACACACACACACACACCCCTCTATTTCTTTCTAAGAACAGCCTGTCTGTAGAGACTCCAAGAGGTTTACAGATCTCTGGGAACTCCTCTAACTTCTTTTTATTTATTTTTTTATCTTTAAATTTTTATTTATTTATTTACTTTTATTACTGGGTAGAGACAGAGAGACATTGAGAGAGGAGAAGGAGATAGAGAAAGAGACATAGAGACACCCGTAGCCCTGCTTCACCACTCAGGAAGCTTCCCCCTGCAGGTGGGGACCAGGGGCTTGAACCTGGGTCCCTGAGCACTGTAATGTGTGCCCTTAACCAGATGTGCCATCGCTTGGTCCCTTCTCTAACATCTTAAAGGCATTAGAACAATATCGTTAGGCATTCAGCCTTTTATTATACTTCTAGCAGCATTCTTCCCCGAGTCTGCCTGAATGATAGTTACTGAGTAACCCAGCTGGGACTCAGGCTGCCTGGGAAGAGAGACCAGCCCCCAGGGGTAGGGCTGTGGTGCTGCTGGTCACAGAAGGCCCAGCCAGCCTGAGCATTTGGAACGTATCACTGCCAGTCGCCTAGTGGCAAGGCAGGGGCCTGTCGGTGTAGGGGGTGTGTGTGTGGGTGCACCCAGCACCTGGCTACTGAGTGGCTTGCCGATGGCTAGACGCCATGGGGCAGTCCACACGTGCACCTGCCAGTGGGACCCCACACACCCAGCCTGGGTACCTCATTGGAGTGGGTGCGGTTCTGGTGCTTGGCGCGGTCCGAGGCGTTCGAGAAGGCCTTGTTGCAGCCCTCGTGCTCACATACGTATGGCTTCTCCCCGGTGTGAGACCGCAGGTGCGTCTTCAGATTCTCCAGGCGGGAGTAGGCCTTTGAGCAGCCTTCAAACTGAAGAAGCGGGTTTGGTCAGTGAGGCTGCCTCGAAGTCAAGATGGGGAACCTGGTCCATAGGCTCCTCCCACAACCTCGTGTGCTCTGGAGCCCAAGGCGTGTGTGACTGAATGCAAGCACTGTCTTCCCTTCCCGAGGAAGAAAAGGATTTATGGATGTTCTAGACAAGTGGGGAAGCTCTGGAAAGTCAAGAGAGAATGTAGGTTGTGCTGGCCAGAGATAGTCACTGTCACCTTGCAGGAAGTCTCAGTACCAGGGAGACTTTGTACTGCATCCCATCACATTTAAAAAATGCTTTTCTTCTATATATTTTTAAAAATTATTTATTAATGGATAGAGACAGAGAGAAGTTGAGAGGGAGAAAGGGAGATAGAGAAGAAGAGAGACAGAAAGACACCTGCAGACCTGTTTCCATTTGCTGTTGTTATTGTTGGATAGGACAGAGAGAAATTGAGAGGGAAGGGGAAGATAGAGAAGGAGAGAGAAATTGAGATATTTGCAGATCTGCTTCACTGCTTGTGAAGCACCCCCCAGCAGGTGGGGAGCAGGGGGTTTGGACCAGGATCCTTATGCTTCGCACTATGTGGACTTAACCTGCCTGCCTCCCCCAGTAGTTTTTAAACCAAAATTCAGGAACATATCAAATACCTGGTTGCATGTTCTGCTAGTTAGAATCAATGACACTTTGTGAAAATCTCGTTCTATCATTAAAAACTTGAAAAATCTTGTTGACTGCTCTCCAACACCACGCCCTCATCAGCACATTTCTGTGCATTAACATGTTCCGAGAATCCTGTCCTTAAATCAACCAGCCACCTTCCCTCTCACTCTGACCACTAAGTGACCCCACTGAATCCCTCCCAGAATGAGGCCTTCACAGGCTGTGTCTTC
The DNA here is from genome assembly GCF_950295315.1 of Erinaceus europaeus. NCBI lineage: Eukaryota > Metazoa > Chordata > Mammalia > Eulipotyphla > Erinaceidae > Erinaceus > Erinaceus europaeus. The sequence goes on from NC_080179.1 coordinate 43,920,814, forward strand.
CGGCAGGAACCCTCCCCTACCCTGGCCTGGCTCACTCCCTCTTAGTCTTTCAGGTCATCTCCTCAGAGAGCATTTCTCTGAGATTCTTAATCATCCTCCTCCACCCTCTTCCCTCCCTGTAAGACTCCCTCATTACCATTTATAATTATCTTAATCACTTTGCTATCTGGTCTTCCCTTGAGGATACAAACTCTGCAAAGGCGTGTGTGTTCAAAGTCTTGTTCATTTCTGTGCTCTGAGTATCATCAGCTGACAGAAGAAATATTTTTGGATAGGAAGGAAGAAGGGGGGGAGGAGACAGAGGGGAAGAGTGGGATGGGAGACGGTGTGAGGAAAGGATAGAAGGCAGGGTGGGTTATTGCAGGAGCTTCTGCACTTGTTCCACAGACAGTGAGACTGCACCCAGTGTACCTATGGCAGTTGTTCCCCAGGGTGACACGTAGTTCCCCATAGGAGGTGTACATCCTCCTCTTCCCAACTAGCTTGCAGGAGTGCACCGAGTCCCAGATGCTGCTGCCTATCTCCACAGAATAGAAACCAGAAGGCAATGGCTTATTATTGCTCAGGACAGCTAAGAGAATACGCCCTTGTAAAGAAGAAGTCAGCTGAGCCTGAACAAGCTTGCTAAAGGAACACAACATTTGAGGTCTGGGACATTTCGATTTTAAAACTGACTATAAAATTACAGTAATCAAGACTGTGTGCAGTACTTGCATATGGACATAGAAATCCATGAAACCATTCAAAAGTCAGGAACAGACATATACACTTAGGGTCACCTTATGTCCAACGGGGCACTTCGACTATTCATTAGAGAAAGAGCAAAGAGGGCTGGGACAGTGACATAGCTCCATGCAAAAGAATGAAGGGGGACCCTTCCCTTGTGCCATATGCAAAATATCAACTTCTCTACTTCACAGGAAACTACAAATAAAATGAAAGTAAAATTCACAAAATGGTTGAAGGTTATGTATTGGAGCCAAGCGCACCTGGTTAACCACACACAAGCTATGTGTGCAAGGACATTTCAGTGCACAAGGCCCTGGGTTCAAGCCCCTGGTCCCCACCTGCAGGGGGAAGCTTCACAAATGGTGAAGTAGAGCTGCAGGTGTTTCTCTCTTTTTCTTTCCCTTTCTATCTCTCTCTCTCCCCATACAATTTCTCTGTCTCTATCCAATAACTGATATCTAAAAAAATAAATTATATACCCCAAAAGGGTCTAGTAGAACTATAATCCAACAATGGATAGACAAGCTAAAAAAGGGCAAAACACTTGAGGAGACATTTCTCCAAAGATGTGCAAATGACCAGTAGGTCAGCATCATTGGTCATTAGGGAAATGCCAACCAGGTCCACAGTGAGATCTACTTCGTACCCTCTAGGATGAATGTAACTGAAAGAGGACCAGAGAGAAGTTCACCAGGTGGGGCATGTGCCTTGGCACAGACATGGCCTGGGCTTGAGTTCTGATTCAACAGGAGAGGCTTAACAGCATGGGAGGAAGCTCCAGAGCTGTAGTGTCACTCTCCGTATGAAATAAATGGTCCAGAGCAGTGAAATCATATACGTGTGACGTCCCAGCTCTGAAGTAAAATAGAACAAAACACCCTTAACAACAACAAGCAAGATGTGGAGAAAGCAGAGCCCTCAGACACTGCTAGCATCTATGGTATGGATGGGTTTTTTTAGTCCACCTCCATGTTAGCTGTCAGGCTCAGGCAAAAATCACTAAAGTTATGGACCCCTTAGAATATACCTAAAATAGACTTCCTAGTTTCTTCCCACACGAAGACCCCCCTAGTTTCATCTGCTCTACTTTCACCTTTGGGTTCCTGTTTACTAAATAATTTGTCCTACTATATAGCTTACTGCCTTTCAGCCACCAAGTTTCAGACACTACCATGAGGCCATCCTGACCTCCCTGGGCAGACGACCTCACCAATGTGTCCTGGAAGACACACTGGTCTGACCTCTCCAGAGCCCTACCCCACTGGGCAAAGATAGAAACAGGCTGGGGGTATAGATCCACCTGCCAACGTCTATGTCCAGTGGGAGCAATTACAGAAGTCAGACCTCCCACCTGCTGCACCCCAAAAAGAATTTGAGCCCAAACTCCCAGAGGGGTAAAGAATAGGGAAGCTTCCAATGGAGGGGATGGGACACAGAACCCTGGTGGTAGGAACTGTATGGAATTGTGCCCCTATTATCTTATAATTTTGTTATCATTATTAAATCACTAAAAAAAAAAAGCATGGAAGTTTCCTGTTATATCAAACCACAGGATCTAAAAATTCCACTCCTAGGGAATTGAAAACATATATCCACACAAAAACTGACAAACAGTGTTCCTAGTTGCACTGTTCATCATCACAGAATGAAAAACTAAGCTGATATACGTCAACTGGTGACTGGATTTGAAAAAGAAACACAAGACTTAGCTATACAACCGAATAGTATTTGGCCATAAAAATAAATGAGACACTGATACATATTACTACAAGGCTGACCCTTGAGAGTATGCTAAGTGAACAAGGTCAGACAGAATCACTGGATGATGACTCTGCTTCTATGAACAGTTCAGCACAGGTAAATTCAGAGACAGAAGCAGATGACGTAGTTGTTAGCCAATGGTGGAAGAGAAGAGTGAAAGTGACTTCAAATAGTCACAGGGTTTCTTTGAGGGAGTGATGAAAAGTATTCTGGAGTCAGCTTGTGGACTGTGCATCTTTTTTGTTTTTTTATTAAAAAAACAAAACACTCAATTGAGCATTTTCTTTAATGTGTACTTTTGTTATATGAATTGTATCTCAAATTTAAAAGCCCTTGACAACAAAAGTAAGCGTATTTCCTAGAGTCCTGGACATCATCAGTATTAAAAAAGCCTGATTCCAGAAATACAAAAACAAGAAAAAAATGTGCAGCCCATGTTCAAGTGCCACCCCCATCACACTGCAAGGCTTTATTGCTACGGTGTCTCTCTCATTTTTTTTTTAAATTATCTTTCCTTATTGTATAGAGATAGCCAGAAATTGAGAGGAAAGGGGGAGACAGAGAGGGAGAGAGACAGAGAGACACCTGCAGACCTGCTTCATCATTCGCAAAGCTTTCCCCCTACATGTGGGGACCAGGGGCTTGAACATGAGTCCTTGAACATTGTAACACATGGGCTAACCCACGTGTGCCACCACCTGGCCCCCTCTCTGTCTCTCTATCTCTGTCTATTTTTTTTATTACCATCTGGATTATCGCTGGAGTTCAGCACCTGCATGGTAAATCCACCACTCCCAGCTGTCATTTTTTTCCCTTTTCTTTTTTCCTTCTGTTTTGATATACATGGGGGGGGGAGATAGATAGATAATGGATAGCTATGGACGGAGAGAGAGACACCTGCTGCCTTGCTTCACTGCTGGTGAAGTTACTTCCCCTGGGGCTTGAACCTAGGTGCTTGCACTTGGTAACATGTGTGTTCTACCTGGTGTGCTCCTCTGTCCCTGTTTTTCTGTCTGAAAAAAGTTGGCTTGAGGTAGTCGGGTGGTAGTGCAGCAGGTTAAGCAGAGGTGGTGCAAAGCACAGGGACCGGCCTAAGAATCCCAGTTCAAGCCCCCAGCTCCCCACCTGCAGGGGAGTCGCTTCACAAACGGTGAAGCAGGTCTGCAGGTGTCTGTCTTTCTCTCCCCCTCTCTGTCTCCTCCTCCTCTCTCCATTTCTCTCTATCCTATCCAACAACGATGACATCAATAACAACAACAATAACTACAACAGTAACTACAACAATAAAACAATAAGGGCAACAAAAAGGGAATAAACAAATATTAAAAAGAAAGTTAGCTTGAATTAATGAAGTCCCAATGCCAATGATGACAAACATAAAGAAGTAAATAAATAGCTCTCAACTGTGTTTTTATAGTTTGCTTTTAACATTACCAAAGTGATGATTTAACCCACCCTTGCTCAGCTGCTGAAGAGGCCTTTCCCTGTGTAGTGACAGAGCACAGGGCCATGTGCCGGGGGTCACCAAGGCCAGTGTGCCCCGGGAATCAAAGTCAAACATCACAAGCACAGAGACATCCGCCTTCCCTGACTACAGTACAAGATGCACAGTCTGGTAGGTTGTCAGAGGCCTGTGGTGGGGACAGGAAGGGACCTTGGGGACAGAAGCTAGGAAGAAGACTCAGGGCAAACTTACCGTGCACTTGTGGGGCTTCTCTCCGGTGTGTCTGCGCATGTGCACCACCAGCATGTACTGGGCCTTGAAGGGCTTCTGTTCCCTTGAGCAGGCCTGCCAGCGGCACACAAACTCCTTCTTCTCCCCGTGGATATGCTCGTTGTTGATGTGCTGTGAGAACAGGACCCCAGAGCGGGGTGAGCCCTTCCACCCAGCAAACAGACCCTACCTGCTGTGTGCACACCATCCGGGCTGCAGGCCTAGCAGGCATGTGCAGCCCTCCTCCAGAGGCCCTCGCCCACCGCGCGCAGACCATCCACAGACCACCACCCAGTCAAAGATCACAAGCTGTTAGTGTGCAAAGGACCTGCCCCACAAGACCACCGTTTACATACTAGGCCACACAGTATCAAGAATTATTTATTTTTTAAAATTTATTTAGTGGGCTAGCCAGTAGCACAGAGGGTTAAGTGCATATGGCACAAATCGCAAGGACCAGCTAGCTCAAGGATCCCCTTCGAGACCCCAGCTCTCCACCTGCAGGGGGGTCCCTTCACAGGTGGAGAAGCAGGTCTGCAGGTGTCTATCTTTCTCTCTCCCCTCTGTCTTCCCCTCCTCTCTCCATTTCTCTCTATTCCTATTAAACAACAATGACAGCAATGACAACAACAACAATAACAACAATGATAAACAACAAGGGCAACAAAAGGAAAAAATAGCCTCCAGGAGCAGTGGATTTGTAGTTCAGGCACCGAGCCCTAGCGGTAACCCTGGAGGCAAAAAAAAAAAAATCCATTTATTTATTTGTTTATCTGATAGAGACAGAGAGAAATTGACAAGGGTGGGGTGAAGTGTGTGCTCTACTGGGTGGACTCTACCCGGGCCTTCTAATGCTGCATCATCCAAAGTTGATATTCACAGTCCCCGCCCCTAGAACAGACTTTGCCTGTCTTTATAAAGAGACATATATGTGAAACAACAGAGGCTTAGAGTTTGAGTCATTGGTTCAGAGCCATCTGATGACTGGTTATGGTGAGTCAGGGCTGATGTTGGGGAGCTAGAGGTCCTCCTGGAAGGGCTCTCTCAGTCCTCACGGTCTCTCTGGTCTTTGCAAGCAGTCCCTTCTGGTGTGGGTGCAGACACCCACCTGGGCCTGTGGGGACTGGGGCAGTGTGAATGGTCCCCAACAAGAGACCACTGACTCTTCCCTTCCAGGGAGACATCTGCCAGGTTTCAGTGATAGGTCTGTTGCATTAGCTTGTAGATGCTGGCTGGCTTAACTGCTGGATTTCTCTCTTTTATTTTATTTATTCAACAACAATGACAGCAATGACAACAACAATGATAAACAACAAGGTCAACAAAAGGGAAAAAATAGCCTCTTTAAATTTTTTTTATTATTTATTTTCCCTTTTGTTGCCCTTGTTGTTTTATTGTTGTTGTAGTTATTGTTGTTGTTATTGATATTGTCATTGTTGTATAGGACAGAGAGAAATGGAGAGAGGAGGGGAAGACAGAGGGGGGAGAGAAAGATAGACACCTGCAGACATGCTTCATCACCTGTGAAGCAACTCTCCTGCAGGTGGGGAGCCGGGGGCTCGAACCAGGATCCTTACGCCAGTCCTTGTGCTTCGCACCATGTGCACTTAACCCGCTGCGCTACTGCCTGACCCCCTACTTTTCAAAAATTTCTTTCTTTGCACTGGGTGCTCAGAAGTTTAGAAAACACAATTTGGGGGGCCAGGTGGCAGTGCACCTGGTTAAGCACATACAAGACAGCACGCAAAGACTCGAGTTCAAGCCCCTGGTCTCCACCTGCAGCAGGGGAACTTCACAAGTGGTGAAGCAGGGCTGCAGGTGTCTATATCTCTTCCTCTCTATCTACCCCTCCTTTCTCAATTTCTGTCTCTACCCAATAATAAATAAATGAATATCTTTTATTTAAAAAAAAAAGAAAACAAGATTCATGTGTGGATTATAGCTCTAGGCACTTGGTTTAAAAATTTAAATACTTAAATAGATTATTTCTTTTTTTTCCTTTTTTTTAAAGTTTTTTTCTTTTTTTCTTTTCTTTTTTTTAATATTTATTTTATTTATTCCCTTTTGTTGCCCTTGTTGTTTTATTGTTGTAGTTATTATTGTTGTTGTCGTCGTTGTTGGATAGGACACAGAGAAATGGAGAGAGGAGGGGAAGACAGAGAGGGGGAGAGAAAGATAGACACCTGCAGACCTGCTTCACCGCCTGTGAAGCAACTCCCCTGCAGGTGGGGAGCCAGGGTTCGAACTGGGATCCTTATGCCGGTCCTTGTGCTTTGCGCCACCTGCGCTTAACCCGCTGCGCTACAGCCCGACTCCCAGATTATTTCTTTATGGGAGAGAGAAGCAGAACATCCCTCTGGCATATGCAGAGCTGGAGACTGAATTTCTTTCTTTCTTCCTTTTTTTTAAAGATTTATTTATTTACTCATGAGAAAGACAGGAGGAGAGTGATAAAAGACACAGTGATAAAAGACAAAGAAAGACAAAGAGACCACATTACTGAAACTTCCTTCGATGTGGTGGAGGCTGTGCTTGAACCTGGGCATGCTCATAATTACTTCTTCTACCCTCCTGTGCTATATATGTACTTGCCAGCCTCCTGTTAGAAACAGGTGGAGGCCACAGGGACAGCAATCATGCCTCCCTTCACTGGCATGGGATGGCACAGGCCTCTGTTGGTGCCTCTTCCTGGCAGAGAGCCCTCAGCTCAGTCAGTGCCCAGGTGGCCTGGGCTCTGTCCCACTGGGTGGGCGGCTGGTACTGGGAGACTCACGTGCACCAGCTGCTCCTGAGTGTCGAACTCCTTGGAGCAGTCTTCCCAGTGGCAGTTGGTCTCATATATGACCACCTCAGCCTCTTGCTTGCAGTCGTCCCTGTCTAGGTCCTCCTTGAGGTCGGCCAGCTGCTCCTGGGGGGAGGGGGAGATACACCCTGGTGAGTCAGAGCCAGCTGCTGGGCCCGTCTGTGCCAAGGACCCCAGGCTGTGCAGGCGTGGATGGACAGGGATGAACACACACACACACACACACACACACACACACACACACACACACACACACACAACACACACACACACACACACTCTTTCTCCTTTCTTTCTTTCTTTCTTTCTTTCTTTCTTTCTTTCTTTCTTTCTTTCTTTCTTTCTTTCCCTCCAGGGTTATCGTTGGGTCTCAGTGCCAACACTAAGAACTCACTGCTCCTGGCTGCCATTTTTTTCCATTTTACTGGCTAGGACAGAGAGAAATTGAGAGAGGAGGGGGAGATAGGGAGGGAGAGAGGAAGAGAGATACCTGCAGACCTGTCTCACTGCTTGTGAAGTGTCCTACCTACAGGTGGGGAGCAGGGGCTCAAACCTGGATCCTTGTGTGGGCCCTTGCACTTCATACTATGTGCACTTAACCGGGTGTGTCACCGCCTGACTCTTCTCCCCCTCTCCCCCACCCTGCTTTCTTAGTCCTTTTCCTCAGCTCAGCTCCTTCCTTTCTGGCCATCAAGGGGCCCTCCCTGGGTCATTTCAGGTCAGCTGACAGGGCAGGGCAGGGCAGGGCGGGGCAGTGAGTTCTGCTTATATGGTTTGGTTTCCTGCTGGAGGTGGGTAGGGATGGAGTGGCCGAGCCTGAGGCCAGTTTTACCTGCAGTTTGTCTGTAGGTCTGCTCCTGTCTGCAGCCAGACACAGAGGCACATCAGCACCTGAAGATGCAGCCAGGACAGTGCTGCAGAAGCCACGGACCCCGCCCTGCAAATGAGCCCCAGCACATCTGTCCTCCCAGAAGGCTCCCTGCCCCCAGCACGTGGGCCTCTGAATTCTTGGGTCGCAGCTGGAAAAAGTGAGGCCAATCGGACCTCCCCAGAGCACAGGCTGTGCGGCAGCTGGGTCTGGACTTGAGCCTCCTAGTCATGCCAGGGCCGCACATGCCAGCTTTAGGGGAGGGAGCTACAGCCCTGTGCTAGGCCTTCCATGCAGAAGTGACTACAATGCCTTCCAAGGATGGCTAAGCCTTTCATTGCCAAAATAGCAGGGGACAGAGTTAACCTTCCAGTGCTGCCTCATAGCAGGGACTGTGGCCACAGGCCGGGAGGAAACAGGAGCTGGGTTGTGTGGGTGTGTGTGTGTTGGGTGGTTAGGGGGGGAGAGGTCCAGGGTGCCAGTCTGAGGGGAAGGTGAGAGACAACCTTCTGAGGATATCAAGGACACCCCCACATCCCACTGGTCTGCTAGCAGGTCTAGGGCAGAGCCCAGCAGAGAGGCAGGCATTGGAATGACTCGCTTTATATTTAAACTATCTCCCAAACAGCAGGACAATCCGGCCTTTCAAGAGAACCTCTTGGGAGACATTTCTAGCTCAGGGCATAGCCTGTGCCCAGAGTCAGAGACCCAGCCCCCACAAGGGACTCTGCCAGGTGTTCACATCAGTCTTCTTCTCTTTTTCTTTCTTTCTTTCTTTCTTTCTTTCTTTCTTTCTTTCTTTCTTTCTTTCTTTCTTTCTTTCTTTTTTTGCCTCCAGGGTTATCGCGGGGGCTTGGTGTCTGCACTATGAATCCACTGCTCCTGGCGGCCATTTTTTTCATTTTATTGGATAGGACAGAAAGAAATTGAGAGGGGAGGGAGAGGTAGAGGAGAAAAAGACACCTGATCCTCCCACCCACATCACTCTCATGGCAAAGGCAGACTCTGCTAGAAGGAATGTGGAAACCCAACCGAGACTTCCCATTGGAGCTGGAGAGCCCTCCAACATGGGCTGCTGTCTGTTCCACAGAGCATCGTTCAGTGGAAACATGCTCTCCAACAGGGGGCTCACTCAGCTGAATGCACCAGGTGCCACACGCAAGCTCCCAGTCCTCACCCACAGGAGGGAAGCTTCCCATGCTGTGAAGCAGGTCTGTGGGTGTTTCTCTCTCTCTCTCTCTCTCCCTCCCTCTCTAATCTCCCTTTTCCCTTTCAATTTCTCTTTGTCCTGTCACTAAAACAAACAAATTAAAACTTAAAAAAAAAAGGTGGGAGGTGGGCGAATGGCCACGGGGAACGGTGAATTTGTCGTGTGGCCTCTGAGCCCCAGCAATAACCCTAGCGGCAATAAAACAAACAAACCAACAAAGGGGGATGAAGAGGAAGGCATGTACAGGCCCTGGCCCTGAGCCTTCAGCAACATGGGGTCTGTGGGGACTGAGGCTTCTGCAGTCATTTTCAGGAAACCTGGACACGGACTGACTCTAGGCCCTGCTTATTCCAGAGGAGGCCTACGGAAGCCATCTGGTTGACAGTGCAGGGGGAGTGGGCACACTTGGCTTGGGCACCCTCCTCGACCAGGACTTCAGTGCTGAATTAGCAGAGATTCTCTGCCCAGGCAAAGGAAGTCCATTCACTTTGCAAGTGAGCGAGGTCCCTGAATCAGGATGCCAGCGACATGGTGACAACTTCCTGTTGACAAGCGGCTTCCCTCTTAAGGATATACGTGAGAAGCCAAGCCAGGCAAGGAGGAGGGTCTGTGTGCCCGACCCCCAAGGCTGGAGGGGGAGGGACTAGAGTCTCCAGGTGCTCAGTGCCTGGCGCTCTGTCCTGTAGCTCTGACCTGCCTACTCTCCCAGGTATGGCCTGTCCTCATCAATTTAGCACCCCTGGTGACAGCCAGCCTCGTGGAGACCATGCATCATGCCAAGATGCTTCAGCATGGGTAACATTTGTCACCGGCCCCTCTATTTGCCTGACAAGAACAGGACCTCATATTTCATCAAAATTAAGTGCCTGGAGCATGCCAAAAAAAGGATCCTGGCAGATGTCAGGGAGCTGGGGACCAGAGGCCCTGCACATGCTTGGCGTCAAAGCGGGTGGTTCTGCAGTAATGGATGGGAATCAGATCACCCTGTGAGACCCAGGGAGTGTAATACCCGCTGCTCAAAATGTTGGCACACAGGCTGTGCCCTCAGCAGGTTTCTGTTCCAAGAGCTGGGATTATCTGCCACATTGTGGGGAATTAGGACAAAAGGCAGGAACTTCAGAGAGACTCCCATGGTGTCTCAGTTCTGCCACAGGGTGGCCCCAAGCTGGAGGGTCCATCAATCATCCTCTTCCTGCCTGGAACCCTCTCCCCTCAGCATTGAGATCCCTCCCCTAGCCGGGCACTGGATGATCAGAAAGTTGTACCCTATGGTCACTGCATGCCAGGCCCTGCGCAAACCCTTCTTGACACAGAGTCAAACCAGGTACTTTTTCTAAAGTACCACTTCACCAAAGCTTTCAGAGCTGTACAAGTGACAAATGTGACCTGGGATTAGGGACATCTAGGTATCTGGCCACAGGTGAATGCTATTACACAGGAGGGTCAGGAGAGGGCAGAGGGGTGGGGGGAAATGACATGGGATGGGGGGAGATGCAGGGAGTCAGAGAAACTGGACAGGGGCCCTGAGTTGCTCAGGCTGATGGGGGCTGGCTTGTCCTGCCTGAGGGTGAGGCTTTGGGGAGAGAGGATCCCAGATAAGCATTCATTCACTATTTATTCATTCAACTGTTTTAAACTTAGATTTTCATTTATTTATTATTGGGTAGAGACAGAGAGAAATTAAGTGGGCAGGTGGAGGTAGAGAGGGGGAGGGACGAGAGAGAGAGAGAGACCTGCAGGTGGGGACCAGAGGCTTGAACTTGGGCCCCCTTGTGCACTGTAATGTGTACACTTAACCAGGTGTGCCACCACCTGGCCCCCACAACTTTTTTTCTCTTTTTTTAAATGTAGTTTCAGAGATACACCACTCATTAAGTTTGCTTTTGGTGTTCCCGTGTGATGCTGGGAGTCAAACCCAGGGCCTCAAACATGGAAGGCAGACATGCTACCACTGAAACGTCTCTGGACCGCAGCGGGTTTCTGATGAACACATGGTATGCCCAGTGCTGGGGGTAGTTCTGGTCCACTTTGAGCCTGCCCTCTTCATCCATCCATCCATCCATCCATCCATCCATCCATCCATCCATCCATCCATCCATCCATCATCCATCTACTTAGCCATTCACCAACAGCTCATGCCCCTAGGAGAACTGGGCGCTGCTTCCAGACTGAGGCTAGTGAGGATGGCCAGGAGTTACCTGTGTTAAGGGGGAGGCTGGCCGCAGGCCCTCGACCTCAGTCTTGACCTTGCTGCGCTTATGAATCACGATGGGGTTGACGGTGCTGCTCACGGCTGACTCGCTGCTCTGCTTGCTCTGGGGAGGGAAGCACAGGAGAGCCTGTCACGAAGTGGGGCACGGTGGGTGGGGGTTATCTGGAGTGCGTGGGACCCTCCAACCTGTCAGGGTCTCCCTGCTCAAACCATTTCCACAATGTCTACGCCATCTCAGTCAAGCCCACATTTGAGGTTTCAGAAACCAAGTGCCCCCAGCTAGGCCCTCAGATGAGGGGCACTTACAGGAAGAGGCCTGGAGCCTGGCCTGCCGGGGCACCACGCTTCTCTGTGCAGCTCCTTCCCCAGGGCCCCACATCAGACAGAGGAGCAGACACCCTCACTTTAGGGAAATCTGGGCACCTCAGCTTCTGTCCCAGCAGCTTCAACTTCTCAGGCCTTCAAATGGGGGGGGGTGGGGGTGCTGGATCTGACCATAGAGTCACAGCTGTGGTGACAAAAGCTATTTTTTTAAAATAAAAACACCCCTCTATTTATTTTTATTTAATACAGACAGAGAAATCAAGAGGGAAGGGAGAGACAGAGAAGGAGAGAGAGAGAGAGGGAAACAGAGAGACACCTGCAGTACTGCTTCACTACTCATGAACCTTTCTCCTTGTAGGTGGGGACCTGGGGCTTGAACCTGGGCTCTTGTGCATGAAAATATTAGCACTTAAGCAGGTGCACCACCACCCAGCTCCAACAAAAGTCACTTTATAGAGGAGGTGCTAGGTGGCACCTAGACTGTTTTTTTGTTTTTGTTTTTTGAGGTTGGGGGGGAGAGGGAGAGGGAGAGGGAGAGGGGAAATAGTGCTGGTTATGCCAAGAGACTCTCATGCTTGAGGCTTTGAAGTCCCAGGTTCAGTTCCTCGCACCACCATAAGCCAGAGCTGAGCAGTGCTTTGGATAGAGAGAGAGAGAGAAAGAGAGAGAGAGAGAAGAGGCTACAGCACCGGAGCTCCTTTCCATGCAGTTGGGGCTGGGCTTGAACCTGGGTCGTGCATAAGGCCAAGCATCGCACTATCCAAGTGAGTTATCATGCTGGCCTGAGCCCTGAGTAGAGAAGGGACACTCTGAAGAGGGGCTGAGCTGGACTGTGTGGTGTCGTGTCTTCCCAGACATGGTCTCGTCCAGTTCTGCAAGGGTTCTGTGCATGTAGGCAGAAGGACCCAATCCAGGTGGCTCAGGCCAACAGAGGGTCAGGGTCCACAGCGTGGCATGATTTCAAAGCCCCTTCTACAGTCCCACAGTCTCTGTGACTCCACTTCCCCACTGCAGAAATAGCACTTCATTCACTCAGAAACCACGAGCGCTGTGCCTAGGCGTCCCTGAGGCCTACCGGAAAGGTCACATAATAAGACGGCCCTTGGCAAGCTCCTGTCCTAAAGCCCAACTGTGCAGTATTGTTATTCCTTGTGCGGCACTGGAGCATCTAGGCTGTGCTGTTAATACCAGGAGAGCGCTGTCTAGTCCTTGTGCTTATCTGAAGGGCGACTGTGGCGCTGGGATGGAGCAAGGACCTCCTGATGTGGCCTCTAGACCAGGGTTCTTTGGATCACGTGGCCGTTATCGGGAAGCGATGCCACCGGAGTCCCCCCACAAGTTCCCCGCCTGAGGTGGCAGTGGTCAGTTCCCACGGGGACCAGCTGAGGACCTTCTTAATGGCCTTTTCCCAACCCCCTGCTCCCACCTACCTGGTTCGAATCGCTTAAGCAGTTGCTGTTGCTGATCTGGGTGGGTGTGGCATTGATGGAGGTGAGGGCCATGGACTGCTGGGCCAGGAAGGTAGGCGACGGCTGGATCAGGGGCGGTGTGTGTCCAAAGGCAGAGCCTAGGCCCCTCTGCTGGCTCAGGATCTGCTGGTAGGCCATGGGGTTGATGGGATGCGGGAAGCTAAAGGCTGGGCTGTAGAGTTAAGCATACGCAAGGCAGAGATTCTGTGAGGGCCAGAGAGAAGCCTGCCAGAGCATCAGGTGGGCATGTGGTTAGCCTCACTGTCACCAGGACATTGCCTCACTCAGGATCCATGATGGCTCTCCACTGCCTGTTGTCTCCAGCCTCACACTCTGCTTTGCTCCCAGGCCTGGCTCTACTATGCAGCCTTCAGCTCGGCTAGGCTGGCTGTGGGGGGTGTTCCAGGCTTGCTTGCACCCCCACACCCTGACCCTTAGGTTCTTACACCCGGTGTGAGCCCTACACACCTCTGCCCCCTCATTATGTGAAGCCTGTTTAACTGCAGAGGCTGGTTCTAATGCCTCCAGGGCCAGGAAGCATGCCCCGAGCTTCCCAGCTAACACCACTGCTTTGATTCTTAAGCTTCTAAATATACTTCTTGGCTTTATTATGCTTGTATGGGAGTCATTTTCTTTACTTTTTTAAAATTATATATATCATTGGCTAGAGACAGAAATTGAGAGGTGAGGAGGAGACAGAAAGGGCAAGAGACAGAGACATCTGCAGCCCTGCTTCACCACTTGTGAAGCTTCCCCCCGCAGGTGGGGACCAGAGGCTTGAACTGGGCCCTTGCACATGGTATTATGAGCACTCAACAAGGTTTACCACTGCCTGGCCTCAATTTCCTGTATTTTTACACTACAGTACAGCATCCACTGCTGGATAAATGTTTAAACTCTATGCTAAAGGCTCACAAAAGGTGAAAAAGGGACACTAAAACTGTCTAAAGGTCACCCACTGACAGAGCAGCATGTCACTCCTGAAATACCGAGAGGAAAGCTCGTTTATTTCAGGAGTAGAACCCCGTCACTGAATGAGGCTGATTCACAAATGCCACGAGTCCTACTACCCTCCTCACTGGACTCACCTGAGGCCTCCCGCCGACAGGTGCCCATAAGAGCCGCTGGCCGCTGAGCTGCTGCGCGAGTTGTTGATGTAGGCCACCAGGGAGTTGGGGGAGGTCCGGATCATCCGCTGCAGGTCCAGGCTGGCGTCTGACAGCGGGGAGATGGACAGGGCCCGCTTCCGGCTCAGGCGCGGTGTCACCCGTGGGCTGGAGAACCGTGACACTGCAGGGACAGCCAAGGCAGGGGAGCATCACAGGGGGGTCCATAGGTGGGGTGATGGGATGGGGTGGGGAGGGGACAGGTGGGGCCAGAGCCTATGGGCATGGGAGCCTGACTGCCTCTTTCCGGCCATGGACTCTGAGATGAGGGATGTAGCCTTTCTCAGGCTCAGCTCGATCACCCATGAGAAGGGCTGGGTGCTGGCACAGCCAGCAGAGTGCACCAGAACCTGGGTTTATGCCCCTCGTCCCTCCTGTAGGAGGGAAGCTTCATGAGAGGTGAAGCAGGGCTGCAGGTGTCTCTTTCTCCCTCCTTCTCTATCCCCCTCCCTCTAATTCTGTCTATATATCTGGGGGAGAAAAAAAAAAGGAAAAAGGAAAAAAAAATTAGCTGCCAGGTGCATTAGATTCATTGTGCAGGCACTGAGCCCCAGCAATAACCTTGGTGGCAAAAAACAAAAACCAAACCAACAAAACACAGCAACAGAAAACCGGGACGGATGCACGTGTGATGTGGTGAGGATGTGAGAAGCCAGCAGCGCACCTAAGCCCTTGACTGCAGAGCTAGAGCTAGCGAAGTGCAGCTACTGTATCAAGGTCAAGGCCAGGGTGGGGCCCAGAGGGTGACAGGGGCAGAGTGACCTCTGCTCACTGGAATGTTCATGTGGTCCCTAATTGGTCTGAACATGAAGGAAGTAGTTCTTGAACTCTTAATTGGAAGAACAACTAAACTACTCAAACTATTTCTTTTCCTTTGGTCCCTTTCTTCTGCAGGGGTTATCATGGGGCTTACATGCTTACATGACAACACTGTGCCCACTGTCTTTTTTTCTTTTTCTTTCTTTTTGATAGAGGATGAGAGACAGAGAGATAGTGGGGGGAGAGATACCTGCGACAATGCTCTACCACCTGTGAAGCTTCCACTCCGCTGGTGGGAACTGGGGCTTACACGGGTAATGTTTGAGCGAGACACCGCCTGATCCTGAAGTTTCTTTTTTTAAAAAAAAGAGAGGCTGAGAGATAGAGAATGAAAAGGAGACACACACACAGAGACTACAGCATTGCTCCACTACTCATGAAACTGCCTTTTTTTTTTTTAACCAGAGCTCAGCTCTGGCGTATGGTAGTGCAGGAGATTGAACCTGGGACTTCAGAGCCTCAGGCATGAGAGTCTCTTTGCATCACCATTATGCTATTTAGTGCCCCTTTCCATGTTGTTTGTGTGGTAGGTGGGCACTCAGACCTGCATCCTAGCACACGGTAAAGTGTGTGCATTACCAGGTAAGCTATCCCGTGTCTCCAACTAGTTTCTTCCTTGAACATCCTTGGCAGCTGAAGACTGTGCTCAGGGTGGTTTATTTGGTTCTATTGGATGCTAAGGAATGGGGCTTACAGACCTTTGAGCAGGCAGGGGAAGGTGGGTTCTCAGAAGGCACTTTTCGGGACACTGGCTCACTCAGTCCCTCAGGGGCACGCAGGGGGACAGTCAGCACCTGGACCAGCAGTACACATATCCTGACTGGTCAGGACCAGAGGTAGCCTGTGCAAATTTGGTTCTATATTCATATAAGAACTACTTCATTTTTTGGAAGATTTTTCTTTGTTATTAATAGACTGTTTCAAGATTGCAAGATTACAATGTATAGTTCCACACCCACCCACACCAAAGCTCTGTATCCCCACCTTCCCATCTCCCAAAGATCACCACCAGAGTTCTTTTAAGTCTTACAAACAGTCTGCATCTGTTTTGCTTGGATTTTTTCTATTTTTGGCAAGTTCATGTAAGTCGGATCTCTAGATTCCACAGGAGTGAAACCATCTGGTAGTTGTCTTTCTTCTCTTATTTCGCTAAGCATGATCACCTCCATGCTAAGCATAATCATCTCCATGAACTGTTTCTGAAAGAAACAGGCTGGGGGTATGGATCCACCTGTCAATGTCCATGTGCAGCAGAGAAGCCAGACCTCCCACCTTCTGTACCTCATCAAGAATTTTGGTCCATACTCTCAGAGGGATAAAGAATAGGGAAGCTGGGGGCTGGGCGGTAGCATGCTGGGTTAAGCATATATAGTATGGTGAGCAAGGACCTGCACAAAGATCCTGGTTCAAACCCCTGGCTCCCCATCTGCAAGGGGGGGGGGGTTGCTTCACAAGCAGTAAAGCAGGGCTGCTGGTGTCTATCTTTCTCTTCCTCTTGCTGTCCTCCCTTCCTCTCTCAATTTCTCTCTGTCCTGTCCAACAACAACAAACCAAAAACCAACCAAAAAAAAAAAAGGGGGGGGGGAAATGGCCACCAGGAACAGTGGATTTGTGGTGCAAAACATAGGGAAACTTACAATGGAGAGGAAGGAATACAGAATTCTAGTGGTGGGAATTGTACCCCTGTTATCTTACAATTTTGTCAATCATTATTAAAACACTAATGAAAAATTTTAAAAATTTGCTTCTGAAAAAAAATTACTTCTGAAACCCCAAGTGACTGACAACTGTGTGACAGCCGCCACCTAGTGACATTCTGACCTACTTCCTCTATTTAAGACTTATCCCCAGTTTCCTGGTTTTTCTATTTTAAATTTATTATTTATTGAATATAGACAGAAAGAAATTGAGAGTGAAGAGGAAAGAGAGAGAAAGGACGAGAGACAGAGAAAAAGAAAGGGCGAAACCTGCAGCCTACTTCAACACTCATGAAGCTTTCCCCCTGAGGGTGAGGACCAGGGACTTGAATTGGGCCTGTGTGCACTGTAATGCATGCCCTCAACTAGGACCCTCCACCTGGCTTTGCAGATAAGGAAGCTACACTAGGGTGGCTAGTGACCTGCTAAAGGGCATGATTTGAACCCAGCTCCATAGCTGTCCTGCGTGTGTCTTTTCTGGCTAGTGTCCGCATTGTTGATACTGAGGGAGCTAGAGAGAGCCAAGGCCCTGGACGGGCTGGTGTACAGAAAACAGTGAACAATCTCTGAAGGGAAACGTTTGGACAGTCAGTTGCCGACGTGCTCCCCCATGCCCCATACCGCCATCCCCAATCTGGGAGGTAGTTCCAGCTCAGACACCCGTGCCCCCAACCCCATCTCCTGAAGGGCTGAGCCAGGGCACTCACCACCCACACCAGAGCCAAGGGGGAAATCTGAGAGTTGGCACTATGTTCCTCCTGCCTGCCACCCCACTCTCTCATGTTTGTCCCTAAGGTAGGTCCTCTTAAGGGCTCCTTTCTGTCACCCTCCACCAGCCCATTCCAGCCCAACTCCCATCTGAGTCCCCTCCAGGTCCCCTAGGCTAATTGGTGTCCAGTCCACACTCCTCACTGTGGCCAGAGGGGACTTTTTGACTTCTGCACTACCCTCGACCCCCAAACCTTTTAGACCTCTAATACTATTAGGAAAAAGGCTGGAGTCCTCACTGTGGTTTACACAGCAGTCCTGTGAGGCCCCCTGCCAGCCTCCCCAGTGTCATCCTACCCTGTGGCACACCCCCACTCTGCTCCAGCTATGCCAACCACCTCCAGCTCCCCCTCCTGTCAGCTGCAGCCTGCACAGGGCCTTTGCACACGTAACTCTGTCTGCAGTACTCCACCCATGGCTGGGAAGTGCCTGCCTTCCCTCAGGAGTTCTCCCTACTTTCCCTTTCCTGTTTATATATTTCTGTGTGACTAATGATGGGTTATATGATTCGTAAGATTACACCGTTCCACAGTGCACCCACTGCTAATGTTCTGCGTCCCTACCCTCCCACCTTCTAATAATAACCATCATAGTTCTCACAAGTCTTGGAAAATTTGCATGCTTCTGGTTTTTTCTTGCTCTTTCTTTCTCCCTTCCCTCCTTCTTTCCTTCTCTTTTCTTTTCTCTTCTCTTCTTTTCTCTTTTGCAAGTTCAAGCATACCAGTTCTCTAGATTCCACTTATGAGTAAAACCATCTGGTAGCTGTCTTTCACCTCTACTTATTTTGCTAAGCATAATCGCCTCCAACTCCACCTACTCTTCCAAGGACACAGCATCATCTTTTTTATTGCAGAGTAATATTCCACAGACTACATATCCCATAATTTCTTTAGTCAGTCATCTGTCGATAGGCATTCAGAGTGCTTCCACTCTGGCTATTCTGAATAATGCAGCTATATGAGCATAGATGGGGGTGGGGTATGTGCATGTCCCTTTGAACTAGTGTTTGAGTGTCCTTTGGTCTCACCGATTTTCTACAACTGGGCAGGTTCTCAGGTGTGTGCTCAGCACTGTGACCCCCTCTCCACGTCCCTAGGTTAGAGACGTGAGTATTCCCCGTTCACCATTCATTCACAGTTGGCTCAGGAGAGAGCTGAGTGGCACAGGCACAGGACAGCCCCAAAGGTCTGTCTCACTGCCTGGTGGGGAAGGTGCTACTTGAAGCACTTGACACCATGAACTCATTCTATCTTTGTAGTTGGCCCTCAAGGGAGGAAGGGGCCAGTGTTACCCCACCAAAGGGCAAAACAAGGGGCTTTCTAGACACAGAGCCAGGGGAAGAGATGTGGCAGAGGACTACCCAGACCACACCTGCACTGCCTTTGCCCCTCCTGTGGGGGTGGAGGGAAAGACACACTGGCAGGACACATGAATAGCTTGTGTCAGCTGGCCACACTAAGTCTGACGCTCATTGGCCGTCCTAGAGCCTCTCTGTGCCCATCTCTACAGGGGGACATGCAGATGCACAGGGAGTAGTGAGGAGAGTGACTAAGTGGTGACCTAGCGGCATTCCTCCAGGGGCTACGAGGGCTGTTCTGATGGCAGGATGAGCCAATAGCTAGTAAAGGAGCAAAGGGTGCTTAGCCTAGGGAGCCGAGTGGGCACACAGCAGCCCATCTGCCAGAAGCAGCCACTCATCCCCACGTGTTCAGGCGTCTGCTCAGCTTCTTGGTTCTTCCCAATGGAGGGAGCTCACTCCTTGTAAATCCTCACTTTCCAGGCAACTTGAAGTGAGCTTCCAAAAGCACATCTTTCAAGATGCCTATTACTCATGGACTGAGTGGCAAAAGCAGAAACACGGGTGGGGGGCATGCTCTAATATCATCCACAGGAAGAAATACATCTTCATAATATGCATTTCTTTAGAAAAGCTTGTGCGGTTAATATCTGGATTCCCACCCTCTTGAGTGCCTGTAACGAGAGGAAGCAGGCCAAATGTGACAGTGATATTTATCTCTGTTATTTCACCCCTCAAGGGAAATCTGTTTATTAATGTGCTTCTTCCCTTGATAAATGACTAAATAGGAAGAAAAGCCTGGCACTCACTTTCCACACCTTCTGTGATTTGTGACCAGGGAGGGACTCAAAGAGCCGTTCCATCCATTCATCTGTGGAGGCACCTGGGATGCCCATAAGCTGCCAGGTGAGTAGCCGCCTGCCCGCCCTCACCTGGGTGGATGCCCGGTGCTCCCCCTTCCTGTCACCACCCGCATTTGGAAGCTGCTCCACCCAGCAGTTCCCTCTTTCCCTTGCTCATTTCACCTTCCAATGCTCAGGCAGGGCTGACAGGATGCCAAGCACTGGGCTTGCCACTGTGTGGCCCACATTCGAGAAAGAGAGTCAGCCCTGTCTTCCAGGTGAGATAAAAATGACACTTGAGGACTGACAGCATCACACACCTGGAAAGTGTGAGGCTTTGACTTGTGCACAACCCAGGTTCAAGCTTGGCCCCCAATGTACTGAAGGTAGTGAAGATGCTGTGATCTTTCTCAATCTCTCTGTCTCTGTGTGGGAAAGTCATCCCAGTGATCTCTTTCACTCTGTCTCTGAGTGTAAAGTCATCTCAGAGTGGCAAAGCCCCAGAAATAATCACATACCAACCCCCACAAACAAACAAACAAACGCCTAGAGCACCAGGCTGGATTGGATTGGCTAGGCAACAAAGAAGTTAGATACCAGCGGAGGGTAGATAGCATAATGGTTATGCAAACAGACTCTCATGCCTGAGGCTCCAAAGTCCCAGGTTCAATCCCCTGCACCACCATAAACCAGAGCTGAACAGTGCTCTGGTTAAAAAATTAAAAAAAAAAAAAAAAAAGAAGTTAGATTCTCCCAGGAATCCCAGAGAGCTGGCGGTTGGGGTGGGGTGGGGCAAGGTGTTGATTTCCATGGGGCTCCCAGTAAGGGACAGACAGGGGACCCTGACCCAGGTTGCCACCCTGCTCCCTGGCTCTCACCTGCATGAATTGGGCAAGTCCATGAGTTTTTCCAAATTGGTGCCACACACATAAGAATACAGCACCCATCTCAGGTGCTATGGGCTAGTGGCCAGCATTATCACCTACAGCTTTATGTGGGTATCCTTCAGGTTCCCGTGAACCCAGGACACAGGGCTCAGGATAGAATAAGGAATCAACAATGCAGAGCTTGCTGAGCTGCACAGGTCAAATGTGGCACCAACTGCCTGAGGGGCTGCACCCTGGCATGAAGTCCTGGGAGGCTTCTCTGTACCAGAGACTGTCCTCACACAGTGTATTTTCTGGGATAGCAAGATACAGCCTTGTGAGTGCCCATGTTATCACACACAAGGAACCAGATTCAAGTCCCTGGTTCGCATCCATGGGAGGGTGTGTGTGTAGCTTCATAAGCAGTGAATGGTATCTCTCTATCTCCCTCTCTATCTTTCCTCTTCTCAATTTCTCTCTATCCTATGAGAGCAAAAGAGAAAGGAAGGAAGGAAGTAACTAAGTAAAGAAGGAAGGAAGGAAAGAAGAAATATAGCCACTGGGAGTGGGTTCCTGCAGGCACTGAGCTCCAATGATAACTGGCAGTAGGGGTGGGGCAGGGTGCTGATTTCCATGGGGCTGCCAGGAAGGGGTGGGATCAGAGAAGGGACCCTGACCCAGGTGACAATAATTTGGGGGGGGGGAGAAAGAAAGAAAAGGAAGAAATCCAGAGGCTTGGGGCTGAGTCTGACCACTCCATTTCCTACTTAAGGGACAGAAAGTCAGAATTTATGGCTGTCGGGCTCAGGTTCTGTGAGGTGGCTCTATCACACAGGTCATGTTTGTGCAGATGACCCACTAGCTAAGTCCATGCCTCCACAGCTCAAGTAGCTGTGGCCTGCTTCCCTCTGCACCAGTCTCCTGTCAGCAGGTTGGGCACAGCTTCCTGCCAAGGAAGGCCTCCAGCAGCCCCTCCCTCAGCAACTCCTGTCTCTCTGTGGTGTGATCAATGTAATTGGTTTCTGAAAACCCCCCTGGACCTGCAGGCAGCATAAAGAACGGGCGTTAGAACGGAGGTGACACCCGAGTCAAATTAGTGTCAATATGACAATAAAATATACAGCTCAGAGGAAATATGGGCTGTAAACAGACAACATTTCAATCGGAAACATTTCAATCTTCTCAATGTGGTGGGAGTGGGAGGAGGGTGGCGGGGCTGCTGTCTCCCTGCTGTTAAATCACCGATATTCAACAAGAAAATTCCATTTTAGGGCTCCGGTGACAACTGGTGAATTCCCGGGTCTCCAGAGAATCACTCGGCAGAATGATAACCTTGGCTTTCCTGACTAGTTATCTATTACTTCCTGGTGCAGCATCACTCCTCACTCCTGCTATAAATCAGTCTCTCCATGAGCAGGAGGCAACGGGCCTGTGTTGACCAGCAGGAGGCCAAGGAGCTCCCAGTGTGGGTGGGGTGGTGGTGGTGAGCTTAGTTGGGAGATCCCGAGTGGCCCGGCCTCACTCCTGAGAGGAATCAAGGTTTGGTCCCTCACTTGAGGGACAGCTACTTTACCTTGCAGCCTCCCCTCCACCACTGTGCTCTCCTCCCCAGTGAAGCAAGTATACCCCCACCCCAGAGATTATTTTAGGCTTAATGGAGACAGAGACACACTTCCATCAGATGTTACCTGTGTCTGCATGTCAGGAAAGAGTGCGCCATTCTAACCACCCCCCCATATACATGAATGTATTATGAAGAAAACACAAGTACAGCCCACACAACCTGCAATTCTAGACAATGACATTCCTTCCTATGTGCAGACTTTTTTTTTTTTTTTTTGCCTCCAAGGTTATCACTGGGGCTCAGTACCGGCACTATGAATCCACTGCTCTTGGCTGCCATTTTTGCCATTTTATTGGACAAGACAGAAAGAACTTGAGAGAACAGGGGGAGATAGAGAGGGAGAGAGAAAGACAGACACCTAGAGACCTGCTTCACTGCTTGTGGAGCACCCCCCCTCCCCGCAGGTGGGGAGCCGGGGACTTGAACCTGGATCACTGAGCAGCTCTCTGCACTTAATACTATGTGCATTTAATTGGGTGTGCTACTGCCCAGCCCCCATGCACAGATTTTTAACACTTTTGAGTGGAAAACTCATTCCATGATGGAAACATAAAAGAATATTCTCTGTGCTGTGAGAACTGCCAGCATTGGAACTGCTTTCCCTGCAAGGAGAGCAATGGAATGAGTGGATACAGTTTCATTTGAAGATTCATTAATTTCACTCTCCCAAAGGCCAGTCCATTAAAATATGATATTAAGGGAGTCGGGCTGTAGCACAGCGGGTTAAGCGCAGGTGGGGCAAAGCACAAGGACCGGCATAAGGATCCCGGTTCGAACCCTGGCTCCCCACCTGCAGGGGAGTCGCTTCACAGGCGGTGAAGCAGGTCTGCAGGTGTCTATCTTTCTCTCCTCCTCTCTGTCTTCCCCTCCTCTCTCCATTTCTCTCTGTCCTATCCAACAACGATGACAACAACAATAATCACTACAACAATAAAACAACAAGGGCAACAAAAGGGAATAAATAAATAAAATAAAATATTTAAAAAAATAAAAAGAAAAAGAAAGAAAAGAAAAAAAAATATGATATTAAGTAAGTAACGGTGCAGTTGGCTCTTAGCTGAGGTAAAAATTGTGTTGTGGCTGTCTGGTGGACAGGCTGGGACAGGCTGCCCTGCTGGGGGGCGGACTGGGGTCAGCTGAGGGCCTGGAAGACTCCGTTTCCTCAGCCCAACCACCAGACAATACTTCTGGAAAGTTCTGTCCAACTGTTCTGCCTCCTCTCAGAACATGGAGGTAAGGCACCTCCCATGAGAAAGCGGGACATGGGGTGCCATCAGGACTGGGTTTTGTGTCCCACTGAGAAGCTTTCCGAGAGCAGCCCCATCAGACTCTGAGAACCATGAGGGAGGGTTGGGCGGTGGTACATGAGGTAAAGTATAGACTACCATTTGAGCAGATGTGGGTTCGAGCCCTCAGTTCCTACCGGACGGGGGAAGCTTCAAGAGTCGTGGAATTGCGCTGAGGGTGCCTCTTCCCTCTCCCCACTTTTCGTGTTTTTCTCTCTCTTTCAAAATTTGAAATTATTTTAATTTTATTTATTGGATAGAAACAACCAGAAATCGAGAAGGAAGGGGGTGATAGAGAGGGAGAGAGACAGAGAGACAACTGCAACACTACACCACTTGCAAAGCTTTCCCCCTGTAGGTGAGGAACAGGGGGCTTGAACCTGGGTCTTTTATAACATGTGTGCTCAGCCAGGTGTGCTACTACCTGGTCCCTCCTGTTTCTCTCTGACCAATCAAATAAACGAGAGAAAGAAAGGAAGAAAGAAGGAAAATGGCTGCTGAGAACAAAGGAGTCATTATGTAGGTACTGAGTTCCAGCAATAACCCTGGTGACAATAAAAAAAAAAAAAGAACCTTGGCTTTATATGTTAACTCTTCTTTCAACCACTAGGTTGCAGATGCTATCATGAAGCCAATCAGACTCCTCTGGGTAGAAGACCCCACCAATGTGTCCTGGAGTCACGCTTCCCCAGAGCCCTGTCCCACTAGGGAAAGAGAGAGGCAGGCTGGGAGTATGGATTGACCTGTCAACACCCATGTTCAGCGGGGAAGCAATTACAGAAGCCAGACCTTCCACCTTCCACACCCCATAATGACCCTGGGTCCATGCTCCCAGAGGGATAAAGAATAGGAAAGCTATCAGGGGAGGGGATGGGATATGGAGTTCTGGTGGTGGGAATTGTGTGGAGTTGTACCCCTCTTATCCTATGGTTTTTGTCAGTGTTTCTTTTTTATAAAAAAACAAAAAGAACCAAAAGGACAGGACTTGGTGTGCTGCCCACTGTTCTGCCTTAAGCACATAGAACATAGGGGGAGGGGGGGAGGAAGAGAGAAAGGAGAGAGGAGGAGAGGCAGACAGACCCATACAGGGGGTAAGGCCAAGTCTCCCAAGTTCTCACGCGCTGACAAATAGCTCAGAGATTCCACATCAGGCTCATGTTTACGGGCAGCTTCCCAACATGAACACACATGTTCTCAGAGAGACTCGGGCCCTCCTACAGGCAGCTTCCTGAGCTGTGCTGCCTATGGCCCCAGGCCTGCACACTTTTTTTCTGTGACAGTCCGAGCCAGAGAGAAATTTGACGGAAGAGACACTCACCTCTTTGCTGGGGAAGTGAGCTACCAGGGAAGGGATTCTCTGTGCAGCTAAGAAGGCCCAACGCTGAACTCAGACAACACAGAGTAGGCTGGCTTGCCCTGGCTCCCATGTCTTCCAGAAGGGAAGGGACTGGGGACACCCCAGTGGCAAGTCTGGGTTCACCTAGTAGGGTGTGTACTTTGCCATGTGAATGGTTCAGGTTTTAGCCCCAATAACACAGGGGACTTGATGGCACTGGAGGGAACTCCAATGTTGTGACATATCTCCCTCTCTCTGCCACTCTGTCTACCAGAGAAAAGAAGCCCTGTAGTGAAACCATGTGTACACAATGTCCCAGTTACACACACACACACACACACACACACACACACACACACTTTACCTCAGAGATCCTGCAGGAATTACCCTGAGAGCCCCACCCCTCAGCCTCCTAGTTCCCCCTCCATCTTGGTCAGACAGCCATGAAGTTGGATACACACATACACACACACACACACACATACACACACACACACACACACACACACACACACACACACACACACACACACGACAACCTTTCCACAAAACCCATGTGGCCAGAGCTGAATAGAAATACCTAAACCATTTGAAAAAGTAAAAGCAAAGGTTCGAGTTCTAATTTAATCTCTTTAAAAAATAAAACATGGGTGGATGTTCAGCTTCATAGGGTGGGCAGGGGAGGGGATGGGGATGGGACACAGTCTTTCAGTGGTGGGAATGGTGTTTATGTAAAATAAATAAATAAATAAATAAATAAATAAATAAATAAAACACGAGGGGCCGGGCAGTGGCACACCTGTTTAAGTGTACATAGTATTAAGTGCAAGGACCTGTGCAAGGATCTGGGTTCAAGCTCCTGTCCCCCACATGCAGGGGAGATGCTTTGCAAGTGGTGAAGCAGGTCTGTAGGTCTCTCTCTCTCTCTCTCTCTCACTTTCTATATCCTCCTCTTTCCAAATTCTCTTTGTCCTATCCAATAAGATAGAAAAAGTGGCCACCAGGAGCAGTGGATTCATAGTGCTGGCCCAGAGCCCCAGTGATAATCCTGGTGTCAAGAAAGAAAGAGAGAAAGGAAGAAAGGAAAAAAGAATGGAAGGAATAAGACATGAAGTGATTACAAATACAGTAGCTCATACTGGCTACGTCACTTCCCCGGGATCAAAACTACTGAGTGGAAACAAAGGAAAAGAAACTGTTAGCTTCTGAGAAACGGGGGCCTGCTCAGGCCAGTGCTGGGCCAGGGCACTTCCTGCTGCGCAGAAGCTGACCACCTTCTTGAGACAGGTGAAGAAGGATGGCAAGTGGGCGTGATGAGCTCACTGGCAGCCACTGATGGGAGCTAGGCTCCCACGCCCACTGCTGAGCTCACCTCCATATGCTGCCTGCCGCCCTCCCGTTTCTCAGATATGCTCAGCCATCCCGTGTGGCTGCCAGGGGCTGAGAACCCTTGAGAACAAAGCTGCCACCTACTCAGCTTTCTCCCAGATGAGCCCTGGGCAACTTTCTTCCCTAGTCAGTTTGCTCTTACTAACGCAGGCACTTTGGGGGACTGCCACACACAGCAGGCCAAGGTCCTGGACCGTCATGAGTTTGCTGCACTGAAGCACTTGTCAGGTAGGGCTGCAGCACTTCTGGCCCACCAGGGTGTGCTCTGTGGCCTGAGTCCTAGACAGAGTTACACACACCACAGGCAGTGAGACTGCAAGCAGGGTGCTCTGTGCAAGTGGGGAAGATGAGCTGGGTGGGCTGGGTAGCACAGCGAGAACTTCCCAATGAGCTGAGGGTCCATGTGGACATGGGCCTAAACTGGGGTGAGCATGTTCTGCAGGTATCTATCATGGGGAGATGAGACGTGGTGCCCATAGTAAACTATTAACCCCTAGTAACATGCGAAAAAAAAAAGGCATATAATTTTACAAAGAGAGGCATGAGCCGGATGGTGGAGGGGAAGGAGTGTCCAGTGAGGCAGCAATGAGGCTGAGAGGCTATGTGCAAGGAGGGTGAATGCAAAATCCTGAAGGAGATAACAGGCTTGACAGGACGGGAGGGAACCAGCAAGAGAGCTCAGCTGAGAGGCTGCCAGTTCAGCCACGCAGGAGACCAGCTTCGAGCCCAGTTCCCACTTCCCCACTGCACTGGGGAGAACTTCAGTGCTGTGGTATCTCTGTTTCCTCCCTCCCTCTCTCCCTCATTGTCACCAGGGTTATTTCTGGGGCTTGGTGCTGGCACTATGAATCTACCACTCTTGGTGGCCATTTTTTCCTTTCTATTTTATTGGATAGAGACAGAGAAAAAATGAGAGCGTGGAGATAGAGAGGGAGAGAGACAAAGATACACCTGCAGACTGGCTTCACCACTCATGAGCTTCTCACATGCAGGTGGGGAGCTAGGGTTTGAACTCAGGTCCTTGTGTGTGGTAATATGCATGCTTAACCAGGTGTGCCACTGCCCATGTTCCCCCCTCCCACTTTTTTTTTTTTACCAGAGCACTGCTCAGCTCTGGCTTATGGTAGTGCTGAGAATTGAACCTGAGAACACAGAGCCTCAGGCATAAAAGTCATTTCCATAACCATTATGCTATCTCCCCCAGACACATTTCTATCTGAAAAATCCAACCCAGAGCAGTGACACCCTGGCAATGACAAAAAAAGGGAAGGAGGAGAGGACACTGACAGAAAGAGGTAGGAACTAGCATTAACTACAAAACTGTGCCAAGCACTGAGTCCAGTATTTTCTCCCTCTCCCTTTCCCATCTCTCTTCCTCCCTCCCTCTCCCTCTCCCTCTCTCTCTCTCTCTCTCTCTCTCTCTCTCACACACACACACACACACACACACACACACACAGAGTGTACATGTGCCACACTGCATGCAGTGCAGAGTGGGCCTGAATGTCCGTGTTGCCTCAACTATCACAGTGACATGGCAGAGTCAGGCACCGGGCCCAGGTCTGCCCACACTCACTCCTCCAAGTACCTCCAATAGTGGGCCCTTCCTGGGGCCATGGCTCTGGGGTCAGTCCGGTGAGCTATGTGGCTTGGGAGCTGGCATGACCAGGAAAGAGCTCCATGATGCCAGTGACAGCTAGGATAGGAAGCCTTGACTCACGGCTTGGATATGTCACTTGATACTGGCAACCCACTGCCATCTATTTTTGAGGGTTGGCAAAATAGTGCACTTGGGTAGTGCACGGGCTTCCACGCTATTCTTTCTTGAGCTCAGCTGGCACACTGCTGCCCCAGGCCCTTTGCACTTGCTGCTTCTCCTGTCTGTATCTCTCTTCCTGCCTGCTTCTGCCTGGAATGTCACCATTTGAGTTTCCTTATTCCCGATTACATCCTTTCCCTGTTGGGGGCTTCCAACCCCATTTTCCCCAGTTTTGTCTGTCTTTCCTCTAACTGCTGTAGGTTCCATGAAGAAATGAGTACGATTTGTCCCCTGGGGAGTCTGTAGGGTCTGACACGTTTCCTCGTCTGGGGTGACTAGTATATATCTATGTGTGTTGGCCGGCCCCAGCCCCTGTTGACAGCAGGGATGGTGGGGGTGGGGGAAGCCCAGGCCTCTCTCCAGAGCCCCTCATTCCCAGAAGAGCTAACACCCTCCTTAGCCCCAGGAGCTGCGGACACTCCCCTCCCCAGCTAGCACCCCAGCACTCACCATCCACTGGATTGAGGTAGTCGTGGAGATGGGGTGTTCCGGCAGCACCCCCACTTTGCATCAGCAGGTCCCCATAGGGTGTGGGGTGTGCCGCCATGAGGCTCATCTGGTGGTAATAGTCTGAGGGGTTGGTCCCCGGAGGCGGGAGGCCAAATAGTCCCCTCTCTTTCAGATGCTCATGGGCCACTGTGGGTGGGAGAGGGGGAGAGAAAGAAACCATCAAAATCTAGGCAGAAGGAAGGAAAAAACACACAGAGCCCATGAAGCCCCCTAAGTGCCTACTCTGGTGCCCCTCCCAGCATGGCACCTGCATCGACTGAGCTGGCCCACTACTGTGAGGAGTATGTTTGCTTGCAGGGGGAAGTTAGGCCTGGTCCTGCATTCCTTCATTCATTCCACAGAGTTACAAACAAGCTCTCCTCCCTCCCCTCCACCAGAAGCCTCTAGGTCCAGCCCACCAGGGCCCATGGTCCAGCAGTCTTCAAAGGCATGAGACGACATAGCAGAGGCACCATGATGGCCGGACCCTGGGCCAGGGCAGGCCCACCTAAAGCTCCAAGGTGTGACCCCATGCTGAGAGTGTGCAGGCCTGGCCAGATAAAGCTGCTGGCTTGCTGAGCTCAGGGGTGCCTGGCTCAAGTGCACACGCCTGGACCCGCTGCCTCCAGCCCTGCCCAGGGCTCAGCTAGAGGGGAAGAGAACATTTCAAAGGGCTCATGACTATACTAGTTTTTTTTCCCTGAGCCTGACATCTGATATGCAAAATAGACCTACTAGCTATCTCCAAAACGGAGACCCTAAATCTTCATCTGCAACATTCCAGCCTTTAGGTTCATGACTAGTCAACTATTTGTATGGCTTTATATGTTAACTCTTTTTTAGCCACCAGGTTCCAGATGCTACCATAATACCAACCGGACTTCCCTGGGCAGATAATCCTACCATGTGTCCTGGAGCTCTGCTCCTGCAGAGCCCTGCCCCACTAGGGAAAGACAGAGACAGGCTGGGAGTATGGATCGACTTGTCAACGCCCATGCTCAGCAGGGAAGCAATTACAGAAGCCAGACCTCCCACCTTCTGCACCCCATAATGACCGTGGGTCCATACTCCCAGAGGGATAAAGAATAGGAAAGCTATTGGGGAGGGGATGGGATATGGAGTTCTGGTGGTGGGAATTGCGTGGAGTTGTACCTGTCTTATCCTATGGTTTTTGTCAGTGTTTCCATTTTATAAATAAAAATTAAAAAGAGAGAGAGAGAGAGAGAGAACATTTCAACACACCCGGGCTGGGCACCCAGGGGAAGGTGTTTGGGGAAGAGTGGAGCTTGGGCACCAGACACTGCCACCCAGAGTCCCACTTTTCATGGATGTGTGACACTGGAAGCTGGCTCAATCTATCAAGTCTTCGTCTTTTGCCCCCAAGGTTTTCTCTGGGGCTCGATGCTGGCACTATGAATCCACTGCTCCTGGTGGCTATTTTTTCTATTTTATTGGATAGGAAAGAGAGAAACTGAGAGGGGAGGGGGAGAAAGACAGACACCTGTAGTCCTGCTTCATTGCTTGTGAAACATTGCCCCTGTGGGTGGGGAGCTGGGTGCTGGAACCTGGATCCTTGTGCTTAGTACTATTTGCTCCACCACCTTTCTTCCCTCAAGCTACCATTTGTACAATGGGAGAATACACTCACTGTTCAATTACTCTTAAAAACTAGAGGAGCAGCAGCCGGGGAGATGATGGAGTGGGAGAGCTTGGGACTCTCCAGCTTCCATTCCTGACACTGCATATGCCAGAGTACTACTCTGGCTCTGGTCTCGGTCTCTCTCTCTCCCCCCCCAGTTCTGTCTCATGAAATGAGTAACTAAAACAAAATAAAACAAAACAAGCTCCTGGGGCTGGGGAG
This sequence comes from Erinaceus europaeus, assembly GCF_950295315.1. Taxonomy (NCBI): domain Eukaryota; kingdom Metazoa; phylum Chordata; class Mammalia; order Eulipotyphla; family Erinaceidae; genus Erinaceus; species Erinaceus europaeus. Next base: position 43,951,163 of record NC_080179.1, read on the forward strand.
AAAGCATAATGGTTCTGCAAAAACCTTTCATGCCTGAGGCTCTGAGTTTCCAGGTTCAATCCCTGGCACTACTATTAGCCAGAATTGAGCAGGGCTCTGGTGTGCTCTCGCCATTAAATAAATAAATACATAAATAAATAAAGTGTTTACAAAAAACACAGCCAAAACTAGAGAAAAGGCTAATAATGTCCAGAGGGCTTGCTGAGACTGCAAACACGGAGCTGATAAATTCACATTATTCTTCCTTCTTTCCTTCCTTCCTTCCTTCCTTCCTTCCTTCCTTCCTCCCTCCCTCCCTCCCTCCCTTCCCTCCCTCCACCTCATGGGAGCTTCACTGCTTAAGTCTGACTTTTTTTTTTTTTTTTTTTTTTTAAGATACATACAAAAAGAAAGAGAGGGAAAGGCATCTCAGCACTGCAGCTTTCCCCAGGACGAGGCTTCTGGGGGTCTGGCCCACTCCCTGCAGGTGGGCCATGTACTTCAGCTGTATCCTTCCACTGCCCTCACCAGCTGAAGCTGGTGGTGGGAAGCCACAATGTTTACATTCACACCAGGCATAAAACCAGTGCTTTTTCAATTGCCAGACCTTCAACGGCAGGTCACCCTGGTCTTATCACATAGCCCTTTGTGGGTTTGTGTCTATCAATAGAGACAGCAGCCACCCTGGCTCCTAGATTTGGAGGAGGTGGTCTCTCTTCCTTATTGCTCTAACAGATGCCAGCGCTGGTCCAGGCCCCTGACGGCTGCCCGTTTCTCTCTTCTCAATAGCCTTATTCCATAGGCATTCATTTCCAGTCCAACGCCTTAACCACTCGGCCACCATGACTTCCACGCATTCTTTTCCCAGTGTTACTGTAACTAGTTAAGAGCACAGGCTTGGTGTAAAGCAGATGCTAAAACAACAGAATTGGGGGTCTGGGAGATGGCACACCTACTAAAGCACACACACTGCCATGTGCAAGGACCCCGGTTCCAGTCCCTGCTCCCCACCTGCAAGGGGGATACTTCACAAGCGGTGAAGCAAGTCTGCAGGTGTCTTTCTCTCTCTATCCCCCTCCCCCTCTCAATTTTTCTCTGCCCTGTCAAATAAAAATAGAAAAGAAAAAATGGCCACGGGAGTGGTGGATTTGTAGTGCAAGCACCAAACCTAGTGATAACTCTGATGGCAAAAACAAACAAAAATCAGTATTCTCTCAGTCTGGGAGGCCAGAGATTTGAAAGCAATTTGTCCATAGGGTCACAGCCTGTCCAGAGCCTTTAGGGGAGAGACTGTGATGTTTCCTTTCTTGCTTCTGGGGGGTTGCAGGTTTCCTTGGTTGTGGCTACATCACTCCCGATTGCACGTTTTCTCATCGTGTCTCATTTGCAAGTCATTTATAAGGAACCTGGCACTGGATCTGAGTACCACACAGATAATGTGGGCCTGACAGGGACACTGTTCAGCCCACGACACTTCATGTGAGCTTCCACACTGGCAGCAGCAATTGGAACCAACCGAGTCCTCTTGTAGTAGGCCTGCCCACAGTGGGCTGGGCCCGTAGGAGAGAGGAGGGGTGGGGCACACTGCCCACGAGCTAGTGACTCAACTTGGCAGCAGTACAGCCCTTTGGGGGGGCACCTCCAACTGTGTCAAAGTTACTCTGGGGACCCAGGCAGCTTTCAGGGCTAGATTCCAACCTCAGGGGTTATTTCAAAGTGGCCACAATCTGGCTAACCATCTTTAGGTGCTGTGGCTGTCATCACTCCCTATTGTATGGGTTTCTTGAATGAAGTGCAAATGTCATGACAGGAAGTGGAGGCTGGAGCTTCAGGAATCTGCACTAAACTCTAGACTGCACCTTCTCAGATCCAGGCTAGGCTTTTGCTCACAGCCACACCTAGGGGCTAGGTGGGGGAGGGCCGGGGGACAACACAGTCTCCTTATGAGGGTGGAATGGTGCCTCCCCAGCTTCCGTACACAGGCTCACAAACATTTGCTGCAGGGACTCTAGCCTGTAGTGGGGCTGGCAGGGGAGGCTTCTGTGGGGAGCTCTTGAGAAAATACAGCCTGGCTGCTTTTGAAAGGGGCCACAGTGAGGGGTTCCAGTGGCACACCAGGGAACACTGTGGGAGGCAGATGTCTACTCCGTGCTGGAGCAGGAGTGCTGCTGAGGAAGACACAGGCATAGGCAAGCCTGTGTCTGCATCTAGGCATAGGGGCTGGAAGCTGAACAGTTTAGATCTCTAGGTAATACCTATGCCAAGTGAACCTGCCATTCTCTGGCTCAAATTAAACAGAGTAGGGTAGGCCCTGATGGCTTGGTAGGGCTGGTCATGTCTTCCTTCCTTCTTTCTTTCTTTCTTTCTTTCTTTCTTTCTTTCTTTCTTTCTTTCTTTTTTTAATATTTTGTTTAATTATGAAAGACAGAGAGAGAGAGAGAGAGAGAGAGAGAGAGAGACCAGAACACTGCTCAGTTCTAACTTATGATAATGCTAGGGATTGAACCTGGGGACCTCAGAGTCTCAGTCATGAAAGTCTTTGGTAGAACCATTATGCTATCTCCCTAGCCTTCAGTCTTTTCTCTCTCAAGGCTCAGACCACAAAGACAGAACCACTGGTGTGCCTGCCTAAAGCCTTGGAAACAGGGTGCCATGTCAAGTCTCTGTTTGACCTTCATGGGTTACTAAAGCAGAGACATAGGCATTGTCTGTCTTCCTTCTGTGCTGGGGGCTCAGGAGATACCCCGATACAATACTTCTTTTTTGTTTGTTTGTTTGTTTTTATTTTTTTATTTTTGAGAGAGAGAGACAGAGAGACAGGGACACCAGAGCACTGCCCAGCTCTGGCTTATAGTGGTGCGGGGTATTGAACCTGGGACTTCAGAGCCTCAGGCATGAGAGTCTCTTTGCATAACCATTAGTCTATCTACCCCTGCCCGATACAATACTTTCTTAACAGCAACTTTTGCAGACTTTTCTTTATTGCAAACATACAGTTCTCACTTAGGATCAAACTTACCTGAATAAACTGACCAGGGGGCCTGGTAGTGGCACACTGAGTTAAGCACACATAGTATACTAAGTGTAAAGACCTGCACAAGGATCTGGGTTTGAGTCCCTGCTCCCTACCTGCAGGGAGGAAGCTTCACAAGTAGTGAAACAGGTCTGCAGGTGTCTTTCTTTGTCTCCCCCTCTCTATCTCTTCCTCTCCTCTCAATTTCTTTTCTTTTCTTTTGTTTTAAAGTATTATTTATTTATAAATAGTAGAGACAGAAATTGAGAGAGGAAGGAAAAAAGAGGGAGAGAGACAGAGAGACACCTGCATACCTGCTTTAGCACTTTGAATCTTTCCCCCTGCAGGTGAGGACAAGGGAGATTATACCTGGGTCCCTGCACACTGTAATGTATGCACTTAATTAGGTGAGCCACTGCCTGACCCTGTCCCCCTTCAATTTATATTTGTACTATCTAATAGAAAGAAAGAGAGAAAGAAAGAAAGAAAGAAAGAAAGAAAGAAAGAAAGAAAGAAAGAAAGAAAGAAAGAGGAGCGGGGCGGTGGCACACTGGATGAATGTGCAAGGACCCAGGTTCGAGCTCCCAGTTCCCACCTGCAGGGAGAAAGTTTCAGAGTGGTGAAGCAGGGCTGCAAGTGTCTCTCTCCCTCTCTATCACCCCCCTCTCAATTTCTGTGTCTCTACCTAATAAATAAATAAAGGTAATAAAAAATAAAAGAAAGAAAGGAAGGAAGAAAGCAAGAAAGGAGGAAAGAAGATGGGAAAATAGTCACCAGGAGAGGTGGATTCAGAGTGTGGCACTGAGCCCCCAGAGTAACCCTAGTGGCAATTAAAAATAAAAAGGATACAAGCGACAGCTGAAAACAATAGTCCGTGGACCCCACATTCCCTGGGGTTTCATTCTTGCAAGGACTCATTGCTGATGGGGGCTGGGAAGTAGCAGTGCCGCTGGCTTAGTCCCTGCCCGCCCACCCCACCTCCTACTCACCATCAGCAGGGCTGAGGCCCCGGGTCGCTGAGATTGTGGGGAGCGTGGGGCTGCTGTGCATGGCTCGGAGGTAATGCTCCACGTGGGGGCTCATGTAGGGGTGGGGGGCATTGAACGGGGACTCCCCGGGACCAGCAGGGTGTGGGGACAGCCGGATCAGCGAGATGTCGGAGATGACAGGACTGCCGCTCAGAGTGGGAGGCCTGCAGAGATAAGGAAGGGATGATGTGTGAGAGCCGGGCAGGAAACCCAGAGAAGAACAGGGTCAGACAGGCAACTTGCACTTTCCTAGTGTCCAAGTCTACTGACCTTGCTCACCCTCGGTTTAGAGTGAGAATGCCCTCCCTGTGCAGGCTCAAGACCCTCACTGGGCAACCCAAATTCGAATCCTAGCCCTTATCACCTCGGCTACTCTGAACAAGTAATTTAACTACTTTTTAAAAAATTATTTATTTATTATAGGATAGAAACAGAGAGGAGGGGATAGAGAGATAGTGCGATACCTTCAGCCCTGTTTTACCCCTCATGAAGCTGTCCCCCTGCAGGTGGAGACCTGGGGCTTGAACCTGGGTCCTTGTGCATGGTAGTATGTGTGTGCACTTAACCAGGTGTGCTACCAACTGGCCCCCTGTAATTTAACTTCTTTAAGCCTCAGTTTCATTTTCTCTAAAAGGGGTATAACATGGGGCCAGGCAGCAGCACACCTGGTTGAGTACACATGTTACAATGCACAAGGACCCGGGTTCAAGCCCCCAGGCCCTTCACCTTCGGGGGGGAGGGAAGCTTCATGAGTGGTGAAGCAGGTCTGCAGGTGTGTCTGTCTCTATTCCTCTCTCTCTTCTCCTTCCCTCTTGATATCTGGCTGCCTCTATCCAATAAATATAGACAATAAAAACAATAAATAAACTAACAAAAATAAAATGTGTAACAGGAGCTGGGGAAAGAGTGGAGGGCATGCAGTCCTGCGTTCAGTCCCCAGCACCACATCAAATGGTGCTCTGCTGTATGCAACACCAGTTTCTCTTCTCGGGATGTCCTGAAGAAGAAAGTCTCAGGATGTATGGCAGGTGGACCAGTGGACAGGATTTTTGCTGGCAAAAGTCAGAAGTGTCACTGAAGCCATCAAAATCTTCACAGGTGAGAAAGGGCGCTGTTAGAATTGTTATGTCAGAGGGAGAATGCTTTGTTCCTGGGCTGGAGCAAAGTAGAGGTAGTCACAACCCTCAGTGGTACACTGACACTGTGCTTCCAAGGCAGCTTGCGCCAGGCTCAATAGGTGACATCCAGATGCCTTCACACCTGGGCTGCACAACTCCCCAGAGGCTGCTCAGCCTGCCTGCATGAAGGTACTTTACAACCCTATTTTCTAGCTCTTGCAGAAGTGATTGCCAACCCAACGCACCTGCCGGGACACTTGCACGTGGCTGCTCGTGCCCATGACCAATCCATGGCTCACGTGCTTCCCTGAACCCACATCTTGTTGGGCAACTGCTTCCTCCCCTCTCTACACCCAGGTCAGGAGACTCCTTGCCAATGTCTTTCCTTCCTTTCCCAGGCTTTTGTGCTTCCTACTATTTCCAGGGAACCTGCAGTCTTAGGTTGGTGGGCTCATCTCCCACACGACCAGGTTCTGACTGGGGGGATGGCAGGCTTAAGGCAGCCCAGCATGCTGGCACCTGCCAGGAACTGCCATCCCACAGGGACTCAGAAGTAGTTCCAGAATCAGCTCTGGTTACAAACCCACATGCCCAGCACCGGGCGTGACAGAAAGAAGCCGACACAACCATAAAGAGCTACGCGGAGGCCTCTTTCAGGAAGCCTCCTCAGATGTCATCTTTGCATAGCACCTCTTAGTTGTGCTCATACTTGTCTATATATATGTGTGTGTGTGTATATATGTATGTATGTATCTGTATGTATTTTTTTCCTCCAGTTGCTGGGGCTCAGTGCCAGCACTACAAACCCACTGCTCCTGGTGGCCATTTTCTCCCTCCCCCATTATTTAATTGGATAGAATAGAGAGAAATTGAGAGAGGAGGGGGAGGTAGAGAAGAAGAAAGAAGGTGAGACACCTGCAGACCTGCTTCACTGCTTGTGAAGCATCCCCACTTCAGATGGGGAGCAGGGGCTCTAACCTGGGTCCTAGTGCATTTAACTAGGTGCATCACCACCACCACCCCGTCTGTACACGCCTATTTTACAGTTCAGAACACACCCAGAAAGGCCAGCTCCCTGGCCCAAGATCACTCGCAGAGCAGAGAGTGGAGCCAAGGCTATTTCAGGGCGCCTGGGCCTGAATGTGTGTTGTGCTAGTCCCTCAGCAGAGAAGGGAACACTGATGACTGCAGCTCTTTGTGATCAGGACTTAAGCAGGGAAAAGGAAGCACCTGAGCACAGAACAGAACAGCTTTCTCTCCACTTGATTTCAGCTCCCCTGTTTTTCTTCCTCCCTCCCTCCCTCCCTCCCTCCCTTCCTCTCTCTCTCTCCCTTCCTTCCTTCCTTCCTTCCTTCCTTCCTTCCTTCCTTCCTTCCTTCCTCCCTTCCTTTGTAATTCAATATTGATTTGCAAAATTACATGTCAACAGGGGTATAATTCCATATCATTCCCACCACAAGGTCTGAATCCCAAGTCCCGCCAATGCAAACCACCTTTGTTCTCCCAAGGTTGCAGACATGGGTTAACTGTCATCTCTACATCTTTCTGTCTGCATTTGCACATAATTACCCATTTTTTCTTCCAGGTCCAGTCCTCTCTTCCCCCTCAAAGCCACATATAACCCTATTACTACATCCAAATATCTCCCCCCTTTTTGTCCTCTCTCTCTGGGACCTAATGGAACTGGAGTTGAGAGCCCTCTTCCCCTCTTCTCCCATCACTTCTCCCCTGCTGGGCTCGTGCGTGGGGGGGCTCTCGGGTACAGGCCTTCTGACGTGCCCGCTCTGTCACACGCCAGAAACGTCAAGAAAGACACACTCATCTTTCAATGGGAGGTTCTGCCATGCTCAACCACATCCTCACAATTCCCTACACTCCCCCACTGTGAATATGGATGAGTTGTTTTGGGGGTGCAGAAGGTAGGAATTCTGGCTTCTATAATTGCATCTCCACTGGATTTGGGTGTTAGCAGATCGATCCATACCCTCAGTCTGTTTCTATCTTTCCCTAGTTCCCCTGTTTTTCTTTATCCCTACTCCTACATGGTCACCACACCATTCAACCCAGCTCTTAGTAAGGGGGGGACTTGCACCTTTCTGTGTGTAAACAGCTGATAAAGACCCCAAGGTATATAGCCTTTCAGCCACCAAGTTGCAGACTCTATCATGATGATTCCATCCTGACTTCCTGGGCAGATGACCTCACCAATGTGTCCTGGAACCCCACCTCTCCAGAGATCTGCCCCACTGGCAAAGATAGAAACAGGCTGGGGGTATGGATCAACCTGCCAATGCCCATGTCCAGCAGAGAAGCAGTTACAGAAGCCATAACTCCTATCTTCTGTACACTAAAAAGAATTTTGGTCCATATCCCCAATGGGGAAGAAATGATAGGGGGAAGATGACGAGACAGCTATGAACTCCAACTCCACCAGGACCCAGAGAGAGAGGAGGAAAAAGGGAGGAACATTTGGATGTAGTAATAGGTGTATGTGTAACTTAGAAAGGAAGAGAATATGGGACTATGGAAAACAAGTGGATATATATATATGTATATATATATTTATATATACAGATGGTTGTAGAAATAATAGTTGACCCATATCTGTAACCTTGGGAGAACTGCTGTAGCTTCCAATGGAGGAATTGGGGACCCAGAACTCTGGTGGTGGGATCAGCGTGGAATTGTACCCCTGTTATATTGTAATTTTGTAAATCAACATTAAATCACTAATAAATTTTTTTTAAAAAAGGATCCCAGGGTACAAAGGTTTTAAGGAGATCATTTTGACAGACCAAAGTCAACAGAATTAATCTCAAGTGGTCAATGACACATCTATTAATTCATTTGAGAGACCAGGTGACATCTCCCTGGCCATGCTAACACTGCCAGCCTACAAGACAGTGTCTTGAAGGGTCAGAGCTTCCTCGTTGGGTATTTGTTCCATTCTAGAGCCCATCAGAGGGTCTCCATGCAGACTGTGAACAGCCAGTGCTGGTGAGTTACAGGTCCTGGCCAGGAAAAGCATCTGCTAGGGAAATCTGAGCTTCCACTTCAGTCCCAAAAGCCCCAGTCATGATCTTCCTCCCCTTCATTTCTGTGCCTTTAGCTGAGGGAGCCTACTGCTACTCTCAGATGTGGTCCCTTCAGGCCTTGAATTCTTTACAGCTGGGCAGAAATTCAAGGACAAATTCAAGGCAAATCCAGCTGTGGGAGCTCAGTTTTCAAGACCATCACAGTCCTGTACACTGTAGATACCCAAATACCTACACTCGCTGGTTTTTCTGTACAGCACTGAGTTTGAAGATGACTGGGAGGCACTGAGCACTGTGGACCACCCACCCCCTACCCTGATCCAGTTCTGAGATCATCTAAGTCTGGTCCTACCAGCTGTTTCATCCTACAAGCATTCCCATCCCTAAGAAAACTGTCCTACAAATTTGCTCCATGCCCAGGGATTTGTAGGGAGCTCACAGCCTGAGTGGAGGAGGAGAAAGATCTGGAAATCCATGAAGAAGTTTGACAAAGACTCCAGCTGAGGGACAAGTTCCCTCGGTCTGCCTATAAGCGTGAAGGAAGGCTTCTCAGAGGAGGTGACACTTGGGCTTGGTTCTGAAGGATAAAGAGGAGTTTACGGGGAGGTAAAATGGAAAGTAACAAAGCAGCATATGCAAAGAAAGCCTAGAGTGGAAGGGTGTGTGTGTGCGTGTGTGTGTGTGTGTGTGTGTGTGTGTGTGTGTGAGTGTGTATGAGAGAAAGGGGGAGGGGGAAGGGAAGGGGGAGGAGAAGAGGAGTGGAAGAGGGAAAGGCAGAGAGAGGAGAAAGAGAATGAGAGATAGAGGGAGAAAGAGAGAGAAATAAAGAGGGAGAGAGAGAGAGAGAGAGAGAAGGAGAGAAACACACACACAGAAAAGGTTGTGTGTGGGTGGGGGCCACAGCACACAAAATGGTTTAGGCTGGATCTGTAGATGATCCATGGGGCACGTGACTCCAGCCCAACTGATCAGAGTGAATGAGTGGGTAAGTGAACGAATAAATGAATGAATAGAGCAAAAGTGTGCCCAGTGAAGAGCACCAGATGGAAATGCCAGGACCCCGGGGTAAGTGCCACTGCTGGGGAACGTCTTCCTCTCTGTGTGCTTCTGTCTGACTGGCTCCCTTTCTCTGAATGAGTCAGCCCAGAGCAGTGAAACTTCATTCATTTAAGGTCCTAGTGATACCAAAACAATCAAGTAAACAACCTAAATCCAAAAACAAAGGACATAGCAATGGTGATCAAGGTAAAGGAGTTGAGGTGCCAATGCTATGGGCTACTTTAGAGTCTCCTGAAGGACAACACAAGCATCCCTGTCAAAAAGACAGTAGAGAGCTGGTCTGCAAGAGGAGACAGCACATCTCTGGCCACAGAGCTTAGAAGGATATCGCCGTTTATGGGCCATTTGGAATATAACTAAAATAGGCTGACTAGCTATCTTCAAAATGGAGACCCCAAATCTTCATCTGCAACATTCCAGCCTTTAGGTTCATGATAAGTCAACAATTTGTTTGGCTTTATATGTAACTCTTTTTTAGCCACCAGGTTCCAGATGCTAACATGATGCCAACCAGACTTCCCTGGGCAGACAACCCCACCAATGTGTCCTGGAGCTCTGCTTCCCCAGAGCCCTGCCCCACTAGGGAAAGACAGAGACAGGCTGGGAGTATGGACCAACCCGCCAGTGCCCATGTTCAGCAGGGAAGCAATTACAGAAGCCAGACCTTCCACCTTCTGCACCTCATAATGACCCTGGGTCCATACTTCCAGAGGAATAAAGAATAGGAAAGCTATCAGGGGAGGAGATGGGATATGGAGTTCTGTTGGTGGGAACTCTGTGGAGTTGTACCTGTCTTATCCTATGGTTTTTGTCAGTGTTTCCATTTTACAAATATATATATATATATATATATATATATATATATATATTTTTTTAAAGAGGATGTTGCCACAAGCCAAGGAATGCGTGTGGCCTCCAGAAGCCAGAAGAGAAGAGAGTCTCCCCTGGCACCTGTAGGGGACCACAGATCTTCCCACATGCCAGTTTTGCTCCAGCAGTCCTGATTGTGGACTCCTGATCTACCGAAAATGACCGGAAAAAAAAGCTGCTGTTGTTTTAGCCACTGACTTCGTGGGACCTTTTTTCTTCTAGGAGTGACTGCAGCACTCAGTGGGGAGATGCTTCCAAGGGAGGACGAGAGAGGGAAAGCCACCACAGCACCAAAGCTTCCTCCAGTGTGGTGGGGATCCAGATGGAGCCTGGGCCATGTGCACCATCCAGGTGAGCTATCTTGCTTGCTGGGCCAAGGCTGTCAGCTCTTAGAGAGCAGGACCTGTGTGTTCTTCCTCAGACTTGCAGACTTTCTGCAGGTGCTGGGAGGGTGCGCGTGCTGCGTTCCAGCCCTGTGCTCTCAGGGCTCTGGAGCGTGCCTTCCAGCTGGCTGCCTGGATCACACAATCACTGGTTCTGCACGGCTGAGCTCCTTCCCAGCACACAGCCCCAACAAGCCAGCCCTACCTGCCCCAGGGATCCTTGCTCACACGCACAGGGCCTACTTTTGGGCTGAGAGGCTGCCACCCACCAGGATCACAGGCCTATGGGTGGGGTCTGTGGAGTCAGAGTCAGGGAGACCCTGAACCCTCTGTGGGTGTCCAGCTGTGCAGAGCCAACAGCCACTTTCTCAGAAACAATGTCCAGGTGCCCTCAACACCAGTGGTCTGCTAGAAGGGAAGTGGGTCTTCCACAGTCTGTCTTGTGGCTCTGAACTTTCTCCTCCCTAGACCCGAGGCTTCCCAGTACCAGGCCCCCACAGGCAGATAAGCAGGGGTGTGCCTGGCCTCAGCAGGAGGTCCCTGGCACCCACTACCCTCATCTCCCAGAGATAGAACCAGAGTTCCCTCAAGCTTCTCTGCTGGGGTCTAACCTCTTCCCCAAGAGTTTGGGGTTTTTTTACTTTCTTTGTGTGTGAAAGTGTGTATTAGCAAGCTTTCTGGTATGTCTTCATACATTAATTAATCAGTACTTTTTTATTTAAGGAGATTTCTTTCTTTTTTTTTTTTTTTTTTTTTTTTGGTCAGAGCACTTCTCAGCTCTGGCTTATGGTGGTGCTGGGAATTGAACCTGAGACCTCGAGCCTCAGGCATGGAAAACTTTTGCATGACCATTATGCCACCTCCTTCTATACCATTTATTTATTTAGATGGAGATAGAGCAGGCAGAGAATGAGAGAAACCACAGACAGCACTGAGGCTTCCATCAAAGTGATGGGGGCTAAGCTCAAACTTGGGTCACATACATGGCAAAGCAGGGCACTGTCCAGTGAGTTATCTTGCCAGCCCCATACATTAATCAAACAAACAAACAAACAAAACAAAACAAAACACTTGGTGTAATGCACCAAAGTAAAGGACTCTGGGGTAGTGAGGAGTGTTCAGGTCCTGGAACAAGATGGCGGAGGAGGACCTAGGTGGGGAGTAATATGTGGAAAACTGAGAAATGTTAAATGTGTCCCAACTACTGTATTTTAATGTTGACTGTAAACCACTGATTCCACCCAATAAAGAAAAAATTTCTCCACACATCAAGTCCATTTTAAGATCTACTAAAGGGATTTCTGACCAAAAAGACGTATACAGTGAATTCCAGAGCCCAATTTATCTTGCGAGCACTTCTGAGCATCAAGACAGCAGTCTGTCCAGCACTCCAAGAAAAAGACTCAGCTCAGTTGAGAGCTGAGCTAGTGTCACTCCATCCTTTGACTTACATTTGTTTTTCCTTTTTAAACCAGAGCACTGTCCAGTTTTGGTTGGTGGTGGTGCTGGCGGTTGAGACTGGAACCTCAGAGCCTCAGGCCTGAAAGTCTTTTGTATAATCATAATGCTACAGCCCCAGTATTTATTCATGGATGTGTCTGGGTCCCTAGCATCCTCTGTCAATCAGTATTTACTGTGCATGAGCCTTTGATGGGAACCGGAGGTCTGAGGAAGACGCAAACAGGACCCCATGCATGTGAGGGCTTCACCAGGCATCATGGACCTCGACATTCCTAGGGCTCTCGGTCAAGGGTATGTCTGAGTGCTTGGGAGGCTGTGGTGAAGACAAGCTTTTAGGGTGATTCGGACAGGTGGGGTGTCCCAGATCTAGTTATTAGCCCAGGGAATTACAGTCCGCCAAGTTTATAGTTTATGTCAGTTTCTTGAAGAAATAAACACACTGAGGCCGCTGGGCTCAGGAGAGTGAGGGAAAGAGTTCACCTAGTCTGCTGTAGCGGTCTGAGAAGGCTTCCTGCAGGAGGTAATCCATAAACTGAGCCTAGAGATTTAAAGGGGGAAAGAAAAGTCTGATGCTCTGATACAGATAGACACACAGCTGAACAAACGGCAGGTCATTTTGAGCAACCAGTAGCTGAAGGTCTGATCAGAGATTGGGGGGGGGGGAGGAGCGGGGGGAGAAAAGGTGGAGAAAAGCCATAAAGTAACCTTAACATTGGAGTTACATTACAACCAAAATCTCTCCTCTGCTTGACGTGGTATCGAGGAAGTGACAAGATCCAGCACAGACTGGGAAAGATGATTTGAAACCCCTGCCACTAACATAGCAACATCTTTAGTATATAAAATGCCTCCTACAAATCAATAAGAAAAAAATATATCCATCTCACCAGTGTGGCTTGAACCCTCACCTCTCCAGAGCCCCTACCTCACTAGGGAAAGGTATAAACAGACTGGGGGTCTGGATCCACCTGCAACATCCATGTCCAGTGGAGAAGCAATTACAGAAGCCTGACCTTCCACCTTCTGCACCCCATAAAGAATTTGGGTCCAGGGGACCAGGTGGTAGCACAGTGGATTAAGTGCACATGGCACAAAGCGCAAAGACTGGCGTAAGGATCCTGGTTCGAGCCCTCAGCATCCCACCTGCAGGGGGGGTCTCTTCACAAGCGGTGAAACAGGCCTGCGGGTGTCTATCTTTCTCTCCCCTCTCTATTTCTCTCTGTCCTATCCAACAACAATAACAGCAATAAGAACAACAATAATAACTACACTTCTTCTAGCGTTTGCCCTTCTTCCGTAGCCAGTCAACAGCGTCAGGTTGAAAGCTGTCAGGAGCTGCTTGTTGCTGGCTTTGAAAGTGACTGGGATCCATGTGGATTCAGTCAGCTAGGAAGGATCGTCAGTTTCCCCACTACACTAATGATAAGCAACAAAAGGGGAAAAACAGCCTCCAGGAGCAGTGGATTTGTAGTGCAGGCACCAAGCCCCAGCAATAACTCTGGAGGGGGAAAAATAACAAAAGTAAATAAATAAATAAATAAATATAAAGAATTAGAAAAAAAGAATTTGGGTCCATACTCCCAGAGGGATAAAGAATAGGCAAACTTCCAATGGAGGGATGGGACACAGAACTCTAGGGGTGGGAACTGTGTGGAATTGTACCCCTGTTACCTTACAATCTTGTTGACCATTATTAAATCACTAATAAAAATAATAAAAGAAAAGTATATCCATAGGAAAATGGGTCAAATAGAAAAAGCTGAAGAGGCAGTTCACAGGCAGGAAACCTCACTCACCAATCAGCACATGAAAGGAAGACCAGCTTCTTTAGCAACAAAGGAAACAGAAAATCAGAATCACATTCTGAGCCCCAGTGGCATGTGGATGATGTCACTCTGGTATAGAGGATGTGAAGTAAGAGGAGCCCTTAAGCCCTGCTGGCAGTGCGAGGGTGGGTGAAACCACCAGCCAGAGAGGCCGGTAACATCTGAGAGCACAAAAGCCCTGAACATCCTGTGACTCAGCGATTTCAGACTCACTTATCCTGAAGAGCCAGCCTTCCATGGGGACTGGGCGGCAGCATAAGAGCATTGGCTGCCATCACATTCATGTTCACATTCACAACTGCGTGAGGTACAGACGAGTCCCAGATGCCTGTCCACACAGAAAGCATCAGAGCAGCCAGAAGGAAGGGACAGCTCCACGTGTTAATGAGGGAATCCTGGAAGATAACGTGGAGTGTGCAAAGTGTGCAAAAAAGATTATCTTTATGTAAAGAAAGTCAAACTAAATGCATTGCTGGGGTCTGGGGGCGTCAGACATAAAGCAGAACTGGTGAGCTGTCAGAAGATGATGACCAGAGGTCCCAAAGGACTAGGTCAGGGCAGGGGACGGGCAGGCTGGACCTCAACAGGGCCGGCTCAGCTCTGGTCTCTAGGTGGGAGCAGGGCATGAGTATGTGTGTCAGCAGTGCTCTTTGCATCTTAGTTATGCTCCTGGTATGCTTTTGGCATCTTCAATATTGAATAAGACTGATTTTTTTTCCCCCAAAAGGATAGCCAGGTGGAAGTTGGATTCTGGTAAGAACTGAAGGAGGAGAAAAGGCTTCTGGGGCAGAGAAGCTGGTCATGGAGAATGAGTGTCGGTGTCTAGAAAGTGTTTGAGGGCTAGGTGAGTGTTCCCTGGCCTCCCAGTGGGCTCCCCTTGGCCACTCCATCTGGTACTGTCTCTGAACCCAACACACATCTGCACACATGTGCTGCCCACTTCCCGGCAGACCTCGCCAAATGCCCGAGTGTGGCTGTCACTCCCTTTGCAGAGCCATGAGAAAGAAATCACTGCTTTCTGATGACAAAGAGCAGATTTCTGACTAAGTAAACACTGATGTCTCCGTAGGGAAATTAGGTTATAAAACCGAGTCAGCAAAGGAGACCATACAGCTGGGCTTGGTTAAGATCTGGCCACACAGTCCACAGGGCTTAACTCCATCGTCCTGTCCTTTATCACATCCTCCTCCCAACTCCCCTCCCCCCAGGAACACAAGGAGAAAGGTGATCTGCGCTTTCAAACACAAAACCCAGAAAGCTTATGTAGGAAGCATCATGGGCCTTTTCCCTCTTGAAGCGGTTGGTGGCTTGTGTGTGGTGGGAGGAGGCCCTGACTTTGGGAATTTGATCCATGTGCTGGTGAGGGGGGTGGGGGGATGGCAGAGAGTGTGATCCAAAGAGGGACCCCACTTCCCTCTTCAAGTGAGCACAGTTGAGCTAGGGCTTTCAGAAAAGCAGGGCTGTCTGGGACCTGCCACAGCACAGGATAGACTGATGGTCTGGAATGAGTCACATTGTCTTGGGGCCTGGGGAAGCATTGGGGAGGGGGGAGGAGGGGTCTCATAGGACTCCTAGGAGTTAGGGTTGGGGCATGGAGGGCTGGCTCTTACAGGCAGAGCCCTCTACAGAGAAACTACTCCTCCTCTGACCCAGAGGCCCAGGTGGTGTGTGGAATCTCTTCCCTTGGATGCCTGTCAGAGCCAGACAGACCTGGGATAGTCTGGATCAATCAATGTCTGAGCTGCTACAGTCCACTGTCAAGTTTCTAGATTCATTTGTTTGTGCTTTGCAAAAGAGCCTTCGTGCTGGTGTCAGCGCCTGTCTTGATCCTGAGGCCCCTTGTTGGAAAGGGATCGAAGGCAGTGGAAGCCCTGTGAGGCAGGCAGGCCCCGCTGAAGCCTCCTACTGATGTAAGCTTCCCAGGTCTGGGATCCCAGTGCCTGGGGGCCCCTGCCTCCCTGTCCACCACAGCACCTCATGCTGGCCCTACTTTTCCCTCTCTCCTTCTCAACTGTATTCACATCATTGAGTCCACGGCTGGTGGTCACAGCCACTGGGTGAGTGCAGACAAGTGAGCAAGTTCTAGGAGCTGCTCCTGCTAGGCTGGGCTACAGCTCACCTCCTTCCAGTTCGCTCGGGCACCACCGGTCAGGCTTACATTAAAAAATGCAGCTTCTGGAAGGAGAGGATGAAGGGAGGGATCCTACAACTGATGGGACAGCAACAGAACTTGGGGGTGGATGCTGTCATGCGTTCCCACAATAAATGCATGACTGTAAGACACCAGGAAAAGGGACAGCATAATGGTTATGCAAAGAGACTTTCATGCCTGAGGCTCTAAAAGTCCCAGGTTCAATCCCCCCACTCTACCATAAGCCAGAGCTGAGCAGTGCACTGGTAAGAGAATGGGAGGGAGAGAGGGAGAGAGGGAGAGAGGGAGAGAGGGAGAGAGGAGGGAGAGAGAGAGAGAGAGAGAGAGAGAGAGGAAGAGGTGCTTAAATTAACTTTTTGTTTTGGGGCCCAGTGGTGGCACATATGTTACAATGTACGAGGACACAGGTTCAAGCCCCCAGTCCCACCTGTAAGGGAAAAAGCTTTGCAAGTGATGAAGAAGTGCTACAGGTGTCTATTTGTCTCTCTCCCTCTCTACCATCCCCTTTCCACTCCATTTCTGGCTCCATTTCTACCCAATAAATAAAAAAAGATAATTAAAAAAAAAGGTTTGTGGCAATGAGGGGCCTGGCAGTGGCACACCTGGTAGAGCACACACATCATCATTCACAAAAGACCAAAGTTCAAGCCTCTGGTCTCCATCGGCAGAGGAGAAGCTTCATGAATGCTGAAGTGGTGCTAAAGGTATCTGTCTCTGCCTGTTTTTCCCCTCCCCCTCAACGCCTCTCTGTCTCTATTGAAAAGAAATAAATTACTTAAAAAAGAAGATTGTTGGGCACGACCCCAAAGTGGCAGCACTTGGGACAGGTAAACTCAGCAATAATGAATGAGGCTGAAGAAATGAATTTACCCTGGGCATGGGCATCAGCTTCTCCCCAGAATGCACAACCTGGACACGAGCCATGGGTGAGAACCCCACGCTTCACCACAAAGGCTGATTCACCACCACCAGAATTCACCTGACATTTCCACTGTCGGTGTCTCTCTTGTGTGGATGACTGTTCTGCTCCCAAGCTGGCCAGGAAAGATAATACACTGGTGCCCCAAGATCTGCAGCAAGGACCCCTTCCTCTCTGAGGACAATCGCAGCATAGCAGAGAACTCAAGTTAGGAGAGGGTCAGGTTTCTCTTTTCTTTTCTTTCTTTTTTTTTGGTATCATCTTTGTCTATTGGATAGAGACAGTCAAAAATGGAGAGGGAAGGGGATGATAGAGAGGGAGAGAGACAGACACCTGCAGCCCTGCTTCACCACTTGTAAAGCTTTCCCCTTACAGGAGGGGACTGAAGGCTTGAAGCCGGATCCTTGCACACTGTAACATGTGGGCTTAACCAAGTATGCTCTGGGGCCCCCAGGGTCAGATTTTCATGTTGCTGCTGAGTGATCTGGGGAAGCTCTGAAATTCTGGACATGCCCAGCTTTCTCATCTCAGAGTTGGGGGAGGAGGGCTGTCACCCACAGAGTACCCAGCACCCAGCAGAATCCCCGAATGACAGCTGATCTACTTTCAGAGTCAACACCGAAGTGAAAAGTGCAAATAATGGCCCAGGGCTCAGTACATGTCAGGAGCAGTGGTGTGTGCCTCACACACTGTCACCTGGGACAGCCAGTCCATGGTGGTAAAGAACAGAAGGGATGGGAGTCGGGCGGTAGCACAGCAGGTTAAGTGCATGTGGCGCAAAGCACAAGGACCAGTGTAAGGATCCCAGTTCAAGCCCCCGGCTCCCCACCTGCAGGGGAGTCGCTTCACAAGCAGTGAAGCAGGTCTGCAGGTGTCTATCTCTCTCTCCCCCTCTCTGTCTTCACCTCTCTCCATTTTTCTCTGTCCTATCCAATAACGACGACATCAACAAAGAACAGAAGGGGCACAGACAGGACTTGAACCCTGGCCCACCCATTCTGCCCAAGGCCTTGTGTTACACAACACAAAATGCTCAAGCTGATGGTGAAGGAGAGAGGCTCCCTCCTTGCACCGAGGACTGCGCATCAGCAGCCTGTCCCACGTTACTTGGCTTGTGGGCCGTGCACAAGCTGCCTCTCTCCTTGGGCCCCTCCTGCCTTCTCTGGTCACATGGTCCCCTCCACAGCCCAGAGTCAGGCGGCTCCTCTCTTGCGAGGGGGCTGGTGCTCAGCAGAGATCAAAGAGCAGGCCGTCTTATCACATACGATCCTCATCAAACTTTTATGGGCAGGATTCCATTATAAATGAGCGGTGTGTCCCGCTCAACAGAGTGTGCTCTTGGCCTTGGGAATCCTGCGCCTGTGGAGAGGGGAGAGGAGTCTTCAGCAGATGGGACGGGCAGAGAGCAGGGGAGGCCCTTGGAGGTCAGGATCCCTGTGTTTCTTCCTAGGAAAGTAGCTGGGGGGGGCAGTCAGTCTGTCTGGGCCTTGGTCCCCCACCTAGCAAGTGGCAGTGACAATGCTACCTTCCTTGTAAGGTGTTGGTGAGGGTACAGTGGTATATGCAAACAGATCATACCTCAGCTAGCCTGACTGCAGCCTTGGGCAGCCCAGAAATGGTGTCCAAGGGGCCCTCCTGTCACTGTGAGTCCAGGCCTCACTATGAGCTCACTCAGTCCTCAGGGGGCCTCACAGAAGCATGAGCTCCTTTATTTACTTATTTATTTTTGTTATCTTTATTTATTTATTGGATAGAGACAGTCAGAAACTGGGAGGAAGAGGGAGAGAGACACCTGCAGCCCTGCTTCACTACTTGCGAAGCTTTCCCCCTACAGGTGGGGACTAGGGGCTTGAACCTGGGACCTTGCACACTATAATGTGTGCGCTCAGCCTTGTGCACTACCACCCAGACCCGAGCATGAACTGCTTTACAAACTGCTCAGCCCTGGGATTTCTGACTTTAAATTTTATTTATTTATTCATTTTCCCTCCAGGGTTATCTCTGGGCTCAGTGCCAGCACTACAAATCCACTTCTCCTGATGGCCATTTTTCCATTTTATTGGATAGGGCAGAAAGAAATTGAGAGAGGAGGGGAGATAGAGAGGGAGAGTGAAAGAGACACCTGCAGACCTGCTTTACCGCTTATGAAGCATTCCCCCTGGAGGTGGGGGGCTTGAACCCAGATCCTTGCACTGGTCCTTGCACTTAGTGCTATGTGTGCTTACTAATCAGTTGTACCACCACCTGGCCCACATTTTTAAAATATATTTTTATGGGAGGGGGGGCACCAAAGCACTGCTCAATTCTGGCTATGGTGGTACCGGGGGTTGAACTTGGGACCCTGGAGCCTCAGCCATGACAGTTTTTGCAGAACCATTATGCTATCTCCCCTGTGCCTTTCTGAGATTTCTATTCCTCTGTACCCAAGGCTTCCCAAGCTGTCAGGGAGGGCAGGTTTGAAGGAGCCCTTCCCAGAGAAAGATGGGTAACCAGGATAGCAGAGGGGAGGAGGAGCAGACCCCCGTGGGACACCCTAGGCCCACCCAGCATCTCAGCCCTATCGCCAGGCAGCAGATGTGCCCAGTGGAGGTTCCCCCCTCAAAGTCTCTGAATGGAAACGTGCATATTTACCCAGGCAGGAGAACATTTTTTTAAAAAATAAAACACAAACAAAGCCTGTCTTCTCTGAACCATGAACCCTGTGAGCTGTGCCAAAAGTCAGGAAGAGAACACCCACACATCTTTCTGCATCTCCCTCCCCAGGGATGGGTGGAGGGCAGTGCTCAGGAGCCAGGATGATGCAGGTGAACTGTGGGCAGGCAAATCATGTGTTTGTCACTTACAGTGAGTCTTCATGGAACACTGACCTTGGAAAAGCAGTACTCAAACACCACCCTTCCCACACCCCTACCCCCCAACGGAAAGTTCCTGAGCTTAGACAGCAGCTGTAAAGAAACCCCCCCCCGGGGGGGCTGGGCGGTGGTGCACCTGGGTGAGCATATTTGTTGCCCTGCTCAAGGATTCAGGTTCAAGTCCCGGGTCCCCACCTGCAGAGGGCAAGTCTCATAAGAGGTGAAGCAGAGCTGCGGGTATCTCTCTCCCTCATTTCATTTTATTGTATTTTTTATTACTTTTATTTATGGGATAGAGAGAGCCAGAAATCGAGAGGGTAGGGGGAGCTAGAGAGGGTGAGAGAAATAGAGACACTTGTAGCACTGCTTCACCACTTGCAAAACTTTCCCCCTGCAGGTGGAGACAAGGGGCTTGAACCTGGATCCTTGTGCATTGTAGTATGTGCATTCAGCCAGGTGCACTACCCGGCCCCCTCTCTTCCTCTCTCATCTCAATTTCTCTGTTTCTATCCAATAAATAAAAATATATTAAAAAAAAAAAACACACCATTCCATGTGAGGCATCCCAAGCAAGGGCTCAACCTCCTTATTAATGTGCAGTCCTCGGATGAGGGAGGGTTTAAGTGTCCTTCCCATCTCTCCCAGGGGCCTCTGAGACATTTGTGTGAGCGACAAAATGTGCAGATCCTAGAGAGAGGTGGAGGCCTTGGCACCCATGCCCAAGTCCCTTCTCTGTTGAGAGCACCTGGGCAACATGTTGGCTTCGTAGGAATTGCTGATCAAGTCTCTGAAACGCTCCTCTCCCCATGCAGAAAAGTCGGTCTAGACCTTCATTGTGCTCTGAGCTTCTCTTGCCCACCCTGTAGCTGCTTCTGGAGCAATTCACCAAATCACCCCAGCCACAAAGCAGATAAAAGTCCAGCCACCTAGGAGGGGCCCTGGATCTCTCTTCACACATAAATAAATGAATATTATATATATATATATATATATATATATATATATATATATATATATATATATATATATATATTCTCAAACTATAAAGTCCAAATTGCTCAACTGGGAGCAGAAAAAGACCCCTTGTCTCTAGCTCCACCGCCACCTGCTATGCCACAGCACCAGAACAGAACCCTCTTCCCAGACCGTACCAAGGCTGGCCTCTGTCACATGTGTCCCCAGGTCTGCAAGGAGCTTCTGTTCCTTTTTCTTTTCTTTTCCTTTCTTCTCCTCTCTCTCTCTCTCTCTCTCTCTCTTTCTTTTTCTCCAGGGTTATCACTGGGGCTCAGTGCTGTCACTATGAATCCACTGCTCCTGGTGGCCATTTTTTCCATTTTATTGGATAGGACAGAGAGAAATTGAGAGAGGAGGGGGATGTAGAGGAGAGAGAAAGACAGACACCTGCAGACCTGTTTCACCGTTCCTGAAGAGTCTCCCCTGCAAGTAGGGACTGGAGGCTCGAACCTGGGTCCTTACACTTAGCACTATGTGCGTTTAATAGCATGCGCCACCACCCGGTCCCCAGGAGCTCCTATTTCTAACAGACAGCTGGAAACAGCAGCACTAAGGATGAGCATTGTTAACTCTGACTGGAAATTGCCACTTGCCCTAAAAGCTTTCTTGATATTATTCCCTTTAATTCCCCAAGAAACTCAGAGAGCAGGCGAGGAAGTAGCTCAGCAGCTGGGAGAACACCGGACTTGCATGCCTGAAGCTCCCGGTTCAACCCCTGATGCCGCAAGTGCCAGAGTGAAGTTCTAACTCTCACTTTCTCTCTGTCTGTCTCAGGTGAGATGGCCTCTCTCTCTGGCTTGCATGGAATAAATAAAATTTTAAAAAATTCCAAGGAAATTGAATAAACCACCTAGCTGCTGATTAACAAAGGCAAATAAAGAAGCCAGTGAGTAATTCTATAAAAAGTGGTAACTTGGCAGATGAAGCAGAAACTATCACCCTTTTCCAGATAAGACAGATAAGGCTATTCTTTTTTTTTTTTTTTAAGTTATTTTTCTACTATCTTTATTTATTGGATAGAGACAGCCAGAAATCAGGAGGAAGGGAGATACAGAAAGGGAGAGAAGGGGGCAAGGTAGCGACACACCTGGCTAAGTGCACACAGTACGAGTGCAAGGACAAGAGCAAGGATCTAGGTTCGAGCCCCTGGCTCCCTACCTGGTGGGGGGATGCTTCACAAGTGGGGAAGCAGGTCCACAGGTGTTTATCTTTCTCTCCCCCTTTCTACCTCTCCCTCTTCTCTCAATTTATCTCTGTCCTATAAAAATAAAGGTTGCCAGGAGCAGTAGATTTGAAATGCTGACACGGAGCCCCAGAGATAACACTAAAAACAAAACAAAACAAACAGAAACGATAGAAAGGGGGAGAGAGAGAAAGAAGCACCTGCAGCACTGCTTCGCCACTTGTGAAGCTTTCCTCCTGCAGGTGGGGACGAGGGCTTGAACCTGGGTCCCTGCGGTTGTCCTTGTACTTCATACTATATGAGCTCAACCAGGTGCACCACCACCCGCTTCCCCCCCCCCCCAGGCAATTCCTCCAGCTTAGCGGGCTCCTCCAAGAGTAGTCAGCTCCTCACAGGGCTCTGGATGTGGCAGCAGCCCTGGGAACCAGGGGTCAGGTCCAGGAGAAAAGGGAGTGGAGCACTGTGCTACTCACCTCAGAGACAGACACTGGGCAAGGGGTCTGTACACAGTGTAGCAGGCAGAACCCCCAACTTGGGCTGACAAAAGGGGGCACGATGGATAGGGTGCCCAGAGGGCTCCCATCATATCAGTCACAGACCACAGCTATGGGCATAGTGGCTCACAGGCTCTGTCTGTCCTGCTCCCTTCCTGGGATGCTGGGGATGGGGAGAAGGCATGAGTTTTCCATATCCCAGGGCAATTCCTGACACATTCAGTGGCTCCAGTATGACCTGAGCCTTGGGGGTCAACTGTCCCAAAGATGCTATGAGGCTATCAGAAGCCCAGCCCAGAAAGACATGAGAGTCGATAAACACAACGGGGACATATGCCTGAGAGCTGGTCCCCTCAACTCTTATGAAGAAGCAAGCATAGCCATTTGCCGGAGTGACATATAGACATGAACGGGTTAGAACCCCATTCCATGGAGGTTGTTGGGAAGAACTGACATAATGTTAGAAAGCAAATTGTTCAATAAACAGGAACCCAAAAGTAGGAACAGAGCAAATGAAGCTAAGTGTCTTCATGTGGGAGGAAGCTAGAAAGTCTATTTTAGGTATGTTCCATGTGGCCAGTGACTTAAGTAATTTTTGCCTGAGGCTGATATCTAACATGCAGGTGGACTAAAAGTTTTGTCTGGGGAGATGGTTTCAGAATTGGGAATAGGCCTAAAAAGTTGGATTAGGGCAGAAAGTAGCTCTCAAATACGGGAAAAGTATATAAATATCATTAACTGTTAATCCCATCTATCTGACCTAACATTCATGTCTATTCCTAGTTAGCACAGGAGCCCGAGTGACCTCTGAGTCTGTCAGTTTGAGCTCGCATGGTCACAGCTAGGAACATTCTAGGCTGCATTTGTTTCAGGACCAGTCTTCCTCGAGTGGCAGAGTAGGCTGACCCAGCCTTCATTCGGAGAGTAGGGCAGTGCCTAAAATCGCTGTTCGACAGTAAGGGCAAGGTCCTGGAGGTGCTCACAAGAGGTCTTGGCTTTATATCATAACACCGTTCAGCCACCAAGCTGCAGATACTTCCATGATGCCATCCTGACCTTCTTGGACAGATGACCTCACCAATGTGTCTTAGAACTCCACCTCCCCAGAGTCCTGCCCCACCAGGGAAAGATAGAAACAGGCTGGGGGTATGGATCCACCTGCCAACACCCATGTCCAGCAGAGAAGCAATCACAGAAGCCAGAACTCCCACATTTGGCACCCCATAAAGAATTTTGGGGACTTCCGGGAGGCGTGACCATGGAATAACTGGGACCAAATCACCTCTCCCCCCAAGACAATAAATAAATACAAGAGACCCAACTGAAGTCATAATTTATAGCTGAAAGTTCTGCAGCCTCAGGTGGGTGCTCGAGTGCGGTTGGAGCAAAAAGGGGTGCGGGCACGGGTTGAAGAACAGGAAAGTCAAATCAGAGCTCTGGGTGGCATGGGAGCTGTGACATTTTGGTAATTTCACTTTAAGTGCAGCAAGCAAGGAGCATTGTTCCTAGTGCCGGAAGAAAAGTGACAGGGACTTAAAACCTCTCAGTCTTTGACTCAGGGGGGCTTTAGCCTTCTGAATTCAAGGCAAGGACACAACATAAAACAGGGCCTTTATGACCACAAGACAGCCCAAAACAACCACCACATCCCACCAGCCACAGATCATACAAACAAGAGAAACCTAGAGATCACAACAACACCACCTGCTGGCCATCAATAACCAGCGCAAAAAAAAAAAAAGTGCAAGCAGAGAAACAGAACTAATAGCCAGCTATGCTGTATCAGCCAGACAGAAATGAAACAGAGGAATCCAAGGAATTACAGATTTAGAGGGACTCTCAGAGATGGACTACAGAAAGCTCATTATGAGGACTCTCCAAGAATTTAAGCAAAAATTAAAAGAGCATGTTACTATGGAATTAAAACACAAGAGAGAGGAACTTGTAACAGAGAATTCTCAAATCTTGAAAGAACTTCAGTCAGAACTCCAGGGAGTAAAAGACACCCTCACTGAAATCCATGCCCAGGTAGAAGGCTTAGGAAGTAGACTCACACATTCAGAAGAAATAATCTCCAATCTAGAAGATACAGTCAGTCCACTCTTTCAATTCAAAGATGAGGGAGAGGAATGGTTTGGAAAGACTGAAGCAACTCTCTGTGAAATTGCAGACTCCATGAAAAGATCGAATATAAGAGTGATAGGTATATCTGAGGAGGAGGACAAGGCCAAAGGCTCAGAGTCCATTTTCAGAGCAATTTTAGCTGAGAACTTCGCTCACTTAGGAAACCATCAGAACATTCTCATTCAAGAGGCAGAACGATCATCCAGATTTATAAATACAAAGAGACCAACACCAGGCACGTTATTGTAAGACTATCAAAAGTCAACGATAAGGAAAAAATTTTGCTGGCTGCTAGGGAAAGGAAAGAAGTTACATACAAAGGCAGAGCTATAAGACTTTCATCAGATTTCTCTTTACAAGCTTTAGAGGCAAGGAGAGAGTGGAATGACACATTCAAAGTTCTAACAGAGAGGGAATTCCAGCCATGAATCTCGCATCTTGCAAAATTATCCTTCAAATAGGAGGGAGAAATAAAGGTTTTATCAAATATTCAAGAACTCAAAGAATTTACCACAATCAACCCCGCCTTACAAGAAGTCCTGAACCTCACAAGAAAGGAGGAAGCAAAGGAATACACGTTCCAAACACCAAGTTGCAGATGCTACCATGATGCCAACTTGACTCCCCCAGACAGACGACCTCACCTGTGTACCCTGAAGCCCCACCTCTTCAGAGCCTTGCCCCAGCAGGGAAAGATGGGGGCAGGCTGGGAGTATAGATCAACCTGCCAATGCCCATGTCCATGGGAGAAGCAATTACAGAAGGCAGCCCTTCCACCTTCTGCACCCCATAATGACCCTGTGCCCATGCTCCCAGAGATTAAGAGTAGGAAAGCTTCCAGTGGAGGGGATGGAATATGGAACTCTGGTGGTGGGAAATGAGTGGAATTTCCTCCCTTTTATTCTATGGTTCTGTTGATATTTTCTATTTTTTATTTTACAAGTAAATTAAATTTAAAAAAGAAAAAGAGAATAGAGGCAGGGCCAGAGGAAAGCTTGGCAAATATATACAACAGGAGATATAGATAGCTATAGAAATAATAGTCAACTTATATCTGTAACCTTGGGACAACTGCTGTAGTTCCCAATGGAAAGAATGGTGACACAAAATTTTGGTGGTGGGAATGGTATGGAGTTATATTCACGTTATCTCATAATTTTGTAAATCAATAATAAATCATTAATAAAAATAAAAGAATTTTGGTCCATACTCCCAGAGGGATGGGGTAGACAGAACTCTGGTGCTGGGAACTATATGGAACTGTACCCTGTTATCTGACAATCTTGTTAATTATTATTGAATCACTAATAAAAAATTAACACAAAAAGAACTGACATAGTGGTTCCAGGGATGTCAATGCACATGAAGTGAAGGTTCCCCTGGCTTATCTGGCGGGGGGCAGGGGAGTGGGGGTTGGGGTGGGTCAGAGCCTCTGACTGGGCAAGTCTGGGCCTGGATCTGAGACTCTGCATTTCCAACTGGCCCACGGCAGGCCCTGCACACGACTGACATCTTTATTGCACCCAACTGAGCACGGATCCCAGTCCTGCCAGTGGGGCTTGGTCATGTCACGTGAGCTGAGCAATCACCCCCATAGATGTCTATGCCCTGCTCCTGGAGCACGCAATGCCTTCCACAGGTAGGCTCTGCAGATGGGACTGAGTTCAGGGTAGCAAGGCAGGATACCTATCCTGGCTAATCTGGGTGGCCCTGTGGGCAGTCACAGACAGAAGAGGCAGGAGATGATGGGAGCACAGGGCAATGGATAAGAGCTGGGGCAGGATGCAGGAGTCCCCCTGAAGCAACCAGCCCTGTCGATAGCATAGTTTTAGACACAAACGATTCATTTCAGAAATCTGGCCTCCAGCCCTATTTTAAAGTAAATGTGGGGGACCAGGTGATGGTACACTTAGTACAGGATACATATTACCATGCACAAGGGCCTGGGTTCAAACCCCTGCCCCCCCCCCATCTGCAGGGGGTGAAGTTTCACAAGCAGAGAAGCAGTGTTGCAGGTGTCTCTCTTTCTCTCTCCCACTCTACCTTCCCCTCCTCTCTCAATTTCTCTGTCTCTATCACAAAGAAAAAGAAAAAAAAGGTTAAAAAAAATCACTGGGAGTGGTGGATTCATTGTGTAGGCACTGAGTCCCAGCAAAAATGCTGGTGGCAATAAAATAAAATAAAATAAAAGTGTGTATTGTTTGAAGTTGCTAGATTTGGAGTGATTTGTTACAACAGCAATGAGAAACCACAACATCACCCTCCAGCTAGCAAGTTCAGGGGGGCCAGTCAGACCAGGGAGTGGGCAGGCCATCTCCGTGACCCGCTGGTCTGCCAGGCCCTCTGACATATCATCGTTTGATTGCTCTTGCAGGCGCTGTGCCCACAACAGCCCCTCATGAGACAGGAAGGAAGTGGGTCGACAGAGAGGCCATCACCTGCTCTCCACCCAGAGCAAAAGCTGGAGGTGACTCTGGGGTGGCATCCTGGCTCACAGGTCTGTGCTAGACAAAGAGGGATGGCACCAAAGGCCCTTTGTTCTGTGATAAGGCCCTGCAGCAGTGCTACCCGGTGGGCATTTGATACACCTCATTGTCTCTGATTATCTAGGCCTGGGACTGGTACAGAGATGAGGGGAATCCCTAGTGAAGGAACACATGTGTTTTCAAGAAGGAACGGGGGCTGGAGAGTAAGGCAGAATTCCAGTAGCAAATGGGAGAGTCATGGCACCAGGGGCAGCTTTGGTGCTGTGGTGTTTCTTCCTTTCTGTCACTCTATCTGAACTCCAACCTTCTGTACCCCAAAAGGATTTTAGTCCATACTCCCAGTAAAGGAGAAATGACAGGGGAAGATAACCAGAGGGCTCTGAACTTTAACTCCATCAGGAACCGGAGAGAAAAGAGGGAAAAGGACATTTGGACGTAGTAATAGGTATATGTGTGACTTGGAAAGGAAGAGAAGACAGTACCATAGGGGAAAATGGGCAAATATATACAAATGTAGACAGATAGTTGTAGAAATAATAACTGACCCATATCTGCAACCTTAGGAGAACTACTGCAGCTTCCAGTGGAAGGACTGGGGATACAGAACTCTGGTGGTGGGAACGGTGCAGAATTATACCATTAATATCTCATAATTTTGTAAATTAAATCAATATTAAGTCACTAATAAAAATGCACTAGGCCCTGTGTCATGGAAAGAAAGCAGTGTCCAAGGACCCTGCTGTCCACAGCTTAGCATCTGAAAGAGAGAGGCAGGGGCCAGGTATGGCACACCTGGTTGGGAACACATGCTGCAATGCACAAGGATCCAGGTTCAAGCCCCCAGTCTTCACCTGTAGGTACACTCTAGAAGTTGTCTGGAGGTGGGCAGAAGGCTAAAAGAACTCATGGCCCATCAAATGGCTGCCAGGATGCCAACAGGTCCCAACCCCAAGGCAGTTGTGAGTAGATGAGTGGCAGGTGGGCAGACTCTCCACCTCTGTTCTGGAAGATTCAGGGCTGCTATGGAGAAGGGGGCAAGAGACCCAGTCCTGAGTCCCAGAGACCAAAGAAGGTGACAAAGAACTTATGGACTTTGAAGCTGCAGGGGAGACTGAAGCAGGGGGTGGGTTGGGTGAATGATACCCCATGGGCATCCTACCCTTCTGCCCCTGGGTCTCCAAGTGGGAGTGGAAAGAGGTCTCAAACTACAACTCTGAATGTGTCATTATCAGCAAGGTGAGCCTGTGGCTTCATCACCAACCTGAGACCCTTGAGAGTGTGGAAAGGAATTGTACGGATTAAGGGACGACCTATAACCAAGGTATGTGGGGACTTGTGACCTGGCAGGAGGGGTGCTTTCCAAAGCTTGGGTGTGTAAAGAGTCCTTTCTCTCTCTCTCTCTCTCTCTCCCCTTCTCTCTCTTCTCTTTCTTTCTCTGAGTTGACACCAGGGTTATCACTGTGGTTTGGTGCCTGCATGACAAATGCACCTCTACTGGCAGCCATTTTTTTCTTTATTGTTTTCTTACTTTTATTTGATAGGACAGAAAGAAGCTAAGAAGGGCAAGGCAGATAGGGAGAGAGACACCTGCAGCACTACTTCACCACTCATGAAGCTTCCACCTTGCAGGTAGGAACTGAGGGGTTTGAACCTTGGTCCTTGTACATGGTGATGTGTGCACTCAACCAGGTGCACCACCTCACAGTCCTGACCTTCAGCCTCTTACTGACACACTGAGAGAGCTTGTAACCCCAGAAGTGGTGATATGCAAGACCCTTAGCTGAGAGCTGGGAGCCAGGAGCCAGGAGCCAGGAGCCAGGAGCCAGAAGCTAGGTACTTAGGTATCAAGCACAGGTGTGTGTCTGCATTACCTGCTCAGGATAACACAGGTTAGGGATGCCAAAGAAAAAGACTGGCAGGAGAGGTGGTGGAGGGGGGGTATACAAAAGGCAGAGGGGGCAGAGTGCAGAACTTACCCGTGCACACCGTGGACAGAGTGAGGCTCGTAATGGTACCTTCCCTCCTGGTGTCTCATGTCAATGGGTAAGGGAGCGTGGAACGGCGGGAATAGGTGCTGCGGCCCTGCGGAGGGGAGGAGAGAAAACACAGGACTTTAAAAAGGTGTCCCCCTCTCTCAAAAAGCAATTTTCAAAGGGCTTGAAAGCTCCATGAATTTCAGAGCAAGGCAGCCAGGACGAACGGGGGGCTCCAGGGTGCCTGGGCGATCACACACCCAGGAAGCGGGATGAATAAATAATCAAAGTCAGCCCGAGACTCCGACATCTTCCACATAAAAGATCCCCAGCCGCACTCTTGACAAAGACAAGCAGCTCAGCACTCTTTGAACCTGAGGAGATTACAGGCCAGGCCCACAAATCAGCACCAACAGAGACAACAGGCTGCTGCCCATCCCGGCCTGGGCTGCCCGTGGCTCCAACTACCCCGGGTTATGGCATCAGACGCCCAGCCATGCCGGCTGGAAATGTTCACCTAGTACCATCTGTGCAGCCAGGCTACATTCCTGGCTGCAGCCAGGCTCAGGAAGCTTATGTCGCACAGAGCCACCTCCCGGCCCTGGTGGGTGGCTCACAGCAGACGCCGCTCTCGGGACTCATCCCTGACCCCAGCGTGCGCTGGGAGGGCCAAGGCGTGATTCCCGCTTCCAGAGGTGAGTCAGCCTCCTGTCTGTGCTTGGCCTGCCCTCAACAAATCATCCTGATAATTGTAGGATGTTCTTTGCTTATTAAAAAAAAAAAAGCCTCAGTGTCCTGGAGGCAAACGTAATTACAGGCTTTAGGGGGGAAAAAAGGCTCTTTAAAAAGCAGGTAAGCTGAGAAAAGGGCTCCAACATGGAGAATTTTCCAGCAGAGGTCTGTGGGCAAGTGGAATCAGATACTGAGTTTGCACTGTCAAGGTCTGTTTGTTTGTAGTCATCACTAGGGTTTCACTGCTCCTGGCTGACTTTTTTTTTTTTTTTTTTTTTGCCTCCAAGGTTATCACTGGGGCTCAGTGCCTACACTACAAATCCACTGCTCCTGGAGGCTATTTTCCCCATTTTGTTGCCCTTGTTGTGATTGCTGTTGTTACTGATGTTAGTATAGCTGTTGTTGTTGTTGCTGAATAGGACATAGAGAAATCGAGAGAGGAAGAGCAGACAGAGGGGAAGAGATAGACACCTGCAGACCTGCTTTACTACCTGTGAAGTGACTTCTCTGCAGGTGGGGGTCTGGGGGCTCGAACCGGGATCTTTACGCTGGTCCTTGTGCTTTGTGCCATGTGTGCTTAACCTGCTGCACTACTGCCCAGCCGTACTGTCTGGCTTTTGATCAAAATGATGAGTGTGATATTTGATTTGATTTGATTTTCCAGGGGTCTGCTTAGCTCTTCTGGCTCATGGTGGTACTGGGGATTGAACCTGGGACTTTTTGTGCATCAGTTATCAGTCTTTTTGCATAACTATTATGCTATCTCCCCAGCCCTCTTGGCTGACTTTTTCAGAAAGAAAAAAAGAAAGAGACAGAGGAAAGGAGGGAGAGATACTGTAGCACTGAAGCTGCCTCTAGTGCAGTGGGGAGTTGGTTGGGTTGGAACCTAGGTTGAATGCATGACCAAGCAGCACCCTCTGAGGAGAGTTATCTTGCTGGCTTTATCAGTTTATTTACTTAGTCATCACAGGGGTTTTGCCACTCCAGGACAATCTTTTCCAATAGAAAGACAGAGTCAGAGACCAAGACAGACAGAGATACCACAGCACCAGTACTTCCCTCAGTAGGGGATAGGATTCGAACCCAGGTCATGCACATGGTAGAGCAAGCATTCTATCCAGGTGAGCTGTCCTGATGGTCCAGAATGCTGTTTTACAAGACTGCAGATGCCAGGGCCAGGTGGTCATGTACCTGGTAGAGTGCACAGGCATGCTACCTAATGCAGAAGAACTAGGCTCCTACCTTCAAGGGGAAGCTTTGGGAGTGGTGGAGCAATGCTGCAGGCATCTCTCATTTCCCATCCCTCTCTATTTAGAGAGAGAAAGAGAGGCAGAGAGAAAGAGAGAGAGAGGAGGAGAGAGGCAGAGAGAATGAGAGAATGAGAGAGAGGGAGAGGGAGGGAGGGAGAGAAGAAGAGAGAGAGACACAGAGAGAGAGACAGAGACAGACTAAGACATTCAGAAGCAGTGAAGTCATCATGCAATCTCCAATCCCCAGTGATAACCCTGCAGGTTTAAAAAAAAAAAAGGGAGTTGGGCAATAGCGCAGCGGGTTAAGCACATGTGGCGCAAAGGGCAAAGACTGGCGTAAGGATCCCTGTTCAAGCCCCCAGCTCCCCACCTGCAGGGGAGTCCCTTCACAGGCGGTGAAGTAGGTCTGCAGGTGTCTATCTTTCTCTCCCCCTCTCTGTCTTCCTCTCCTCTTTCCATTTCTCTCTGTCCTATCTAACAACAATGACATCAATAACAACAATAATAACTGTAACAATAATAAAAATTAAAAAACAACAAGGGCAACAAAAGGGAAATAAAAAAATAAAATAAATAAAAAACAAACAAAAAAAACCACCACAGATATCTCTGAGTACAATCCATACGCCTTCTCGAAAATAACTTCATTTTCTGAGCAAGACCAGTACACTGCTCCATTACATCAGTGCCCAGTGCAGTCTCCACAGTGATGGCCAGTGCTGGCTCCTGGGGGGGGGTGTCTACTGACAGGTACCAGAGCAGGGAGGGAGTCTCCACCAACTGTCCCTGAGACTAGCTTTCATCCAGATCCACTGTAGGGTGAAGGCTGGCCCTTGTTCACCTGAGATCACAGGACCCTCTGAGCCCAGCAAGGGCTGTCCTCACAGGCCAGAGACTTTCAGAGGTTCAGGTGCGTCTCTTTTTTATTTTGATTTTTTACTGCCACCAGGATTATTGCCAGGGCTTGGTGCCAGCACCACCAATCCTCTGCTCCTGGTTGGCCATTTTCTTTCTCTTTCTCTCTTTTTGGCATCTGTTTCTCTCCTTTTCTATCTTATTGCATAGGACAGAGAGAAATTGAGAGAAGAGGGGGAGACAGTGAGAGAGAAAAACAGACACCTGCAGACCTCCACAGGTCGAGAGGGGGGCTAGAACCCGGGTCCTTGCATATGGTAATGTGTGCACTCAACCAGCTGTGCCACTGCCTGGCTCCACAGAAGTGTGTCCTTTGCTCAGAGACCCTCAGCTATATTGAAGGATGAAGGTTTCCTCCAGGGATGACTTCATCTAGAGCCGAGACTGGTCACCTGGTAGCATGTGCCAAATGGTGACATCACAACATCGAGAGGGATGTTCCACAGATGCTGGAGCAGAGCTGCGGTATCTCTTCCCCAGTCTATCTCTCTTTGCCCTTTACCTTTCTTATTTCTTTCTTTATTACTGGATAGAGGCAGAGAGAAATTGAGGAGAGGGGGGAGATAGAGAGGGAAAGACACACAGAAACACCTGCAGGCCTGCTTCACCACTCATGAGGATTTCCCCCTGCAGGTGGGGACCAGGGTCTTGAACCTGGGTCCTTGTGCACTGTAATGTGAGTGCTTACCCAGGTGCACCACCACCTGGGCCTGGCCTCTTTCTCTCTGAAATAAAAAAGATGGGAAAAAAATTAGTGCAGGACTGGTAAAGTCATGTATGCAAAAGCTCCTGGGTCCAAAAAAAAAATTTTTTTTTGAAACGTAAAAGAGAAGACATCACTTCCTCAGAGGCTGTCAGCAAGCTTCAAAGAACACAGAAATAACCATGAAGAATGGAAACTGCCGTCAAGTGGCATGTTGAGAGACCCTTCGACACATTGTTTTCATTGTGGGCTTTTTTTTTCCCCTCTTAAGTTAAAAAAAAATCCAAAATAAGTCATGTGCTTCCGGCAGAGGGGGAAACATCCACGCCATATGCTTTCAAAGAAACCGTCCTCTTTTCAAGTTTCTGAGGAAGAAATGCTAAGATGGGGATTTTTTTTTTTTTTAATGGACTGCCACCCCCTACCCCCACCACCAAAAAAAAAAAAAAAAAAAAAGAATGCACGTTTGTTTTTGATCTTACACTGAGTGAAGTCAGTCCATGGGTCTGAGGGTGGTAGAGGGACATTCTTCCCCCCCAAAAAAAAAAAAAAACACAACAATCCAGAGCTGTCTTGCACTATGTAAACACCAAATGCTGTTTGGCTGGCAGGCCTGGGTGGGAGGTGTCTGCCTAGGACGAAGGACGCTTGGGCACTAGAGAATCGGTCCTGCTGCAGTTCGTGCGCCTGCACAGACACTGCGCTGAGTTACTCCGGAGAGGACGGCTGAGCGCATACAGAGGGTTCAGTCAAAGGACTGGGAGCTGGGTCATGGAGGCAAGTGCAGGCAGCTGTGTCAGAGTCTGAGGGATCCTCTGTGGGTGAAGCGATGTATCTTGACCATGCTGCCCATTCTCAGGGAGAGCCCAAGTGACTATCCACAGCTCAGTGGACAGAAGACTACGATGAGATGGGACATGCTGGGGACATTTTCTGGGCTTTCGAGTCTCTCTTTCCCCCCACCCCCCTCCTCTCTCAATTTCTCTCTGTCCTATCCAAAACTGGAAAAAAAGGAGTGGGCAGACAGTGGCACACCTGATTAAGTGCACACATCACAGTGCACAAGGATTTCAGGTTCAAGCCCCTGGTTCCCACCCACAAGAAGAAAGCTTCATGAGTGGTGAAGTAGGGCTGCAGGTGTCTCTCTGTCTCTTTCCCTCTCTATCTCCCCCTCCCCTCTCAATTTCTGTCTCTGTCCAATAATAAGTAAACACATTTTAAAAAAAATGGGAAAAAAGGCTGTCAGGAGCAGTGGGTCTGTAGTGTATGCACCAAGCCCCAGCAATAACCCTGGAAGAAGAAAAAAAAGTAAAGAAAAGAAATCTGCATTTATAACAAGTGACTTGCGGTTGGGAGCCCCACCTGCTGGAGTAGCTGAACCCAGGTTCCAGCACAGCAGACAGGAGAGAGAAGCTCTCACAGTGTCTCTGCTGTCGGTTGAGCTCACTGGAGAAGCTCAGTGTGGCTGAGGACACAGCCCTGGGCGTGACATCCCCAAGCCCTCACCGCCCCCCTGCCATTCCCCGCCCCATTCCCCAGGACTGTGAGCAGCCCTTGCCCCACAGAGAATGCAGACTTGGGAGGACGAGGGGCTTGTGAGTCTCTGCAGGTGGTAAGAGCCAAAGTGTGGGTCTAGGGGAAGCATGGAGATAGGATCTTTCCCCTTGCATGGGGTGGCTGGCCTCAGTCTACATGGAAACTTGGAGCTGCGAGGATCAGCCCTCCAGACACGTGCCCCAGATGGCTAACTTTTTTCCTGGAGGGACCTGAGTCATCTGCCCAAGTATCAGGGCTGGGAGGCCATGAAGTGTCTAGGAGTCCAGCACAGTCTTGCTGCTAGCGCCTAACAAGCCCTCCAGGACTTCTGCACGTGGCAGTCATTCCCAATGAGTCATGAATGGGCTGTGTCCAGGCCCCCCCCCACACACACCTCCCACACACACTGCTCAGACACCGCCCCAAGGAAGCACTTAATAACAGTATTGACACTCCACAGCGTGCGATTAAAAAGCATCTGTCTCACGTGGGGTGGGGGTATAAAAAAAAGAGGGGGAATATTAAAACAGACAGGAAATTCCAACACCACAAGCTGGCTGGTGTCTGGTGGGCTGAGGTGCAGGCCAGTTGCCATCAGATCTGCTCCCACACAAAGCTTGGCAGGAGGTGGGCCTTGGCTGGGCCAGCGAATGCACAACGCCCACCAAAGGCATGGGCGGGTCTTCCCGAAAAGGTGTTGCTTGACAAACCCTGACAAAGTAGCTGCTGGGGAAGAGAGCTAGAGAGTGAGAGAGCCCCAAGCTGCTCTTGATGTCACAGAATAGCCTGGAATGCACCCCCCCCCCCCCACACACACACCGTAGACAGAATGTGTATGCCATTGTCAGTTCATATACTGAGATCTTCATGTTAGCTGGCTGTTAAGTCTTTGAAACCAGCCTTTGGATGATGGTTAGGACATGACAGTGGGGCCTTCTTAAACGACATTAGTGTCCTCCCTTTTTTTGTCTAGATTTTAAATATTGAGAGAGAGAGAGAGAGAGAGAGAGAGAGAGAGGAAGATAGGACCAGGTGGTATCGCACCTGGTTGAGTGCACATATTACCATGCACAAGGACCTGGGTTCATGCCCCAGGTCCCCACCTGCAGGGGGAAAGCTTTGTGAGCGGTGAAGCAGTTCTGCAGGTCTCTCTCACCCTTTCCACTGATTTTCTGAGTATCTCTATTTGACAATTAAAAGAGAGAGGGGGGTGAGGGAGGGGGGAGGGGAGGCAGAGAGGGAGAGGGAGAGGGAGGGAGAGAGGCAAGGAGAGAAAAAGAGAGAGAGGGAGGAGAGAGGGAGGGAGAAACTAGAATACTGCTCAGCTCTGGCATGAGGTGGTGTGAGGAATTGAACCTGTAGTCTTTGGGGCTAGGGCAGGCAAATTGGTGCTGCAGCAGATGCAGTTATTTCCCCAGCCTGAGGTCAGTGCTCTTACTAAGGGACTCAGAAAGAACCTTCAGCCATGAGAAGACACAAGGAGCTCTGACACGCCACGGAACCTGGGAATCTGCTTTCCCTCTGTGTTCAGTAGCCCATAGGAGCTGCCCTGAGAACTGGAACTTGCTTCCCTTGCAAAAACACTGCTGGGTACCCCAAGAGATGATGACATTTGGTCCCTATGGGGCACTAATTTCTTGAGCTGGTTGAGGCTTCCCATATCTCAAGACATGTTCTATGGCAGAGCCAGGTAACAAGAATCACAAGTGGGCAGGGGAACGTGCCCTAAGAACACAGAATCTCAAGTACCTCCAAGCAGGTAGCACTGCCTTTTCTGCAACCAACAGCTAATTACGAAATGCTTTTCATTCTTTCATGAAGGCAAGTCCCCCAAGGACTGCTTCCCGGGAGGCCCTTGTCAGTAAGGATCCAGTGATTACATGTGACTCCGAGGGACACTGGTCTTTAAAAGCTGTTTAAGAGGCTATCCATCAGATGCTGCGCAGTCCATCAAATGCACAAGGTGGTCCACATAACACTTAAAAAAATATCTACAAAGATTTCAGCCTGGCCTGCACTGCCCTGGGGGAAATTTAGGTGCTGTGGTATTGTTCCTTCTGTCTCTGTTTTTGCTGTTGACTTGATTTTCCATCCCTGCACTACGTTCATGCATTCAGCTGGGGTAGGGGAGGGCATGAGAGCTAGAGAGAGAGAGAAACAGCCCACCCAGTAGAACTAGAATTCAGTTCATGTTACCCCCCCAGGACAAGTCCACCCCCCCTCCCATTTTGCTGGTGGAGTAACAGCAAAGTTCAGCCTTCTGATCCAGCCCGATGGCTCTGAGCAGTGGCTGGAATTTTGCTTCCTAGAATGAGTCTGTACAAGAACTAAGAAAGGAAAAACTCCAAAGGCTTCCTGGACATCAAAAAAACCTCTTGCAAAACAATATTTTGATGAGCTAGTGTGTGAATTAAAAGCAGATGATGTCTACTTCCTTTAAAATAAACAAGGTTTAACGTCTAGGGGCCAACTCCCACGCAAACACACTTCAGGGGTCAGAGGAACCACATCTGTCCTTCTGCAGACCCAAGGGCAGCCTGAGACACTCCAGTTCTTTCGAGGTGTGGTAGTCACTGGCCCTGCTCTGTGGGTCCAGTGGCCAGGACCCAGAGGAGGAATCTGACTACTAGACAGACGATCCCAGGACCTGATGCTATTTGCAGAAGAGTGCCAAGCCCAGAGCTCTCCTGACCCCCACCCCCACCCCCAGGATCAAATAGCTCAGCAGACCCCAGAAGCCCACTCCTCCCAGCCCACCACACCATCTCCTACTTTAGTATTATGTGGTTCATGGTGCCCTACACAACCTCAGTGTATGTGCAGAAGCCCACCCCTCCCAGCCCACCACACCATCTCCAGCTTTAGTATCATGTGGTTCATGGTGCCTTACACAAGCTCAGTGTATGTGTGCCCTCTCTGGGGACCCTTCATCTACCTCCTCTCCAAATCAGGCAGCAGATGTGTCCACCCACTGACCATTCCCTTAAAACCCGAGCCTGGTGCCCGGCACAGGTGGAGTCTGGAATATGTGAATGAATGTGTTCTCTACTGGAAAGGGAACCTTGGTGATAACAAGGGTGGCCAGTAGCTGCAAGACTGTGTAGAAATAACGCAGGAGCTTGGAGAGAAAATGCTGTTGTACCGAGAAGCAGTGGATGAGAGCAGGAGATGCAGAGAGAGGGTAGTAGCAGTGAGGCAGCAGGAGCAGTAGAGAGAGTAGGATTAGAACAGCAGCCGCATGACAGAGAACTGGATTAGAGCAGAGGTGGCAGAGACAGCAATTTGAGACAGCATTATTAGAGCAGGAGCAGTAGAGAGTAGAAACAGAGCATAGAACTATAGCAGAGTAATAACAGAGAGACTAGTATCAGAGCAGAGGCTGTAGAGAGAGTAGTGGTGCAGGAGTAATAGTAGAGAAAGAAGTCTTAGAGCAAAAGCAGTAGGGCGCATAAGGTTCAAAAGAGTAATAGCAGAAGAGAGTAGAAAGAGTATGTATAGTATTGGAGGAAGAGCAAAAAAAGTAGTGTCAGAGCAGGTGCAGTGAAGAGAAGGATTAGAGAGAGCAGTCCTTGAGCAGAAGCAGTAAAGACCTAGGTAGTGCATTCACGTTGGAGCAGGGCAGGCATAGTAGAGAGTGTTAGACCAGTAGCAGCAGACTGCAGTACTGGTCAGAGCGTCAGCACGGTGTGGAGGAGTACCGGGTGCAGCAGCAGCAGACTGAGTAGTACAGAAAGCATCCAGCCCGGACTGAGGACAGAAAGTCTGACTGCACTGAAGTGTGGTGGGAACCTGCTTTCCCTGGGAAGATGACCTCATCAATGTGTCCTGGAACCCCACCTCCCCAGAGCCCTGCTCCACTAAGGAAGGATAGAAATAGGCTGGGGGGATGGATTCACCTGTTAACACCCATGTCCAGTGGAGAAGCAATTACAGAAGCCAGACCTCCTACCTTCTGCACCCCATGAAGAATTCTGGATCATACTCCCAGAGGGATAAAGAAAAGGGAAGCTTCCAATGGAGGGGAGGGGGGATGTAACTCTGCTGGTGGCAATTGTATGAATTGTACCCCTCTTATCCCACAATCTTGTTGACCATTATTAAATCATTAATAATAATAGTATAGAAAGAAGTCGAAAAATAAAAAAAAAAAAGTAGAAGAGTGGCGGAGTATTAGAAGAGGAGCAATGGAGGGAGTGTTACTGACGTCATCATCCTCCACTTTAGAGATGAGGAAACTAGGCACGCAGAAGCCCAGCACTCTGGTCCAGGGATAGCCACGGCCACATAGCTCCCCTGACACAGCCAAGCCACAGACTCCCAGATACGTTCTTACAGATGGGACAAGGGCAGAGAGGGCACTTGTAGAACATGACGATGAAGGCGAGGCTGAAGGAGGCCCAGGCCTCTGTCCTGGGTGCCTCTCTCCCCCCCCTCAGGTAGTCTGGGTTGGGGCTGCAGTGTGAGCAGAGCCACAGGTGCTCGAGGCTGCAGGCAAGGCCCTGTGGGACGCATTCTGGGAGGCCTTTCCCACCACCAGAAAAGGCCTTTCACTCAGAAGCTCCTAAGTGCTGCCCAGAGACCCAGCAGTCGGAGGCCATCAGGAAGGGACCGAGGGAGGGGTTATCTCTCTTCCCAGCTGTGCTCCCCGCATTAGCTAATCACCCCAATGGATCATCCTGCTTGGCTTGGGATCCGTGCTGACTGGCATTAATAATGGGTCCCTTTCCCGCCTGTGGCCTGGCGACCCAGAGCACATGCAGAGAGCTGGGTGTTAGCATGCTACCGGTGTAATGAGGGTGGTGAAGATGGCAAAGGGCCCATTCTGGGCCCCCAAGAGCCACAGCAGTTCAGAGCAAGCACCCACCTGGCTCAAGCTGATTAATGACGGGCCTTGCTAATAGGCCTGCTTAACACTGGAGTTTGTCAAGATTAAGTAATTGCCTCAGACAAAAAGTGTATTATCTTCCAGGTCCCACTGATGAATGACTGGGGCTGGGAAGTAGGGTG
The DNA here is from genome assembly GCF_950295315.1 of Erinaceus europaeus. Classification (NCBI taxonomy): domain Eukaryota; kingdom Metazoa; phylum Chordata; class Mammalia; order Eulipotyphla; family Erinaceidae; genus Erinaceus; species Erinaceus europaeus. The sequence continues at coordinate 43,990,275 of NC_080179.1, forward strand.
ATGGATGCCTGTGCCTCCCGGCCACCAATGTCCCTTCCCTATTTGCATGAAATAAAGTGAAGTCCTGATTAGGATGAGCAGCCCAGCAAACCTGGCTGAGGGTCCTGCGATCACCACCACGCAGAACTGCTGGACAGAGGGACCCCTGAGGTGCTGGCTAGCGCAGTGAACTTCTGGCTGGGCCACCATGAGGGTGGAGACTGGATAAAGTGCTACCTGATTGGCTTATTTTCTTCATGCCAAAGCACTGCTCACCTCTGCTTTATGGTGGTTTTGGGATTGAACCTGGGACCTTTGGTGCTGCAGGCCTGAAAGTCTTTTTGCATAACCATGTTATCTGCCCAGCCTGAGGGTGGAGATTGGGGTGGGGCAGCTGGAAGCAGGAAACCACAGTATGAGGGAGCTACAGACTGTCAGGCCTGCAGGAGATGCAAAGGGACACAGACTGGACAGCCCCCCCCCCCATCTGGAGAGATGGCACACGTGGACACCCTCAGCTCAGTGGATGCAGAGAAGCAGCAGCTAAAGGCAGGAGCCAGGTATCATTCCAGAGATTTCTGCTTTCCCTGAGGCTGTGGAGCTGGCCAGTGGCCTGGGATGAGTTGGAGACCCAAGCATGGTGGGAGGGGTCATCTCCAGGTGACCTCCCCATGCCACTCTCATTACCAATCCGGCCATGAGGCAGACAGGATGTTTATTTCCAAGAAGGCATAACAGACATCACACTGCGGTTGGGGGACTCAGGGGGACCCTCACAGCTACTCTGATTGTGACTAGGTCTTGAGTACAAGTCACTGAGGATACTGAGTCTGATCCCCTTGCTGGGTCAAGACACACTTCCAGGACAGCCAAGGAGAAGGATGACACTAACCTGAAACCCTTGTCCCCCTGCATCTGGCTTCTGCAGACAATCTGAGCCGTAAAGTCTCTTCTTCTCAGTGGTCAATTCTTCTTCCTTTATGGGTACCCAAATGAAACCACCCACCCCGAATTCCGCCTCTGGGCTGCAGTGACGGCAGCCAGAACCAGGATTTGTTCTCATAACATTGGTTTCCCCAAACCACAACTTCAGGGTAGATGATGTCATGTGTGGTCCATTGGTGGGGAGGGGAGCAGCAAGGGGTGGGCAGATTGATGACCAGGTCTGGTTGGGGGAGTCACCCCTCTCCAAATGTAGAAATGGTACCTTCTTTCATCTCCTAGAGAGGTCACTGAGCTATCTGACCCCACCACTGTGGAATATGCAGCCTTAACCCCAGGTCCAAGCTCTTTTTCTTTTTCGATGTGCTGGGAGGCACCCTGATGAATCATCTACAGAGTACAAAGACATAGGATAGAGTAGACCAAATGCTTCTCAAAGTAAGGACAACAAACTCTGGAAACATCCCCTGCACAGCTGCCTCTCAGAGGGAATGTTAAATGGCTGTTCCTTGTTGCACCCAAGTGCACACAGTGGAGACCCCTGAGACCCCAGCCCCAGGCATCCATGGCCCAGTGCTTGGCCCCACTCAGATCTCAGTGGAGACGAGTGGACAGAACACCAGGCCCATCACCACGGGATGACACCCACCATCAACAGAGGCATGGGTAGGCTTTATAACATCATTCCCTGTCACATGTGAACACACTGCCCACGTCAACCTTTTGGTTCCATGTTGGGACACGAACATAATTAGCATATGGCTGACAGCATACTACAGATTTACACAAACCCACAAGAGATTGTGAGCGTGTCTGAAGCTTTTTAAAGAGAGTGGCTGCTGGAAATAGCTGTCTCTCTCTTGTGCGCTCTCAGCTCATCGGACCCATCATGGCACTTTTCCTGGGACCTGAACATGTGTAGCTGAGCTTTGGTAAACTCGGCTTAAAAGACTCATGGCTTGCCAGCCCTCATGACTAGCTGGTCCTTGCCACTTTGCTTATTTTGCTGAAATTAAATAACCATGACCCAATAAACCCCCCATTTGTCTTGGACCTCCAGCAACAAGCCATGCAGAAGTTTCTATTGTCATTTATTTATTATTTTAAATATTAGTTCTTTATTTATTATGGATAGAGACAAAGATAAATTGAGAGGGCATGGGAGATACAGAGGGAGAAAGACAGAGAGATATCTGCAGCCCTGCTTCACCACGGGTGAAGCTTATCCCCCTGCAGATGGGGACTAGGGGCTTGAACCTGGGTCCTTGTGCATTGTAATGTGTGTGTTTAACCAGGTGTGCCACGGCCTGGCCCCAAGTTTTACTTTTTTATTACTATAGTTCCACACCAAGAGTGTGATGGAAGATCACTAAGTGCCCTTGAGTATGGAAATCTCTCATACACACAGCTCATTCCTGTAGTAATAATACTGCTGCTCCCACCCCAGTGATTAAGCAAATCCCAGAGGGCACAGTGGATGGCATGCCACTACAAAAACTGCTGTGAGTTTCCCAGGCTTGATTCTGTGATGTTCATATGTCTGTTTGCTCTTCTAGTGATGTCATTATCACTATTCTCATTTTACAGAAACTGAGGCTCAAAGAGTAACTTGTCTAAGATGATCCAGCAGTGGCTGACAAAGAAGGACCGCCCTTGTCTGGGACTCTGAGTCCCAGGCTCAACCTCCTCCCCACTCTGCCCACCCATGATATTTACTCTACTATTATATGTAGTATGGGTGGCTGAAAAAGAATGGGAAAGTCCTAGTTCCATGGCTAAACAATGGTCTCCCAATGTTTCTGTGTATGCCAGCCAGGGCATCTCCCCAAGAGAGGCCACTTCCACTCAGCGCCTGTGGAGGACACCCAGCTCCCAATCCCATCTTCAGCTCCAGGCCCAGACTCTGCTCTGAGAGGCAGAAAGGAGAATGCAGTGCCACGCACTCCATGTTACTGGATAGGACAGAGAGAAATTGAGAGGGAGAAATTGAGGGATAGAGTAAGAGAGACACCTGCAGATTTGCTTCACCACTTGTTAAGTGACCCCCTTCCCTCAGATGGGGAGCTGGGGGCTCAAACCAGGATTCTTGGTCTTCAAGATTAGTACTTTGTGAGCTTACCTGGGTGCACCACTGCCTCCCCCGCACCCCCCCCCCAAAGAAGTCTCCAGAAGTAGGCAGGCTACCTGGCCAGTTCAGCCTGGGTCTCTTGGGGGGTCCTGCAGAGGGGAATGTTTGGGTTCCCTAATCCCAACCCTGATACTTCACTAGCTGTGTGAACCCTGGCTGTGTCCCTCGATGGCTCTGCATTCTTTGAGTCTGCATTCTTTGGCATGGCCTTGGGAGGCAGGGAGGGAGATTACTCACATGTGACTGCAAAGACCTCTTGGAAATCACTCTCCCTCTGGACAGTTATCCATAAGAGTCAGGCACACACCCACTGCAGCCAGGTGAGGGGTAGGGGGAGCCTGGTGGAGCCTCACTTTTCCCACAGTCCAGCTGGGGTTCAGCTTCCCCTCCCCTGCTCCTTCTCTTCCTTTGCAAGAACCGAGAGACCCTTTTTACAGTCCCCTGCAGGCCCCGGGGGAGCCTGAAGCTGGCAGAAATGACTGCTAATACTTTCAGGCACAATTACTGAAACCTTTTGACACAGAGGATATTTTTATGAGATAAGTGCCCTGTGTTGGTATCAACTGGCAAGTTTCATTGCTCACATTTCAGTGCTGCAAAGAGCCTTTTTCAATCACTGTCCGTGGTGGCGATAAACTTTAACGGCCAAGGGAAAGCCTGGAGCTCAGCCACTGTCCGTCCTTCTGCCTCCCTGCTCTGTCCACATGATCAGGGGCTCATCAACCACCCCCTCAGCTCAGATTTCTCCATCTTAGGGCACAGTGAAACCTCGAAGCACATCAGAAATAACAAGGACCTGACGTGCCAACACCCAGACCAGCTCTGACCCACTGGGACATGCTCCCAAGGCTCCCGTGGTGCACACAGAGTACTGAGAACAGCTACACTGACTCTTGTCTTACCTAAGTGGGTCATTCTTCTGGGTGTGATGCTCACACAAACACCCCAAACAGACATGGCCATCGCTAGCTGACAGAGAGAGAACTCAAATCCAGAGATCATGAAGTCACATGGAGAGCCAGGAACTGACATGGCGGCAGAGAGTAGGCCCTTGCCTATTCTATGTGAGTGAGCTGAGCTTGCAGTGATCGTCTGGGTGGGAGAAGGGCCCAAGGCGCCCCCATGAAAGACATAGAGGGAGAGAGATAGGGTACTCTGCAGAGCACATATTTTACCAGGCATGGTTTGAATCTCCAGCACCACATGAAAGCGCCACACATGACAACAGGGGAAGAAGCTCTGTGAATTGTGGAGTGGTGCTATGGTGTCTCTCCTTCACAGGCTATCTCTCCCTCTGTCTCTACCTGAAACTAAAAAAAAAAAAGGAGGGGGGCAGGTGGTGGCACAGCTGGTTAAGCTCTCACATTACAGTGTGCGAAGAAGCAGGTTCAAGTCCTTGGTCCTCACCTGCAGGGGGAAATCTTCATGAGTGTTGAATCAGGGATGCAGGTGTCTCTGTCTCTCTCCCTCTTTTAAAAAATTTTTAAATTATTTTTATTTGTTTGATAGAGGCATCCAGAAATCAAGAGGAAGGAGAAGACAGAGAAGGAGAGAGATGAAGAGAGACACCTGCAGCCTTGCTTCACGATTCACAAAGCTTTCCTCCTGCAGGTGGGGGCTGGGAGCTTGGGCACAGGTCCTTGCATGTTGTAACATGTGCATTCAGCCACGTGCACCAACACCTCTCCTCTGTCTCTCTCTCTCTCTTCCCTCTCAGCTTCTCTGTCTCTATCCAATAATAAAGAAATAAACAATATTTTAAAAATATTCTGCTGGGAGCAATGGAATCATGTATGCATGAGATCTCTGACCTCTGAAGCCAAATAACATAACAACAACAAAACAGACAAAGCAAGCAAGGTTAGTGTTCAAAGGATGATGGAGAATGAGTGAAGCAATGAATGAATGGATAAATGAATGAATGGATGGATGGATGGATGGATGGATGGATGGATGGATGAATGGCTTCTACCTACTTGGAACCTCCTGAAACCTCCTCCATCTTGAGGCCCTGCAGGTAAGGACTGTGCTAACTCTGCAGAGGATTCTAACGTGTTCAGCATCCCATGCAGGTAGCGCTCCACTGTCCTATCAACTTCAGTAGCATTTGCAGAGCCCTGCCCACTGGACATGACTGTCCTCAGAAGATGAGTGTGTCCTAAGGACTGGGGTGAACTGAGGAGGATGGCTTCCTCCCCACCCACCAATATCTCTCTCCTCTGACTCCCACCCAGTGTTCTTTCTCCCGCTACCGGGTAACCTGCTGGTCCGTAGTGTGTCTCTGACTTCCCTGGCCACACAACCTGGCTCCTGCGGGTGTCTCCTGCCAGCCTTCTCTCATAGGTCCTTTTGCCAGAAGCCCTCAGGGCCTGCTGGGAGGAGCAGGTATGGGGTCCATGGGATGAAGAAGGGGTCAGAGCAGCTGAGTCAGGGAGCGAGGAGAGTGTAGGCTTCTAGGCTCACCAACACTGCTGTCCCTACTAGTGTTTCTCAAGCAGGCTTCTGTGAGTTTGAGTATGTGGAGCCCTGTCCTGCTCACCAGAGGCCAAGAGCTCAGGGGCTGGTACAGTGCCTGAGCCAGCCAAGAAGACAAGAACACAGGAGCAACAAGGCTCCAGTCTGAGCCAGAGGCTGTTCTTTCTCTCACATCCTTGGCCACCTTGCCTTCTCAGGGTGTGCTAAAGTCTGAGGTTCTAGAACAGCTTATTTTGGGGACAGGGGCCATGTGAGGCTCCGGCTGGGAGGATGGGGAATAGCTTCTTCCTTCCTTCCTTCCTTCCTTCCTTCCTTCCTTCCTTCCTTCCTTCCTTTCTTTCTTTCTCTTCCTTAATATTTTTATTTATTTTAGTTATTGGATGGAGACAGAGAAACACCTGCAGCCCTGCTTCACCACTCATGAAGCTTTTCCCCTACAGATGGGAACCAGGGGTTTGAACCCAGGTCCTTGTGCATTGTAATGTGTGCACTTAACCAGGTGTTACCACCACCTAGCCCTGGGGATAGTGTCTAGAAATCTTCTGAACTTCCTGCTTAAACCAAACCACAGAACAACAGGAGAACACACACACACACTCTCTCTCTCTCTCTCTCTCTCTCTCTCTCCCCAGAATTCTCCTCCTCTGGTGGTTTGATCAGTTCTGCCATGGAGAACTGCCTTCAGTAAATCCCTCCTCAGCCACCAGTTTTGAGTCTCTGTTTCCTCCTCATCCTCAGCTTGAATGACTTACTATGCACAGAGTCTCAAAATGAACAACTTCTGCGGCTGCCAAACACACTCACAAGCTCCACCTGTCCACCTCCATCCATCAAGGCAACTGAACTTATTTCTCCTTGGGGGATGGGTGGGGGGGGCACTGTTTCACATGGGGGAAGCATCGCATGGAGGAAGCATTAAGCCCTTCCTTTGAAATGTGTGTGTGCTGTAGACTGCTGGGGGGGGGGGGGTGCTGAAACTCCAACCTCTGATGGAATCGGAACCAGATGTCAGAAGCTGGAGGTGGACACAGCATGTGTCAACAGTCAGCCACTCCGAGGGACATGGGAAGGCAGTACACACCCCTGAGGCTCAAGTCCTAGTCCAGGCTCATGGCACCAGCTGGGGTTTCATTCTCGCCATGGCCAATGACAAGAGCAGGTCTCAGGACCACAGCGGCATCTGTCCCACCCTTCTCTCCTCCTAAGCCTGCACACTGTCAGTCTTCCACCTCAGAGTTTATTCTTTCTCAGATGCTTACCCCTGAAGGCAAAGCTGGCTCTCCAGCACAGAGACTGTGCTGCTGTAGAGATACAGCCTTGATCAGAGCGTCACTCACTACTGGCCAGAACTACTAATACCAGTTGTTCTCCAGGTAGATCATAGGCTTTTCTTATTCTCATGGGTCACCTCAGCAAAGCCTCTAGAACCAAGTGTTAAGTGGCTAAAGTGGGCTGCTGTCAATGTTAACACTCTATGGGGGTGCAGGGGGAGAGCCCCAATGGAGAGTATTGGCTAACTCCCGTGGGGGAAGTTGTTAAGCTACTGGTCAGTGGTCACTGAATGTGGAGTTGGGAGGGGCAGAGTTGGTACTCACAGCCGGGCAGTGGTGCACCTGGCTGAGTGTACATGTTATCACGCACAAGGACTTGGGTTCTAGCCCCTGATCCCCACCTATGGCTGATGTGGGGCGGGGGGAGGTTCATGAGCTGTGAAGCAGTTGTCTCTCTGTCTTTCTTTTTTATGTAAATGTATTTATTTATTTATTTATTTATTTATTTATTTATTTATTTATTTATGACAGAAACCAAAAGAGGAGGAAGACAGAAAAGGACAGAAACAGAGACACACCTGAAGCACCACTTCATGGCTGGTGAGGTTTCTCCCCTGCAGGTGGGGACTGGAGTTGGAACGTGGCTGCTTGTGCACTGTAATGTGTGGACCAACTAGTGTGCCATCACCTGGTCCCTGTCTTTCCCTCTCTATCTTCCCCTCTCCTCTCAATTTCTGTCTGTCCTGTCCTATCTAAAAGAAGAAGGAGAAGGAAGAGGAGGAGAAGGAGAAGGAGAAGGAGAAGAAGAAGAAGAAGAAAGAAGGAAAGAGGAAGGAAGGAAGGAAGGAAGGAAGGAAGGAAGGAAGGAAGGAAGGAAGGAAGAAAGAAAGAAAGAAAGGAAGAAAAGAAAAGAAAAGAAAAGGTAAAAAATGGCTGCCAGGAACAGTGGCTTCATTGTGCCAGCACCGAACCGTAGCAATAACCCTAGTTACAATAAAAAAAAAAAAAGGTTCTCAAAAGTTGACATGAGGTGTCTCCAACAAGGCAAGCCTTACACACCCCCGGGCCTTTTTTTTTTTTTAAATAGAGACTTGGGGGAGGAGGGCAGGTAGTACCAAAGCCTCCTTCCCTCCCAGGTGGCAGTGCAGTGGGCCGGGCTCCAGTCTGGGTGATGCACACAGCAAAGCAGTTCACTATCCAAGTGAGCTACCTCATGGGTCCATCCTCACTGCTTCCTCAAGCAAGGAATGTCTGTTTTAAAAAATAATGATAATGAAAAAACACTTTAATTTGCTGGAAGTTCCCGTAAGCTCACTTTTCTACCTGAAAAGAAATTAGCACAGCTGTGTTTTATTTTTCTTAATGAGATGACCCAGTGTGAAGCTCCTTTTTGAAAAATACCTGTTAGAAATAACTCAGTAACTACAGATCAAGAATCTCCCCCTTTGACTTGGTAATCTCACCTTTTTATCTGCTCCAGGGCAAGAAGCCAGGAGGTGAAAGGCATGGGATTTAGATCACAGTCAAGGGTAAAATACCAAACAATTGTCCGCAGCCTTCAAGTTCAACAAGGGGCGTGTGGCGGAGTCAAGTCTCAAATCAGTCTCCCTGACGATTCTGCAGAGATGTTTCTCCTAAGTGAGAAGACAGGCAGGCTCACTGAGGACGATGCGTTTCTGAAGGTGGGTTGCAGGTGGGCTTTCTCCCGGGAGTCAGTGGGAACCGCCCCTTCTTCTCCCTTCTGCTCCCCAGAGCTAGCTGAGGGCTGGGGCCAGGAAGACCCTCACCGGCAGTTCCTGCCTCACCACCAGAGGCCTGAAGTCATATGTTGGCCAAACAGACTGGATAAATCAATGCCAAGGACGCTGTCACCCCGGGCAATCTCGGCCACTCAATTTTCATGTGAATTTAGCAGCTCGGCAAGGTTTTTAAGAACCCAATTGTATCCTGACACTTTTTAAATGATGCCTCTTTACATCCCGCCATAATTTATCTTTTACTTAGGAGCAGCTCTGCTTCCATAACCATCCGGGGAGGGAGGTGTGTGTGTGTGGGGGGCCCTTACCAACACCTTAACAAGGACTTGACTGTCCTTAACTGACAATGGTCCACACTCAGTCTAGCTCGGGTGACAGGGGTTTGCCAAATGCAAATTCCATGCTGTTGGCTTGTTTGGGCAAAATTTAAGCATTTTTCTTTTGAGAGAAAAACATATTAAAAAATGTCTACAGGGTGGGGCTGGGTGGTGGTGCACTGGGTTAAGCGCATATAGTACAAAGCGCAAGGACCCGCACAAATTTGAGCCTTTGGCTCCCCACCTGCAGGGGGGGTTGCCTCACAAGTGGTGAAGCAGGTTGGCAGGTGTCTATCTTTCTCTCTCCTTCTCTATCTTCCCCATCTCTCCCAATTTTTCTCCGTTCTACCCAGTAAAAAGGGAAAAAATGGCCACCGGGAACAGTGGATTCACAGTGCTATTACTGAGCCCCAGTGATAACCCTGGAGGCAGAAAGAAAAAAAAAAGGTTTACAGGGGCCAGGTGGTGGTGCACCTGGTTTAGCACAAACATTACAGCGTGTAAGGACCTAGGTTCAAGTCCCTTCACAAGTCATGAAGCAGGGCTGCAAGTATCTCTGTCTCTCCCTCTCTATCTTCCCCTTCCCTCTCAATTTCTCTCTGTCTCTCTTTCCCTATCTTACCTTCCCCTCTCAATTGTCACTCTATCCAATAATAAATAAAAGATTTTTAAAAAATGTTTACAGATGTGAGTGGGAGGGGAGGAGAGTTGAGTGGGGGGTACAAGAAAAGAAAAACTCCATTCTGGGAGAAGCCGTCAAAGCTGAGTTAACAGGGCTCTGTTTTTCCCTTTCACCTAAAAGTTAAAGGGTCAGCAAAATAGCTCAGTTAGTGCGCCGCTTTGCCATGTGTGTGACCCAGGTTGGAGCCCAGTCCCCACCACAATAAAGGAAGCTTCAGTGCTATGGTTTCTTTCATTTACTCTCTGTCTTGCTGCCCGTCTCTATAAAGATAAACAACATTTGAATTTTTTAAAAAGAAGAAAGCAAAAGGGAAAACAATGATTTCAAATTCTTAAAAATTATTCCAAGGACTATGAGTGATCAGAGAGACTTTCTGAAGGGTTCCCTGCCCCCCGCCCCCATTTTAGTCAAGGCATGATGCTGAACTCAGCCTTGAAGCTCACAAATAAAATGTGTCCCCCACCCCCTCACACACACACACACCCAAACTGGGCCTCCTCTAAACCGGAGCACACTTCTATGTTCACGCTCTAACTCTCCACCCACATATGCCTTGGCCACATTATCCAATAGGCTGTGAGGATAACAGAAGCGAGAAAGGATGGCAGATAATGTTGACTCAGAGCCCCAAAGAGAAGTAGATGCTGTCCTCTCATTTTGCTTAATACAAACAGCCCCCCCCCCACCTCAGACATTTATCATGCCTACCACACAGAGGGGAACTGAGGCAGTGAGAGCTCAGGTCCTGAGTTCAAGGCCGTCAAGCTACTTTGGTGAGTTGCTTTGAGAGTTCAAGGAGAAATGATCATTGAATTCATCCAACAGATGTGATGACAGGGCCAGGAGCTAGTTCACCCAGGCAGGAACCCCCAAGCCTGAGCTCAAATACCACACAGGAGGGCCATAATACTAGGGAAAGCTCTGGGTAGGTGTGTGTGTGTGTGTGTGTGTCTGTGTGTGTGTGTGTGTCTGTGTGTAACCGGGAGAGAAAAAGTGATTACTAAGAAACTGAAGTATGCTTTAATTAATTAATTTTCTCCAGGGTTTTTGCTAGAGCTTGGTGCCAGCACTACAAATCCACTATTTGGCAGCTATTTTTTCCATTTTATTGGATAGGACAGAGAGAAACTGAGAGAGGAGGGGAGGTAGAGAAGGAGAGAGAAAGACAGACACCTGCAGACCTGCTTCACCACTTGAGAATCATTCCCTCCTCGCCCCGCAAGTGGGGAGCTGGGTCCTTGCACTTAGCACTATGTGCACTTAACTGGCTGTGCCACCACCAGCCCCCGCCCCCGAGTTTTAGTCTATTATACTCTATTTTATATATTTATATAAATGTCTTCCTGGGCCATGGAAGCCATGTTTACTATAGGTGCAGTTTGCAGTGAGCCGGGAGGCCTATAATATGTCTTATTGTAGAGGTATTTCATGATTTCCAGCATCCATGTAACTAGTAGTGTCTTTTTGCTTCAGATATAACTTTACCATTCAGCTGAAGTCTCCCAGTAGGACTAATACTGGTTTATTAAGTATCATTTCACAAATTAATTTATTTGATGTTATAGTATATGACCGGTTGTGGAAAATTAAATGTGTGTGTCCATTCATAAATAACTGATAAATAAATAAATATACACACACACACACAAAAGAATTAAGTGGAACTGCATATTCAAAAGACCCTAGCACCTCACTCTCCCCCACCCCCCACAAAAAAGAATAAATTAATTATCGGAAATTGGTTGTGTTAGACCTGGATGTCAACCAGTGTGTGCTTAACTAAAGAATCCTGGGGAAAAGGGGGTGGAGATTATGCATGTGGCCCTTTAAGAAGAACTGGAGTAAGGATGAAGAAGGGTTGGGGAAGGGCAGGAAGAGAAGAAACACGAAGCAGCAGCAGGAGCAGCTGGTATACAGATGTGTTCCTATGACAGTGGGGACAGCCAGCAAAGCAAGGTCCATCTTGCACCCAGTTCCCCAGAAGAATCTGCCTTACCTGACCCAAAACTCGTAGCCAACTCTTACGTAAGTCTCCAGAATGGCCATTGGGGCCAACAGCTTGAGCATATCCTGGAACTGGTTAGGAATTCATACGCACCACCCCAGTCGTGTGCACCAAGCCTGCAGTGACAGGGACATGGAGGCTCTGGAGAAGGAGGCAGACTTTCCCACAAAGGGCCACTGTCCCCTGCAGTGCCATTTGCATTTTACTGCAGGCCCACACCTGGGCTGCAGGGCAGTGAGAAAAGGCCTGTGTTGTACTCAGGACACTAGCCACATTTCTAAAGCAGGACCTCATCTGACCCTCACCATAGCCACAAGAAAGAGGCAGTATGGGCACCGGCTCCACTATTCAGCAGATGGGAAAATGAGGCCCTGTTATTAACAGGTCCAAGCCAGGCTGGCCGAGAAAGCCAGGCCCCTGGGCAGCAAGTGCAGAGGCCTCCCAGCTCACTGCAAACTGCACCCATAATAAACATGGCTTCCATAAGCCAGGCAGAGTGATGGCCTGCTGAGGGGGCAGCCCAATTACGCACCCCACATCTTGCCTTCCATTGATGCAGCTTGGGAAACAAGGGTGCTTGGGGGTGGTGCATGCAAGTGTATGTGTGTGTGTGTTTGTGAGAAAGAGGAGAGAGAGAGAGAGAGAACATTTCCAAAAAAGGAAACCCTCAGAAGTCAGTTCCCAACATGAGACATACTCTCCCTCCCAACCCACAGCTTTTGCTTCTAGATTACAAGGAGCTGTGAAAGTCAGTTCCTGCAGAGATGCCTGCTTGTAAAACTCAGATGCACAAACCAGGCCTAGCCGTGGCTTCACTGGCACTGCACCCCAGACACGAGTGGTCCTGGCAGGGCTTGGGGGGTGGCCTCGCAGCCTGGAAGGTGAGAGGTCTGAGCGTGTGCATAGCTGGCCACTCAGCCAAACGGAGCAAATAACAGAAGTGTTCCCCACCGCAAGGCCTTCTGTTGTCACATGCCGCCAATGGCTATTGCTCCAGGTCTTTCTGAGCCCTGGTTCAGGGTCTAGAAAAGTGTGGCACTGGCCTTGTGAGGGGTCTAGCCGCCCTGTCTAAGGTGGGCTTCTTAGCTCCAGAGTCTTATTCTCTGTTTGACTCTTTATTTTTTTATAATATTTTATTTATTTGTTCTGGCTACTGAAAGGAATTGAGAGGGAAAGGAGAGGAAGTTTTCCTCCCCCCACCCCTGCAGATGGGAACTGGGGGCTTGAACCCAGGTCCTCACACACTGTAATGTGTGCACTCTACCAGGAGCACCACCACCCAGCCCCTGTGCTCACATCATAAAGCTAGAAGCAATAGCTCATAAGGCCCAGGGCTGAGCGGTGATAAAACCAGGCTCTCTGTGGGAAGTGGTGAGCCCACAGTGGAAGCTTCATAAATGTTCATTTTATCCTCTTAAGGCTCGACCCCACTGCACTCCACTGGGGAGAGAGACAAGCTCACGGCCATTAAGAGCAAATGAGGGAGTCACAATCCCCCCTGCACCAGTCCTCACTCCCATCCATTTGCATTTGTTTCTGCAGCCGCCCCAATTGTAGAAGCTCAATATTTACCTCGGCATTTATTTCTCACTGTAAATACAACAAGTGTTTCTAGAGAGATATTTATTCCTCTCTGTAAATACAGCAAAGGCCTAGGGAAAATATAATCTCCAACTCATAAGAGTGGAACGCTTTTCTTTATGACAGCTTTCTCTTTAATCTGCTGTGGTAGTGTATTCTGCTCTTGCATTTGACTCTAACTGGGAAAGAGGGCATATGGGTAGGGGTCCCATTATACTACAGTAATAAGAACAGACACCAGGTGGAGGGGCACTCCTTGGGGAGGGCAAAGCAGCACTCCTCTGAAAGGTGGAAGATGGCAAGGCAGAGGCCCCAGGGGTCAGCACAGATGTGGGCACTGAAGGAATGCTACAGTGTCACTTCCCCAGGTGGAGACGCTGCACTATTTCATGCAAGTGGATAAGAAAAATCTCATAAAAATTTTTGGGCTCTAAAGAGTGCTGTAGGGGCCGGGTGGTGGCGCACCTAGTTGATCACACATATTACAATGTGCAAGGACCCAGATTTGAGCCCCCGATCCCCACCTGCAAGGGGAAAGCTTCATGAGTGGTGAAGCAGGCTGTAGGTGTCTCTCTGTCTCTATCCCACTCTATCACCCCCTTCCCTCTTGATTTCTGGCTGTCTCTATCCAATAAATAAAGATAATAAAAAATTATTTAAAAAAATAATCCTTTACAAAAAAGAGTGCTGTATATACATCTGATTGGTTCTGCCTGGAGGTATTATTAGTTAAACCCCTTGCACACATGTGCTGGGGAGCCTGAAACTCCCAAGGCATCACCTGTCTTCCCAAGATCCTAGAGGTTCAAGGCAAAGCCCAAGAGAGTAGATTGCCTTTGTTTTGTTTGTTTGTTTCCAAAATACAGAGAGTTATGGAGATGTGAATGCTTAAGATAAGACTCCAGTGTCCTTTTTTTTTTTAAAAAAAATTTATTTATTATTGAATAGAGACAAAGAAATTGAGAGGGGAGTAGGGAGATAGGGAGAGAGACAGAGACACTTGCAGCCCTGCTTCACCACTTGTGAACTTACCCCCCTGCAGGTGGGGACCAGGGGCTTGAACCCAGGCCCTGGAACACTGTGATGTGTGTGCTTCACCAGGTCTGCAAGTGCCTGGCATTCCCCTAACCCTTAAAAAAAAAAAAAAAGAGCACTGCTCAGCTCTGGCTTATGGCGGTGCAGGGGACTGAACCTGAGATTTTGAATCCTCAGGCATGAGAGTCTTTTTGCATAGCCATTATGCTATCTATCCCTACCCCAGTGTCCTTCTTTATGATAAAATAAAGAGATTTCAGGTTGGTGAGAAATTCCCTGCAGACCTGGGGAGCCTACAGCAGGGTTGAGGAAGTTTCCTCAAATAAAAGGGTCTCATGCCAGGGCCCATGCCTTCAACTTTCCATCCTCCTAACAGAAATGGCCTTTGTTTATTTGTTATTTTATTATTTATGTTTCAGTTTGTTTTGAGACAGAGAGAAATTTGAGAAAGAAGGGAAGGTGGGAGGAGGGGAGATCTGCAGTCCTCCTGCAGGTAGGAGGGGCCAAGGGATTGAACCTGAGTCCTTGTGCACTGTAAAGTGTGAGCTCAACCAAAGTGCCCCACCGTCCAGCCCTGATTTATTTATTTTTTAATGTTAATTTTTTTGTTGTTGATGTCACCTGGGTTTCACTGCTCTGGGATGACTTTCTCAGACACAGAGAGACAGATCGAGAGACAAAGTGACAGAGGGGGGAGAGTAAAAAAAAAAAAATCACAGTACCAAAGCTTCCTTCAAGGCGGTGGCACTGGTCTGGAACCTGCATCGTGTGTGTAGCAAAGCAGCACACTATCAGAGTGAGCTATTTTGCTAGCCTGGAAACAGCTCTTTGTTTTTTAAATTTTATTTGTATCTTTTCTTGGAAAGTGTGAAGGGTTGGGAACCTCAGCCTGGAAGACAAGACTAAGAGAAGGTAGGATTTGCTAAGACTGAGACTGTGCTGAGGGAGGAAGCAGGGTTCATATAACCTTGGGGCAGCAAAGAAGATCTGGGACCAGGAAGTTGCGCTGTAGCACAGTGAGTTAAGCGCACGTGGCACAAAGTGCAAGGACCGGCGTAAGGATCCTGGTTTGAGCCCCCGGTTCTCCACCTGCAGGGGAGTCACTTCACAGCAGGTGAAGCAGGTCTGCAGGTGTCTTTCTCCCCACCCCACCCCCCGTCTTCCCCTCCTCTCTCCATTTCTCTGTACTATCTAACAATGACGACATCAATAACAATAAAAAACAACAAAGGGAACATAAATAATAAGTAAAATATATTGGAAAAAAAGGAAAGGGAAGGGAAGGGAAGGGAAGGGAAGGGAAGGGAAGGGAAGGGAAGGGAAGGGAAGGGAAGGGAAGGGAAGGGAAGGGAAGGGAAGGGAAGGGAAGGGAAGGGAAGGGAAGGGAAGGGAAGGGAAGATTCGGGGCCAAAAGATGGAGCCTGATATCCTAGCACTGGGGATGCCACAGACAAATACGAAGTCTGGTTGCCTGTGACTATGGTGGTGATGGAGTATCAGTGGGAGAGGCTTGAGCCCCAGCACCACATGGGCGTGCAGGGGAAAATTACCTGATGCTGCTGTGGTATCTCTCCTTCCCTCATTCTCTCCTATCCTCCCTCTCTCTCTGAACCCAGGGTTATCGTTAGGGGTCCATGAATCCACTGCTGCTGGTGGTCACTTTCTCGCCCCATTTTATTGGATAGGACAGAGAGAAATGGAGAGGGGAAGGGAAGATAGAGAGATAGAGATACACCTGCAGACTTACTTCATGGTTTCTTAAGTGCCCCCCCCCACAGGTGGGGAGCCAGGGACTCGAATCCAGATCCTTGCACTTAGTACTATGTGTACTTAACCAGGTGTGCCACTGCCTGGCCCTCCAACTATCTATCTATCTATCTATCTATCTATCTATCTATCTATCTAGATGAAAAAGCAGATCCAAAAGCAATGAAACTACACATGTGAGGGCTTGGTTAGACAAAAATATTTTTAAGAGGCCAACAATTAATTAAAAGTTTTAAAAAACCAGGAAAGGGAGGAGTGCATGACCTGGAGGGTCAGGGATCAGAAGCTGGCCTCCTGTCCACAAGACTCACCCACGCCCACCAGACAGAACCCTCCTGCCTCAGAAGCCTGCTAGGAATGCATAGTTCTTAAAGATCAAAATTCTTAAAAGAAAATATTTAACTTCTCCTTTTAAAAATCTGGTTATTACTTCTGTAAATCCATCTAGTGAGCCCAAAACTCTTCCAGCTCAAATTCATGTCTTTCAGGTTACCCCTTTCTCCCTTCCTTTTTTCCTTCCCTCCATCTTTTCCTGCCAGTGTCCTAGAAAGAGAAGTGCTGACATTTTAGAAGACAGAATCTGAGGTGCCCCTGACAGAGGGGTGCACCTGTAAAGTCTCTACAGCATGAGGCCGAGGCTGCACCTGGGAAGTTCTTTCCTCACTGCCAGTCATGTCCCCAAGGAAGTGTCCACTGAGGCACCAGAAAGCAAAACTTCTTTTCCTCTGTCTGGGGGGTACAAGGCAAAACAGGAATAGGCCTGAAGCCAGCTGCCCCACCCCTGTAGTTCTCTTGATAACGCTGAATCTCATTCCTCACCAGTCCTCCCCAGAACACAGACCGAGAACCAACCACATCAGTGGAAGCAGAGCCCAAGCCCTCACAAGCCCTGGCAAGGAAGGATGACCCAGAATGGGTGCTTTCAAAAACCAGCGGGCAGGCAACACCCATGCTCAGCGGAGAAGCAATCACAGAAGCCAGAACTCCTACCTTCTGCTCCCCATAAACAACCTTGATCCATGCTTCCAGCAGGGGAGAAGTGATAGGATGAAGATAAGAGGACTCTGCACTCCAGCTCCATCAGCACCCAGAGAGAGAGGAGGAAGCGGAGAAGGACATATGGAGGTAGTTATGTTGTCATGAGTGGCTTGGAAGGGAAGGGAAGATTGAATCATGAAGAAAAAGGGGGGCAACCATGTCTAAATGTGGACAGATAGTTGTGGAGAAGATGGTCGGCCTATGTCTACAACCTTAGGGGAACTGTGGTGGATTGCAGTGGGGAGACTGAAGATTCAGAACTCTGGTGGTGGGAATGGTGTGGATTTAAACCCCTGTTGACATATAATTTTGTAAAATAAAAAAAAATAATAAATAAAAATCAAAAGAAAGTTAATGGGGGGGAGCAACAACTAGTGGGCAGGTAACAGAGTGCACGAGGGAATTGAACAAGTGCTTCCAAGACCTACAGTTTCAAGGCCTCCTGGGGCACAGGAAAACTGCATCTCTGTCAGCAGGCACAAGGACTCAGGAAAATCTCCTGTCACAGGTGATGGCATCTGCCACAAAATCCCAGGAACAAATAAATAAGCATAGAAGCTTTTCATTCACAAAATGCACAGACAGATGCTTGGGAAACCTGACTAAGCTCCACACTTTTTCCAGTAAGTTGGGTTTTGAGACCAGCGGTAAAAGAAAGGACCCAGAGCTCCCCAAGCTCAGCTGGAGCTTCCATCCAGTCCCTGGAGAAGCCCCAGCCTCTCTTTTTAAGATTTCAGTCCCCACCGTGGGCCTCCCTGGGCTCTCTGGGTGATCAACATGCAGCAGGCTATAGAAGAATGTGGATTTGTTCTCAGAGGTTGGGGTCAGGTGGTCCATCCTTAAATCACACTGCTGTCAGCCTCTCACAAGCTCTCTCCCCTCCTGCCAGGTCATTACGGGGCTTATGGCTTATGCAAAATAAACAGCACAGCTAACTATTCCTCCAGATCAGGGCCCACAAAAGGCTGCCAGGAGGCCCATGGCATCCAGAGACCCAGGCCAGACTCCTTGTTCAACTGCTCAGGCCGGGCAGTTTGCATGCCTCCTGTCCACCTCTTTTCAGTTTGTTTCTTTTTTTTCCTTTTCTCCTTCTGGCTAGTTTTGTGTTTAGCCTTTTTTTTTTTTTTTTTTAATTCCTCCCAAGACACTGCCATGAATACTGTTAACTTATTCTTGTCTGGCTCTGACTCACTCCCTTTACTTTCTTTCTTGAGCTCTGAAAGTCTTACAATTCTTACTTTTCTATAGGGGAACTGAGCCATGAGAAATCTCTTATGAGCGCACGTAGAAAGGAACCAGTTTCTCAGAAGGTCCCTTCGAGACGGGAGATGGGTTGGGCAGCGGGGGCTGTGGGGCTTGGCGAGAAGCCCAATTGTCCAGCACCACACATAGACCCCCCGCGGGGGCAGGAGGCAGGGGTGGGGGCAGGGAAGGCAGCTGGGGAGGCAGCTCCCCTGTCCATCCATGGAGAGCGGGCTTTACCTTAAGCATCCTACTACATCCGACAGCAAGAGCAAAAACCTAAAATGGGCAAACGAAACAAAATTTCCCCATTACCCCGGGCAGTCTTTCTCTCCCAGATTACTCAGGGGGCCGGCAGACTCTGCTACAGAGCTGAGGTGTTATTTCTAAGACACTGTAGTCAAGCAACCAATAGCTACATGTGCCTGGTGAAAGGAGTTTGGCTCAATGTAGAAAAGGTGCTGGATGTCTGCATATAAATAAACAAGCATATACATAGACATGCAGAATCACCCCACACACACAGAGGCTAAGACACAGCAGACAGAACTGCCCCACTCTTGGTAGTATTCCGCTCCATCTACCTTCAACTCCCAAGTATTCACCAGAGAAGTGGCATTAGCTCCCACCCCATCCCCTATGCCCGGTACCCCCAGAAGTGAGCTTGATGACCAGGACAAGGGGTTAGTGGCTTATTGTGGAGGTGACAAGCCATCGGTTGGGTACCAGGGGTGACCCAGGGCAGGAAGGCAGTCAGGGCCAGCAGAGACTCTGGTTGCTCTGTGCTAGTGGAAGGCTGAGGAGGGCAGAAAGGTTCTGAATGCCGGGGAGCTGGGGTATTGCTCCATAAAGTCTGCCAGAGCCTTCTTGGCACCCTGGCCTGGCACTGCCCACCAGGGCAGCAGCAGCAGGAGTAAGACTCCAGGCTGAGGCACACATACGGTGCTAAGACCTACAAAGGCAAGTAAGGAGGTGGAGTTTGGTGCCAAGCCTGCAGACCAACACTGGAGCCTTCCCTAGAGGTCTCTGGGACACACAGAGAGATTTATACTTTAAACCTCACTCTGGCATATGCAATACTGGGTCAAACTCAGGACCTCATGTGTGCCTGAGGCTCCACAAGGCCTTCCTGATGCCCTGCCCAGTGAACCCCACCCCCCCCAAAAAAAAAAAAAAGGGCTATGAGACCAAGAGCTCAGCCTTCCCAGAACAAGGGGGTAAGAAGCAGGGGCTGTATGTGCGTGTTTGGGGAGAGGTTCTCACTCACCACTTACAGAGACTTTCTTAAACTAACGTGTCCAGTGTGTCCCTCAAAGATCCATTATAACAGCAGCCTGAGAATGCAGAGCAGACGGAGCACCAGAGTTGCGCTCACAAGGTCCTGAGTTTGATCCCCCGCATCGTGTGTGCCAGAGTGAAGTTCTGTTTTGCTCACTGATAACTCAATCTTTTTAAAAATGAAAGAATCACGGGCTAGCAAAATAGCTCACTCGGACAGTGCTCCTACACTGCCCTGTACACAGCCCAGCCTGGGGGCCACTCCCCCATATACACACTAGAGGAAGCTCTACTGCTTGGTGTCTTCCCTTCTCGCCCTCTTTCTCTTTCTTTTTCATTTTAAAATTTCTTTATTGGGGGATTAATGGTTTACAGTTGACAGTAAAATACAATAATTCATACCATTTCTCAGTTTTTCACATAACAATTCAACCCCCACTAGGTCCTCCTCTGCCATCCATCATGTTCCAGGACCTGACCCCTCCCCCCACCCCAGAGTCTTACTTTGGTGCAATACACCAACTCCAGTCCAAGTTCTGCTTTGTGTTTTCCCTTCTGATATTGTTTTTTAATGTCTTTCTCTATCTAAAAAAAGAAAGAAAGAAAGAAAGTCAGCTTGAAGTGGTGACACTCCAGTGACAACAACGAAAAAGAAATTCATAGAGCATTATAAAAAAGATTTCTGTTATTTATGTACTCACTGGCCCTCTCTGTACTTCCTCTTGGCTGAAATATCCCTTTGTGTTTTTTGCTCATTTTCTAACTAGATGTTTTCTTTCTCTACTGTGGAGTTTGAGAATCCTTTATACATTCTACGTCCTGGTCCTTTATAAACATTTTTTCCTGCCCTCCAGCTTGTCTTTTCATTATCATAAAAGGTTTTTGTTTTGGGGGCCGGGTGGTGGCGCACCTAGTTGAGTGCACATGTTACAATGCGCAAGGACCTGGGTTCAAGCCACTGGTGCCTACCTGCAGGAAGAAAGCTTCACAAGTGGTGAAGCAGGGCTACAAGTGTCTCTCTGTCTCTCTCCTTCCCTTCTCAATTTCCATCTAATAAATAAAGCCAATAAAATAAATTTAAAAAATAAACATAAAAAAGAAGTGACATTCTAGCAATGACCTAAAAAAAAAAGGTGTCTGTCTTTCTCTCTCCCTCTCTGTCTTCCCCTCCTCTCCTGATTTCTCTCTGTCCTATCCAGCAACAACAACAGCAATAACAACAACAACAACAAGGTTGACAACAAGGGCAACAAAAATAGGAAAAATGGCCTCCAGGAGCAGTGGATTCATAGTTCAGCGAGTCCCAGCAATAACCCTGGAAGCAAAATAAAAATAAATAAATAAATAAAAGTTTTGTTTTATTGACTGGAGTATGGGGGTATATGCATGAACAATTCTAGCGCTGCCTACCAAGTTTTTCTTTCCATATTTTCACTTCAAAGAGTGAGACTGTAGCACCAGGGCTTACCTTGTGGAAAACCCACCTTATCATGTGCAGTGTCCCAGGTTTGAGTCCCCCAGCCACCACATGAGCACACCATGCCCAGAAGTTTCACAAACGGTGGAACAGTGCTGTGGTGTCCCTCTCCCTCCCTATCTCTCACCTTCTATCTTAAAAATACAAGTCTGATAGGAGTAGAGAATCATGCAAACATGTAGCTCCAGAGAAAACACTGGTGACCAAAAATTAATTTGTTAATTAAAAAAAAAATCTCTCAGCCCACCAAACTCCAGCTGCAGGTGGACACTGATACTAATTGATACATTTCTCAGGGAAAAGTAGACCCCACAGTCTGCCACTCACCCTTCCCTTAATCCCACAACAAAGTTCTACATCTAAAGGAGGGGGGGAATGCCAGCAAAAAACTAAGTCCTGCCCAGAAGGAGAAAATTCAGGAACCGTGGGTCTTGTTTCTAATGCTCAACAACCACGTCTCATCCAGAGAACACATGGACTTGGCAGGCACAACAGATGTCCCAGAAAAACACCAAAACAGCACTGAAGGCAGTTCCCACGCGCCCAAACACAGCAACGGTACTGGACAGCAGGCCTGCTAACTGACAGAGCAGAAGTCACAACCAGGGGCCCTTCCTTCCTGCGCTTCTGTGGGCAGTGGTGCTACACCCACCTTCATACCAGCGCCCTTCTCCCTCTGCAGGTGTCTATCTGCATCCAGACAGACAGAAGGAAGGCACAGGGGACAGGGCAGGGGCACCACTGAGTCATCCCAGCAAACTTGGGCTGAGCCACTGGCTGCTGGTGTTGGCACAAACCCATGAGCCAGTGGGCTGGGTCTGGCTGTCTGCGTGTGGTGCGTGCTGCCCGCCTCTCTCTCTGTACTTCCTGGGCCCGTCTGGGTGAGCAGCAGGAGGCTGTGAGACGGCGTGCCTCGAGCCTTTCAGCTGCCCGTCCTATTAATCTTGCACCACACGGGGATCCAGCCCTCTCAAGGGCCTGGGCAAACGTTGGTATTAGCGCCCCACCTCCTCTTCCTCTGAAGGGTCTGCTGAGTAGCCACTCCACTGTTTCTCAAGGAGCAGACCCCCCGACCTTGTCAATTCATGCAGTGAATGCAAATTGTGGTCAGGACAAAACCCAGGCAAACAGCACCCTGCTCCGGAAGAATGGCCTCCATGGGAGAAGGGCCCTTGCGACAATGGCTGCTGTGTACACATCCCGCTAAGTACCCCGACTTCTGATTAGTCTCATAATGATTTGTGTGTGTGCACCCGCCTCCTTTGAAAGGCTGCCTCAAGGCTAACCCTCTGCAAGTCGCCTCACCAGCCCTGGGACGGCTGAGCAGGGCTCCACGGCTGATCACAGCCCCACGGCAGCGCCCACACTCGGCCCAGTCAGAGAAGGAGCCTGGGCAGAGGTTGGTGATCACAGGTGTGAGGATCAGGCTGGAATGCGTCTAATTGGCCAGGTATCTCTGCAGGTTCAAGCGGGGATCTTCCAGAATGGGCTGCCCCCCTTGCACTGGCATGCTGGGGCACTGGGCAGTCTCTGCGCTTTGTAGCACTGACCACCTGTGACGTGGGGACCTGCAGGCAGGGTATTTGGCCACCTGATGTCTGATTTGCAACAGGCAGCAGGCTTCAGCAGGGGCAGAGCCTGTTTAGTTCTTGGGCCCAAAGGAATTCCCAGAAGGAAAATTTTGCAGCTGGGATGACAGGAGTCAGGGAAGGCTCCCTGGAGGTGGTGACATTTAAGATGAACCTTGAAAGGAAGCTGGATTTGAGTACGGGGAGAGGTGGAAGGAGAAAGAGAGCCACCAGGGGGGAAGGTGGTGGTGTACTCAGTTAAGAGCACATAGTATTAAGCACAAGGACTCGTGCAATGATCTGGGCTCCAGCCCCTGGCTCCCCACCTGCAGGGGGAAGCTTCACAAGTGGTGAAGCAGGTCTGCAGGTGTCTCTCTGTCTCTATCCTTCTCTTCCTCCCCCTCCTCTCTCAATTTCTCTCTGTCCTGTTCACTAAAATGAAAAAAAAAAAATGGCTGCAGAAGCAGTGGATTAGTAGTGCTGGCACCGAGCGCTAGCAATAACCCTGGAGACAAAAAAGAAGGGAAAGGGAGGGGAAGGGGAGGGAGGGGAGGAGAAGGGAAAGAAAGTCAGCAATGGTGGGGAGAGGAGCTCTCTTCTGGAATCTGCAAAGGATGGAGAAGGTGAAGGGAGTGGAGAAAGAACCCAGCTGACAGCAGCACAAGGAATGAAGATGGGACAGGGCAGAATGTGAGCCATGAGTCCCTGACTACATTGCCCATTCCCGATGAGCCCCAGAGGTGGTTCAAATGTGTCCGGGCTTTGGGAGGGGGCAAACTGTGGGGACCGGGCTGATTAAATTGACCAGCTCCAGCAGGGCCCACAGCCGTATATCTTCAGACTTGGGGGAAGTGACACCTCCCAGCCTGCACACAGCTTCATTTCCGAAAAGAATGTGTGAGGGGGGAAGGTCAGGAGACAGGCACAGCAGTAAATTTGATGGAAGGTTTAGCTGGAAAGCCCATTAAGTCCACACACGGCTTGGCGCTGGGCAATGTCCTTCCTCCAAGTTTACGGAATGGGGCCAGGGAGGTGAGGGACTCACTAAGTAATGTCCTCATTCCTTGGTGTCTCCTATTACCCAGGGGATGAAAAACCCATTACCCATAAGGTTTAGTGGCACTTGGTCCTCTCCCGCAAGCCCTCCCCTTGGCCAGCACACACGGTGGTCAGTCTCCGCTGGCCTTCCTGCTGCTCTGTTGCCCCTGCAGATCTCTCTCTCTCCTCTCCCTCTCTCCCTCTCCCCCTCTCCCTCTCTCCCTCTCCCTCCCCCTCTCTCTCTCTGGCTAGGCTGACTCTTGCCTCTCCCACTAGGATGTGCTCTCCCCATCATGACACCTAGTGGGGCCAGGCAGAAAGGCCTGCCTTGGGAGGCTGTGCCCATCAGGCAGCGGCCTTGCAATGCAGGAGATAGGACACAGGACACAGAGTGTCCTGTAGAAAGACTCAAATCCCTGTTCTTAAAGACAGTGCCTCAGTGTGTCTAGGGAGAGACCCATGCACGGCTTTACCTGGAGGAGAATCTCACTGGGAGACAAGAGCAAGGCACAGGTACAGAGGGACCTCCTCTACCTCCCATCAGCTGTCTGCTCCCCCACCTCCTCCTTCTTTACTTGTCATGAGTGAAGAGGCGTATGTCCCAGACTCAGCTCAAAACCCCACACAGAGCACAAGAGGTGGCAGAATTGAGTTTCAATGTCAGCTGTCCTGCTCTGTGAGTTACTGAACCTCTCTGAGCCTGTCCTACCTATTCAATGGGACCATGAGAACACCTGTCCTCCTAAGACCATTGTTGGGACTTAAGGAGCACAGACAGCAAGTGTTCCCAGAGTATCTGCAGATGTCACGACTTCCTTGACAGCAAGGCTGGTGGTGTTCAAGGTTATCTTGACTAGAGCAGGTGCACAGAGAGCCAGCCCCCTGAAGTAACTAAAGGGAGCTCTTACCTTCTCTCTCCAGTGTGAGCTAAACATTCTTTATGGGGCCATTTATATGATATTCTGAAAAAAGTAAAATTACAGAGACAGAAAGCATAACAAAGGTTGCCAGGGGGCTGCGGGTGAGGGGTAGGAGAGGGACTGTAAAGAGGCTGAACATTTTTGATGCTTAGAGAAATACTGTGTTCCTGACTGTAGCCGCTGCTACACAGCTCCTGACATTTGTGAAAATTCATGGAACTGGGGGCTGGGAGTGGTGCACATGTTACCATGCACAAGAACCTGGGTTCAAACCCCTGGTTCCCACCTGCAGGGGGAAGCTCTGTAAATAGTGACAGAGGGCTGCAGGTGTCTCTCTGTCTCTCTCCCTCTCTATCTCACCCTTCCTTCTCAATTACGTTCTGTCTTTACTCAATAAATAAGTCCGTAAGATATTTTTTACATGTTGTGTAACTGCATTCCTCAAAAGGCTGAACTTTGCTTCTGTAAGTCATACTGTAGTCAATCTGACTTGAAAAGAAAAAACAAAAAGCAAGAAGTGAAGACTGACTATGAGTAGAGGCAAGAGCCCAGACCGAGCTGCTCATTACTGGAGCTACGAAGAAGGAAGTGAATCCTGAGTGGAGAAGACTGGGGAAGGGGGGAGGGGGAGGGGGACCGGCAATGGTGCACCAGCTTGAACACGTTACAGTATTTGAGGACCCAGGTTCAAGCCCCCAGTCCCTACGTGCAGGGGGAAAGCTTCACTAGCAGTGAAGTGAAGTGGCACTGCAGGTATCTCTATGTCTCTCCCCTTGCTCTTAATTTCTGTGTCTCTATTCAATAAATAAACAAACAAATTAAATATTGAGAGAGAGAGAGAGCTAGCTGTCAGGAGGATCCCAGAGGGAACATCTTTCCTGGTGAGGCAGGAATGTCCAGACCCCTCATCCTCTGGTATTCGAGGGCTTCTCCAGTGGCTGTGCTATGTGACAAAGCCACTGTCCCCTCTCCAGCTTTCTCTTCTTCCTTCTGGCTGCATTTCCTAAATTCACCGAGCCTGTGAACATTCATTGCATCAGCCTCCCACCCAGGGGTCCTCACTCTGAACTTCATCTCCCTGGTTTTCTCTTCTGCCTCTTTCACCCTTTTGCTGAAGGTGGGAGGTCCTGCTGGCAGAAGTAACCCTAGCTGACCCTGTTCCTTGAGCCCTGTCACTCAGCTCTTGCCGTCCAATCTGAAGCTCTCCGCTCTCCCAGAAGCAGGTGACCTGGAGGGTCATGACAGAGCTGTGAGCAGTCACATCTATCTAGAGACAAGCTGTGAACTCACAGTCATGGAAAACCAGTGAAGTAGGTTCAAAGGCTCAATTTCCAAACTTTATCTCCCCTCCCCTGGACTTGGGCAGTGTGATCTGACACTCCAAGTTCAGCTCACCTCTACCATCCACACCAAGGTCTCATTGCTCACAATCAGTGTAGACAAACACTGTGTGCAGAAAGATACACTTTCGGGTGGCAGCACACCTGGTTATGTGCACATAGTACTAAGCATGAGGATCCCGGTTTGAGCCCTCACTTCCCACCTGCAGGGGGAAAGCTTCACAAACAATGAAACAAGTCTGCAGGTGTCTCTCTTTCTTCCTCTCTATCTCCCCCTCCTCTCTCAATCTCTCTCTGTCTTATTGAATAAAATGTAAAAAATGACTACCAGGAGCAGTAGATTTGTAATGCCGACACCAAACCCCAGCAATAAGAGGCAGAAAGAAAGAAAGGGAGGGAGGCAGGCAGTGGGGGTTGTATTGTTATGTGGAAAACTGAGAAATGTTATGCATGTACAAACTATTGTATTTACTGTTGAATGTAAAACATTAATCCCACAATAAAGAAAAAAAAAGAAAGGGAGGGAGGGAGGAAGGGAGGAAGGGAGGAAGGAGGAAGGAAGGAAGGAAGGAAGGAAGGAAGGAAGGAAGGAAGGAAGGAACCCTTTCATAATCTCTCATAGGCAAAGCACCCATTTGTCCTCACTGCATCCACCTGCTCTCTGGGGCTCCCTTTTGCCATCTGGGGTGTCCCGGGAATGAAGGAGGGGACACAGGGCTTGCCACTTTGCGGGACACAGAGAACTTTTGTCTGTTAAGAACCATATGTGCATCCTGGTTTCCTCTTCCTAAGAGCAGAGCGGAGGAGCACAGGCCTGGGGAGTGGAGGAGGAAAGAGAGCCAAGATTGGGAAGGAGATTCCAGACAAGCAGGAGAAAACCTCTTCAGAGACTGGCCCTAGAGAGGTGGTCCTGCTCAAGCCAAGAAAGATGAACAGGCCACTACACCTGAATAGAAAATAAGTTGGCCCTGTATTTGAAAATCCCCAGCTGGTGCAGCCCCAGAGGCTGGGCACTAGAAACCCACTCAGGGTGGTATGGCTGTAGACTGGCTGGGCACTAGAAACCCATGCAGAGTACACTGAAGGAACCAAGTGAATGGACAGAGGCTAAGCTGGCAGCCACTGCTGTGTCCACTGGCAGAGAAGTGCAGTTTGCTGTCCTCCCTTCCCCACTCGGTCTCCTTAAAGACCACCTTCCCCCATCCACCATAAAAGCCTCAGGGAAGGGCAAGTGAAAAGACCAGGCATTCTTCCCCTGTTTGTTCCCGAGCAGAAGTAGCTGAGGGAGCCAGAAGCAGTATCTTCCGATGCCCCAATTTGCTCCTTACCCACGCCCAGCGCACTATGCAGACGTGGGCAATGCCTGCACATTTCTCTGCATGGGTATTTGAAGCAGCACTTAAAATCCCAAATGCTGAAATAAAGCCTGCGGTGGGAGCCCATGAGAGGTTGAAGAAAATTACTGGGTTGCTGTGCTGGTTCAAGGGTCTCTTTCACGTGGCCGGGCGGCTCTGGTGGGTTAAGAGCTGCTCATTAGAGCCAACACATGCAGAGTTTAACACACTGAATTGGAATCGACTGGTTTGCGTCCACAAGCTCCTAAGTAGTAATTACGAGCTACTGCAGAGTAACAGCCTAGCTGTTAAGAGACTGCAGGCTGAAGGCTCCCAGGCCCTGGGCAGGGCTGGAGGCTGGGGGAACCAGTGAGCACTGGTGTCGGGGGTGGGGTTGCCCCACTGGGCTGGGGTGACCCCGCTCCCCTCCAGCCTGGTGATGTCAGTCCTTTCCAGATGCTTCTGCTGGGAACCCTGGCTCAGCCTGGATGCTTCCTTCCCACCCCGCTTTCTTCTTTCTGGAGAGAGGCTGCAGCAGCCTCTTCCCCCATCCCCCCAATCGTTTTGTTGGGGGGAAGTAACAGTTTGCCAGTCATCTGTTGACATGTGGATACAACTTTGCAGCTCCCTGTGATAGGTGCTTTCTGCACACCACTCCCACCACCAAGCCAAGTCCATAGTGTCAGCATAAACTGATGGGATTCTGTGTCCCTGCTCTTCCACCCCTAACCCCAGTCTAAGCTTCACCTGCTATTTCCCTTTTCTTTCCTTGCTTCTTAACCTCCACCTGTGAGACCATCTGGTTATTTGTCCTTTTTCTGAGATATGAAAAAGGAACATTTTGTCATTTCTTACAGCTGAGTATTCTATTGTGTTTATATGGCATAACTTTCTTTTTTAAAAAACATTTTAATTTAATTTAATTTATTTATTGGGTAGAGACAGAGAGAAATCAAGAGAGGAGGGGGAGAAAGAGAGACACCTCTACACTGCTTCTCTGCTTGCAAAGCCTTCCCCCTACAGATGGGGACTGGGGGACTGAACCTGGGCCCCCTGCGCATTGTGACATGTGGCTAGGTATCACAACTTTCTTAGCTGTTCATCTGTCACTGGATATCAGGGTTGCTTCCAGGTTTGGGGTATTACAAATAGTGCTGCTGCGAACATAGGTGCACACAGGTCTCTGGGTGGGTGTTTTGTGCTCTTTCAATAGCCACTAATGGCCTCTCTCTGCCACAGAGAGGAGCCCAGCACTCACGCCCGGCCTTCACGCACTGGAGCCTGGCACATGCATCTCAGCCTTCGGACCTTCCTGACACAGCGTTTTCCATTTTGAGATTCCCCAGACCTTCCCATTTTCTCTCATTTTGCGGCAAACTTTTCCAGCAAAGACATGCATACATGCACCAGGAAGACATAGGAAGTGAATTCCCTGCCTTCGCTGGGTGAGGGAACGGGCCCAGGTTGAGGTCCTAGGTGGTGGAGCGGGTGGGTGGAGGTGGACATACATCACACTGTCGTCCTGTCCTGTGGCTGCACTGAGGCTTTGGTGGGTGTCAAGATGGCAGAACTGGGCCAGAAGCAGAGGAGCTCAGGGGGCTTTGGGCAGAAGTTTTTTTTTTAATTTCTTTATTGGGGAATTAATGTTTTACATTTGACAGTAAATACAATAGTTTGTACATGCATAACATTTCCCAGTTTTCCATATAACAATACAACCCCCACTAGGTCCTCTGTCATCCTTTTTGGATCTGTATTCTCCCCCACACCCACCCCAGAGTCTTTTACTTTGGTGCAATATGCCAATTCCAGTTCAGGTTCTACTTGTGTTTTCTCTTCTGATCTTGTCTTTCAACTTCTGGGCAGAAGATTTTTATAATCAGAAAACTTCAACTAAGTTTGCCTTCCCCTTTGTGTGATAGGCTGTGAGTTTATTTGATCTTATTTTTGCAGGGTTAGGGTCTTGCCCATGTGTGATTTCATTACTCCAGGGCCACTTTTTTTTATTCAGCTAGACAGACAGACAGAGAAAGAGGGCATTACCTGTTTAGTATTAGGGCTCAAACCTGGGCTACATATGGCAAGACACCAACTCAACTTTGTGACTTACTAGTATCTTATCTTTTGCTTGTGAAGTTTTTTGTTTGTTTGTTTGCCTCCAGGGTTATCACTGGAGCTCAGTGCCTGCACAATGAATCCACTGCTCCTGGAGGCCATTTTTTCCCCATTGTTGTTGCTGCTGCTGTTGTTGAATAGGACAGAGAGAAATGGAGAGAGGAGGGGAAGACAGAGAGGGGAAGAGAAAGATATGACACCTGTAGACCTGTTCCACCACTTGTGAAGCAACTCAGGTTGGGAGCCAGGGCTTGAACCAGGATCCTTATGCTTTGCGCTTCGTGCCATGTGCACTTAACCTGCTGTGCTACTACCCGGCCCCCCTGGTATCCCTTCTTTAGTTCTAGGATATGAGTTTAAAAGATAAATTTCACATAGTATGTAATGCTATGTTCTGTCTTTAGTTGGTTACATTTGATGTGTATTCTTCATAAATGTAACTTGAGAGGATTCATATTATCTTGTCTCATAGATGGTAATTCATTAACTTAGCCCTCCCCCACACACATATTTTTGGTCACATCTCTATATGCTACAAGGTGATATTGCTGTACCCATGGGTCTACTTGGGCAATTCTTCTTGGAACTAATTATTTGTGTAAGAGATGGTCTTACTTAGGGCCATAATTGGTCACAGAAAATAACCAGTAAACTTGACTGCAATATCATAAGGGGAAAAGAATCTCTTCCATCTTCCTTCCTTCCTCTCCCTTTCTCTTTCCCTCCTTTCTTTCTTCTTCCCTCCTCTATCTCTCCCTATCCCTTTTTCTTCCCTGACTCCCTCTCCCCAAAGAAGGAGAATGCCATAAGGAGCATTTGGGACTGAATGATGCAAGAACAGATGAGTGAGTGACTTGGTGTGTAACTGAATATTGCCCAACATTTATTTTATTTGGAAATTGGCAATTCTTAAATTTTCTACTGGGGACCCAGGCTTAGCCAACACTTTAATGTGTCTAGTCTCAACTGAAATACCTTCTCCTAGTCCTTTATATATAAGAACTAGAAAATAAACACAACCTCTTAACAGTAACTCTCAGAGTCCAGTGACATGAAGCAAGCAGCCATTACTGTGAAAGCTGATTGCGCATGCCTGGGGCTCCCTGGCTTGACCCTGGGTACAGTCTCAGTAGGAGTGCACACACATGTACCCCGACACCCTCTGAGGATGCTCCGACTGGAAACCATCCAACCATCCATCAGCACTAGAACAGATCACCTATTGTGCTGTATTTTTTTTTAAAAAAAAACTAAATGCTATTATCACACAATGCGAATGATCAAACCACAGCTACATGTACCAGCATGAAGAAATCCCCCAAAATAAGCAGCCAAAAGTGCAATCACTGTGTTATTCCATTTACATAAGTAACAAAGGCATGCAAAGCCCAGTGACACCACCGGAGGCCAGGAGCATGACTGTCCGTCCGGCTGTGGTGGAGACCTGGGAGAGGGCTCAGTGGACTGCAGGTTACTAGGGCTCACAGTCTATGAAGGGGTGAACATACTGGTTGCATGGGTGTGCTTAATAAGAAGGCCCTACTGGGCTGTCCACCCAAGGTCTGTGAACTCTCCTGTGTCTTCTCTGAAGAGTACACACCAGCTTTAAGCCTCCTCAGGCACTTTTTCGAGCCCTGGGTGCAAGGCCCCAGAGAAGCCGGTGACATGGGATCTGCTGGCTAGCTCAGGAGGGTCCCATGGACATGGTATGAGGGGCAGCTCAAGAGCAGGCCTTTTGCTGTAGGCGTGCAGGGGAAACAGCAACATAAAGCAGCTGAGCCTTGTTTTTCCATCCTAGAGGCTCAAACCGTGATGGTTACATAGTCCCATTTTTCCATTGGCTCTGTATTTTGATTCTGAAAAATAAATCTTATTTTGTCCATTTATTAATGAAACACTTTCAGTAAACCCAGTTGTCTTTACTTTCCCCTCAGAGACAGAGAGCCTGAAAGAGACCACAGCATTGAAGCTTCCTTCAGTGTGGTGGGGGCCAGACTTGAACCTAGCCATGCACATGGCAAAGCAACACACTGTCTAAGCAAGCTGTTCTGTGAGCCCAGGCCCAGTGGTCTAGCAGGATCTATATGAAGTTATTCATGCCTTTATGCCCTCCTCCCAGAAAACAGAGTCTAACTAGTGTGCTTGTGGTGGCTGACAATGCCACTCTTCTAAGCTCATGAAGCAGGGCCCCCCACATATACCTTAATTTCCAGCCAAGATAGTTCTTTAAAAGCATCTATCTCCTTAGCCTGATGGCTTCTTTTGCTTAACAACTTGGGTCCATCTGCACATCAGAGGTCAGGCTTAGGAAAAAACTAGTATAGTCATAGGCCCTTTGGAATAACTAAAATAGCCTGACTAGCTATCTTCAAAACTGAGACTCCCAAATCTTCATCAGCAATATTCCAGCCTTTAGGTTCATGATCAGTCAACAACTTGTTTGGATCTGTTAACTAACATCATGCTAACATGATGCCAACCGGACTTCCCTGGGCAAACGACCCCACCAATGTGTCCTGGAGTCCCACTTCCCCAGAGCCCTGCCCCACTAGGGAAAGAGAGAGAGAGACTGGGAGTATGGATCGACCTGCCAATGCCCATGTTCAGTGGGGAAGCAATTACAGAAGCCAGACCTTCCACCTTCTGCACCCCATAGTGACCCTGGGTCCATACTCCCAGAGGGATAAAGAATAGGAAAGCTATCAGGGAGAGGATGGGATATGGAGTTTTGGTGGTGGGAATTGCGTGGAGTTGTACCCCTCTTATCCTATGGTGTTTGTCAGTGTTTCCTTTTTATAAATAAAAATTTTAAAAAAAGAATATAGGTGGTTCCGCATGAGTTAGGTGTTCTGTGGCCCCTGGGAGAGGAGCACATCCACAGAGCTGCAGGGACAGCAGCCTCTCTCTCCTCACTGCCCCGAAGAGCTTGCTTCCACAGTCAGTGATACAGCATTCTGAGGCTCCATCCAGCCCCCAGAGAGGAGTACCTACACCTTTACCCTGGACCCTTTTTATAAAATTTATTATTATTATTCTCAATGACGGAGAAAAATAGGGTATCAACCTGGCACAGCAGGGTTTGAACTCTGGGCCTCCTGCTTGAAAGTCCAACACTTTATTTACTGAGCCACCTCCTAGGTCTCCCTGGGGCCTTCTACCTGCACAATTCCATTGATCCTGGTGGGTTCTCTCCTGCCTTTTTTGTCTTAGATGGAAGGAGAATGACAAGGAAAGAGAGTTGGAGAGAGAAATAGGTACAGTCCAGCCCTGCTCCACCATTCATAGCTTCCCCCATATTGTCCACAGAGCTGCCCTATGCTAATAATTCCTCCCACATGACTTGGTTATATCAATATTCCCCTGTTACTGGAAAAAAAACCAGCAAGTCTTTTTGCTTTGTAAAGGAGTGTGTTCTTTACTTGCAAATGTAAGCAGATCAGGCTTTTCCCAGTCCACCTCTCATCCTAGATCAACGACATCCTTCCCTGCAATGTCTGTTTTACTGAGGGCTGCTGTCTCCTTTGGGTATCAGACGGAACAGAGGGCGTGGTGTGTGTGTGTGTGTGTGTGTGTGTGTGTGTGTGTGTGTGTGTGTGTGTGTGTGTACAGAGAGGTGAGGAGAGGAAATGTTAAGCGTAGAATCAGGTGCCAGAAATTTCCATGCAGAATTCTTTCAGTTCTTTCGATTGTCTAAAAGTTTCATAATAAAAAGATCAGGGGGGGTCGGGTGGTAGTGCAGCGGTTAAGCGCAGGTGGCGCAAAGCACAAGGACTGGTGTAAGGAACCCAGTTCGAGGCCCTGACTCCCCACCTGTAGGGGAATCCCTTCACAGGCGGTGAAGCAGGTCTGCAGGTGTCTATCTTTCTCTCCCCCTCTCTGTCTTCCCCTCCTCTCTCCATTTCTCTCTGTCCTATCCAACAACAATGACATTAGTAACAACAACAATAATAATTACAACAATAAAACAACAAGGGCAACAAAAAGGGAAAATGAATAAGTAAATATTTAAAATAAATAAATAAAAAGATCAGAAGGAGGTATGAAAATTGATGTGATGTGTCTAAAGTATCTTTCCCTTTATGGTCTTTGCCTTTGTATGCTATGCTTAGACCTTCCAAGGAAGCCAAACTGTTCAAGCAAGAAAAGGTGTCCATTGTTAGAAGACAGATTAAAACAAAACAAAACAAAATAACAATTTGTTTGGCACCATATGTAAACTCTTTTTTTCAGCCACCAGGTTCTAGATGCTAACATGATGCCAACGAGACTTCCCTGGGCAGATGACGCCATCAATGTGTCCTGGAGCCCCACCTCCCTAGAGCCCCGTCCCACTAGGGAAAGAGAGAGGCTGGGTGTATGGATCGACCTGTCAATGCCCATGTTCAGTGGGGAAGCAATTACAGAAGCCAGACCTTCCACCTTCTGCATCCCATAATGACCCTGGGTCTATACTCCCAGAGGGATAAAGAACAGGAAAGCTGTCAGGGGAGGGGATGGGATACGGAGTTCTGGTGGTGGGAATTGTGTGGAGTTGTACCCCTCTTACCTATGGTTTTTGTCAGTGTTTCCTTTTTATAGATAAAAAATTAAAAAAAAAACTCTGTTCTTGAATCCATTTTCAGTTGCCTTTCCACGGAGACTGAGACACTGGTTTATTTGTCTTTATCACTTACATGCAGTGATTTGTGCTCTGGTCTCCACTGATTTGAAGAGTCATAGTGTTCAAAGCCAATTAAACTCCCAACTGTGATGTTATTTATCTCTGGATAGTGTTCTAATCCATTCTCTACTGTAATCACAACCACATTTTTGAATACAGGTTAATATCTGGTCAGGCAAGCCTCCTATTCCCAGCACTGTTTTCTTTTTTCCAAAATGGTCTTATAATTTGGGTTTTTTTTTTTTCCCTTCCATGTGAATGTTAGAACCAGCTCAGAGGATGCTAGCTGAGTGTGAGGTGTAATAGGGAATAACACCCATGGGGTTGTCAGGAGGAGAAGGGTGGCAGCATCCGCCTTGGTCCTGGACCACAGAGTGTTCAGCAAACAGAAACAACCACTATCATTCCCGATGCCCTCACCACAGGCAGGGAAGGGACTGTCAGAGCTTGCTGTATCTGCTCACTCCATTGGCTCTATTTCCAAGAAACATTTTCACCTTCAAACTGTTTGTTGTTGCTGTTTGTGGAGCCAGAGCATTGCATATACAAGACTTCACCACTCCAGGCCTTTTCTTTTTTTCAATCTAGAGAGGGTAAGACAGCATCTTCCAGGTTCTAGGGTTCAAACCTGGATCCTGCACATGGTAAAAGACTCTCCCTACCCACTGAACTCATTCTCTGGCCTGAAAACTGTTTTTTGTTTGTTTGTTTTATTTTGTTTTTTACTTATGTATTATTGGATAGAGATAGAAATGGAGAAGGAGGGGGGATAGGTAAGAAGTGAGACAGAGAGACACCGGCAGACCTGCTTCACCACTCGTGAAGCTTCCCCCCTGCAGGCGGGGACCAAGGGCCTGAACCTGGGTCCTTGCGCACTGTGATATGTGCACTTAACCAAGTGCACCACCACCTGGCCCCTTGAAAACTATTTTTGAACTCCTTCGAAGTCACTTGAGACATTTCTCTACAAAAAGCACTTGCTCTCCTGATGCCAGCCCTTTGTGTCCTCACTCCAGATGGGCCCTCTCACAGCCAGGGCCAGAGTTTCCAAGCCAAGACACCCAGCCTGATGTTATTCCTCAGGCTTTCCCTCTAGCTATGATCCACTTCTCCAGACTCCAGAGTCCACATAGAAAGACTCTACCCTGGCCTCCATGCTGCACAGACCCTGTGTGCAAGCCTGTGTCTGGGTCCCAGCAAAGCAGGAAGCTGCGTGCAGAGTTAGACTTGATGCTAAGTGCACCAGCAACGGAAGCCACCTACCCAGCACAGAGTCCAGGCTGCCACCAAGACACTAGACACCTGCCATAATGGGGTCTCTCTCCCCATCACTTTAAGGAAGAAGGAAGAGGCTCAGAGCCAGAAAGTCTGGAAGCAGGGACGCAAACCCAGGTCTGCCTGACAACTGGAAGTCTCAGTCCTTGGAATGGTGATACGCTGCCTGGTGCCCACGGAGATCCCTGACACCAGTCACTTCCTCAGCAGCCTCTCGACTGTGCCCAGATTCTCTGGCCCCCCCATCCTGTCCCCAGTGCCCTCGATGGCAGCTTCTCTCAGCAGCCTCCCCCCCTTTTTCTTCTTGGCTGGGACAGCAGCTGCCATGGCATGCAGC
The DNA here is from genome assembly GCF_950295315.1 of Erinaceus europaeus. Classification (NCBI taxonomy): domain Eukaryota; kingdom Metazoa; phylum Chordata; class Mammalia; order Eulipotyphla; family Erinaceidae; genus Erinaceus; species Erinaceus europaeus. The sequence goes on from NC_080179.1 coordinate 44,025,836, forward strand.
TGTTGACAAACTAGTCAGCACACTGCTGAGGTGTCTTTTGGAGCTGCCTGCGCCCTCCAGAGCAGAGAGATAGCTCATTAGCAGGCTATATTTCAGCCCCGAGAAAACAATGCATGGCAAGAGACCATAAACAACAAGCACAAATGTTACAGGTCAGGGATGATAGATGCCACCTGCAGACATGCGACGAGGGCCCTGCTTACATAGACAGGAGCGAGACTTGCTTCTGGGCACATCTGTCTTTCCCCAGATGCTGACACAGAGAGAAGTCAGAGCTGCCTGGGCTCCACTTACAGCCAGGGCCACAGCCCCCTGGACCCCACCACGAGACTCTTCCCCAGAGAGGGGGGAGGGGAACAACAGCACAGGTCTCTGATGCCTTTCAGCTTCTCTAGCCCTCAGAATCCCTTCTATAATTGCTGGTCCTTTTGGTACTATCACAGCTTCCTGCTGTAAGTTCACCCACCACCACTCTCTTGGAAACTTAAAGTTGACAGATACCCCAGCCAATGTTTTTGAATCAGGTTGGCCAGATGTCACACAGGCTCCTGTGCTAAATATGAATAGATAAGGACCCAAAGTCAGAGAGGTGGGGTTAACAGTTAATGGTACTTTAACTTTCCTCATATTTGGGAGCTACTCTCTGACCTAATCCAGCTTTCTAGTCCTATTCTCAGCTCTGACACCACCTTCCCAGACAATACTTTTAGTCCACCTGCATGTTAGCTACCAGGCAAAAATTACAAATGTCATAGGACCCTTGGAAATAGACTCCCTAGCTTCTTCCCACATGAAGACCCTTACTTTCATTTGCTCTATTCCTTCCTTTGGTTCCTGTTTATAGAACAATTTGCTTTGTATCTTACCGCCTTTCAGCCACCAAGCTGCAGATGCCATCTTGACTTCCCCGGGTAGACAACCTCACCAATGTGTCCTGGAGCTCCACCTCCCCAGAGCCCTGCCCCACTAGAGAAAGAGAGAAACAGGCTGGGGGTATGGATCCACCTGCCAACATTCATGTCCAGTGGAGAAACAATTCCAGAAACCAGAACTCCAACTTTCTGATTTGGGGGGTGGGGGCGATAGCCTAATGGTTATGCAAAAAAAACCCCAACAACTCTCATGCCTGAGGCTCCAAGGTCCCAGGTTTAACCCCCCCATACCACCATAAGCCAGAGCTAAGCAGTGCTCTGTTAAAAAAAAAAAATAGGGATGTTGCTTTCAGCACATCTTAGATGGAGTTTGAAGAAATCATGTTAAGTGAAATAAGTCAGAAACAAAAGGATGAATATGGGATCATCTCCCTCTCAGGCAGAAGCTGAAAAACAAGATCAGAAGAGAAAACACAAGTAGAACCTGAACTGGAGCTGGTGTATTGCACCAAAGTAAAAGACTCTAGGTTGGGGGGGGGGGGGGGGTTTAGAATACAGGTCCAAAAAGAATGACAGAGGACCTAAGGGGGGTTGTACTGTTATGTAGAAAACTGAGAAATGTTACTCATGTACAAACTACTGTATTTACTGTCAAATGTAAAACATTAATCCCCCAATAAAGGAATTAAAAAAAAAACAAGCAAACAACAACAACAACAAAAGAATAGGAATGCTTCCAGTGGAGGGGATGGGGCACAGAACTCTGGTGGTGGGAACTGTGTGGAATTGTACCCCTATTATCTTACAGTCTTGTTAACCATTATTAAATCACCAATAAAAATTAAAAGAAAAAAGAAAAAGGAAAATCAGGCCAAAGGCAAGGCAAGCAAGAGCTCTTGCATGGGCTCACTGAGACATTCCAGGCTGGCCTTGAAGGAAGTTTCTATAAAGAAGGCACCAAGTGACTGAGCAATGTCACTCTAGTCCTCGGGATGCCTGGTATGGTCATGGATTATAGCTTCACACCTTATAGGACAAGGGCTGGCAGGAACTGTGTGCAGGGTGCTAGGTGCTATGGCCAGGGGTGGCAGACAGCAGACATCAGGTGAGCTAGGCCGTGGAGGCCCCAATGTCAGGGTGGCCTAGGTGACCTAAGCAAGGTGCTTGGATGGCTGATGACCCCAAGAGGAGCACCCCAAAGGTGGTTGTGAGGAGTTAGGAAGACCTTCTCACTCTGCTAACAAGCGTGACTTCACGTGGCTCTCAGCTTCAGAGATGAGGAGGAAGGATGCTGGGGCTGGAGTGCTCTGTGGGCACAAATGTGGGCAAATGAGGAGTCACAGGGGCCTTTGATTCCTGGAGGGCAGCTCCTGACCGAGGCCGCAGTGGGAAGGCCCAGAACACTGTGCAGGCCCATTCCAAGAGGACCCAGGTGCAGTGTGAGAACTCAGGAAGACACCCCAGGTCTTCCCTTCCTTTCCCATTCCCGCCTCTTCTCTTTTCTTTCCTTTCCACCAGACCCCTGCTCAGCTCTGGCTGATTGTGGCATTGGGGACTGAAGCTGGGACCTTAGAGCCTCAGGCTTGAAAGTTGTTTCCCCAACAACAACAACAACAATAATAACTACAACAATAAAACAACAAGGGCAACAAAAGGGAATAAATAAATTAAATAAATATTTAAAAAAAAAAAAAAGAAAGTTGTTTCCATAACCATCATGCTGCCTCCCCAGCCTGACATCCAGGTCGTCAAGGGGCATCCACAAAAATCAAAGCTAAGCTATCATACTAGACTTTATCTGCCTTCTATAGCCTTTTAAAAAATAATGTTTTAGGGGGCTGGGTGGTAGGTAGCACAGTGGGTTAAGTGCACATGGCGCGAAGCGCAAAGACAGGCGTAAGGATCCCAGTTCAAGTTCCCAGCTCCCCACCTACAGGGGAGTCGCTTCACAGGCAGTGAAGCTGGTCTATTGGTGTCTAAATCTTTCTCTCCCTGTCTCTGTATTCCCCTCCTCTCCATATCTTTCTGTCCTATCCAACAACAATGACAGCAATAACAACAACAATAATAACCACAGCAATAAGAAAACAACAATGGCAACAAAAGGGGAAAAAATAGCCTCCAGGAGTAGTGGATTTGTGGTGTAGGCACTGAGCCCCAGCAATAACCGTGGAGGCAAAAAAAAAAGATGTTTTTCTTTCTTTATTTATTTGATAGAGACAGTCAGAAATCAAGAGGAAGGGGGATACAGAAAGGGAGAGAGATAGAGAGACACCTGTAGCCCTGCTTCACCACTTGTGAAGCTTTTTCCCCTGCAGGTGGATACTAGGGACTGGAACATTGTAACATGTGCCCTCTACCAAGTGAGCCAACACTGGGCCTCCACTTCTTCATTCTTGTTCTCTCACAAGTGGAGTTCACAGAATATCCAGAGGTTACCAGGGAGCAGGTCAAAATGTGGAAAAGATATGAAACCAAGTAGTAGTGATAGATGTAAAAATGAAAAAATGGCTTCTCTTGTTGTTTGTTTATTTGTTTGCTTTATTGTTGTTGTCAATCTGGGAAGAGAGCTCAACTTCAGAGCACAGAGCTTGTAGGCCTGAGACCCTAGAACCCCTAGGTCCCACCCCTGGTTCCACTATAGGCTCTCTATCCTCTCACTCTCTCACAGCCATAAAAATAAACAGTCTTAGAAATAAAGATTCACTAAGTCAACACAGGCTTTAAAAAGACTTAAAGGGAAAAAAGGGCTATTTTTATTAATGTGAAGAGAGTTTGTTAGCTTTATGTTAAAATGAGTCTAAAATATCATTTGTTTTCATTTCTAAAATGATAAAAATGCTCCCTAAAATGCTCTTTTGAGTTCTCCATAGCTTGTATGTCAGGGGCCATGTGCTGAAACTAAAAATTTTAAGAACTGTATCATCTTTATTTATTTATTGGTTAGAGACAGCCAGAAATTGATAGGGAAGGGGGAGATAGAGAGGGAGAGAGGCAGAGAGACACCTGCAGCCCTGCTTCACCACTAGCAAAGCTTTCCCCCTGCATGTGGGGACCGGGGGGCTTGAACCTGGGTCCTTGTGCATTGTGACATGTGTGCTCAACCAGGTGCATTGCCTGGTCCCCCCCAATTTAAAAAAAAATTCTTTATTGGGAGATTAATGGCTTATAGTCAACAGTAAAATAACAATAGTTTGTACATGCATAACATTTCCACATAACAATACAACAGCCCCCACTAGGTCCTCCTCTGCCATCGTGTTCCAGGACCAGAACCCCCCACCCTACCCCAGAGTCTTTTACTTTGGTGCAATACAACAACTCCAGTCAAAATTTTAAGAACTGTAATTGCAGAAAAGGTTTACAGACAGGGGTCATTAAGAAGGCAGCTGCACCAGCAGACAAAAAGGCTCCAGAGCAGCAGATAGAGTAGACCCTGTTTTGTTCAAAGGAGGTAGTGTGTTGCGTAATACACGGACCCAGAAGGAGACTACAAGTTGGGACTTTAAATTTCTATCTCTGGCCCTTTCTGAATGATAGAGCCCACTGCCATTCACAGAAATTACTACTGCAATCAAAGTGAGTAACTAAGGTTCAAACTTTCACTGACTCTGCTCAGAAGAGTCCACCGAATAGGGAAGACACTGTGCTGAGTGTTTTGTCTGGGGACATGAGTTTAATCCTACTGCCACCTCTGTATCCTTAGTCTCATTTCTCAGGAAAAGTGTAGGTCAGAGCAAGCCTGAGCTTCTTTCTATGCTTCTGCAAAGAGCAGGCGACCCAGAGTCAGGACTCTAATCTGGGCTGGCAGGTTGCTTGAAGCCTGTGCTCTTGACCACTAGGCTAGCTGGCCTCTGGGAATCTGTGCGCTGAGGCCTCTGTCATCCCCTCCTGATCCACAGCCCTGCTACTCTGCTGTGTGGACTTTATCTCTGGAAGGGTTGAGACCTGGCTCTTTCATGCACCCTTCAGCCTCTGTGTCTGCCCCCAGACAGGACAGGTGGTCCACAAACAGGACTAGGCAGTAGCACACATCAGGAGGGGTCTATCAGTTCTGGGGGAGTCTGCTGTGGACTAGCTGACTCCAGGCATGCCTCAACTTGGGTCTCATCCCAAATCAGAGTTCACATCCAGCTTCTGTAGTTGGGATGTTCAGGGCTCTGGAAGCAAAGTCATGGCAGAGAGTTAACTGTCAGTATAGAGTCACCTGGACCATATCTCACTTCCTTGACTGCAGCTGGGGGGTTTGGAGCAGGTCCTGGGGGCAGATGTCACATCTGAGGGCCACGTTGTTGTGGCCTGCTCCAGCCTGCTGTCCCTAGCTATCAGCCCCCCCCCCCCCCGCCACTGCTGACCACCTGGAATAGGGAGGGGGACTCTCTGATCAGTGTGATGCCAAAGCCAGGTCCTGTGCATCCCCTGTGCTGGGCCCAGGAAGGGCCAGAACTCTCAGCTGATTTCTGAACTGGTGTGCTTGCCATGGGAATTGAGAAACATAATAAATGGGCCCAGCTCTGTGTGCAGCACCTAATTTGCAATAATATTGAAGTCTCCAACAATAACTCATTTACTCTTATAATAAATATATAAAAAAAAGACAAATTGCTACATTGAACATGCATTTTCTTCACTGCAAGTAGCTCCTACCCCAGGGAGAAAGCCCTGTGCTGCTAACTAATAGTAAATCCTTTGGAAAATCATGTGTCATGATGATGGACAACCAGGGAAGGGGTATTAAATAGATTTAGAGGTTAGCTACTCTAACAAGAACAAAAGACGTCCTTTCCAAACCAGCCCCTCTAAGAGCACAGATGGGCTGGTGATTAGCACGGCCCTGCTAGCAGCCCAGGTGAGCAGGAGTGAAAAGTTTCTGTCCAGGAGAGAGTGTCTGTCCAGAAGGGAGTGTCTGTCCAGGTGGGAGTGTCTGTCCAGGAGGGAGTGTCTGTCCAGGCGGGAGTGTCTGTCCAGGAAGGAGTGTCTGTCCAGGTAGGAATGTCTGTCAAGGTGGGAGGACAGAGAGAGGCAGTGGAAAGAGGAGGAATGGGGACCCCTGGACATGCAAGGGGCTCCAGTGCTAGGCCATGCTCTCCAGTCCTACAAAGATCTCTTGAGTGAAAATCCCACCTGTTTCTAAGAAGCCTGTCCACTACAGTCTATCTGGGGAGCAGAGGTTCCAGCATGCCCCAAACCTAGCTCAGTATAGACACAGGGATGAGGGGCACACTATATTTCAAAAGAAAACCACAGGGTAAGGAAGACTCTAGTTGTTCCTGTGGCAAGGGCCCTACCACTAAGGGCCTTGCCACTATCCTGGGCCAGCTTCCTGAGTTCAAGTCCAGTGGCCCTGGCCTGGAGGAGATGGCTGCAGAAAGAATTGGCTTGTTGTCCTGTTTCTGTCAGTCAGTGACTGCTGCAGTCCCGAGTCAGCCTGTCCAGTACAGTTTCTTCAGACCTTGGGATTTGTAGATCCAGTATCAAGGACTGGGGTTAACAGTCATGGCTGAAACCCTGAGTGGTCCCAGAGGTGAAACCCCATGGCTGCTTACTGAACTGGAGAGTGGACACAGGGGTTCGGTTAGTGCATACCTGCAGCCAGCCGGACTCTGTAGGACTCTGTGGTATCTCTGGAAAATGAGGCTCAAGGGGGTTGTAAGACATGATGAAAATGACACACCTCTGATGGTAAAGAGGGTAGGTTCTCCTTAGCTTCTGGGGCTCCAGTTATCAGGCTCCTCCTGGGATCTGGGGTGGTCCCCTGGCAGGAACTGGGTCTAGTAGCTAGTAGATGGCCCAGTCACTCAGAGAGGCCACAGGTAAGCAGGTTCACCGAGTAACATTCAGAAAAGCAGAAACACCCATGCAGTCTTACCACAGGTGGCCACAGCTGCTGAGCCGACAGCCCTGCTCTACCATGACAAGCTGGCACTGAGCTGACAGAGCTGGGTGTCAACATGACACAGAGCTTCTGGCACTTGGAAGTCCCCTACCCCAGTAGCTTCCACCAGTCCCCTAAGAGACCTTTCTCAGAACTCAGTCTCGGGAGTCGGGCTGTAGCGCAGCGGGTTAAGCGCAGGTGGCGCAAAGCACAAGGACCGGCATAAGGATCCCGGTTCGAACCCCGGCTCCCCACCTGCAGGGGAGTCGCTTCACAGGCGGTGAAGCAGGTCTACAGGTGTCTATCTTTCTCTCCTCCTCTCTGTCTTCCCCTCCTCTCTCCATTTCTACCTGTCCTATCCAACAATGACAACAACAATAATAACTACAACAATAAAACAACAAGGGCAACAAAAGGGAATAAATAAATAAAATAAACATTAAAAAAAAAGAACTCAGTCTCCTTATCTCTGAAGTTGGGTGGAGGGAGAGTGTCCCTAGCTTCCACAAATCTCTGTGGCTTTCCATCATTTCCATTCATTCAGCAAATGGGAAAAAAATCTTTTCTTCCTGAATGAATCACACAAGTAATCGATAACCATGAACAGGTTCGCTGAGACTGAAGCAAAATCATGAAAACAGTGCTTCAAGCCTCAATTTTTTACCTAAGGACATCAGTCTGTCCAACTTTCTTATCTTTTCTTTTTACTTATTTATTTTTTTGCCTCCTGGGTTATTGCTGGGGCTCGGTGCCTGCATTATGAATCCATCGCTCCTGGAGGCTATTTTTTCGATTTTTTTTTTTAATAGGATAGAGAAAAATTGAGGAGAAGAAGACAGAGAAGGAGGAAGAAAGATAGTCACCTGAAGACCTACTTCACCACTTGTGAAGCAACTGCACTGTAGGTGGGGAGCCAGGGTCTTGAGCCAGGATCCTTGCATGGGTCCTTGCACTTAGTACTATGTGCACTTAACCTGGTGTGCCACCACCTGGCCTCCCTTAACTAACCTTTCCTTCCTTTTTCTCTTTTCTTCCTTATCATTTTGTTGTTGTTACTGTTGTCGCTGCTGGTGGTGGTAGAGACAGAGAGGCAGAGAGAGACAGAGAGGGGTGACAGAAAGAGAGAGACAAGAGAGAGGTGACAGAGAGGTGACAGAAAGAAAGAGATGAGAGGTGAAAGATAGATAGATAGATAGATAGATAGATAGATAGATAGATAGATAGATAGAGAGAGACCACAGCACCAAAGCTTCTTCCAGTGCAGTGGGCACAAGGCTCCAACCTGCATCCCACAACAGCAAGAAGAGCACTACCCAAAGGAGCTGTTTCACCAGCCAGCCACTTGGTCTTTGAATAAACCCTCCTTTAAAGCTCAATACTACACACTAGTCTAAACACATCAGCATTCAGAAGTTGGAGAAGTTTCTACGACAGCCTATAGCAAAAGAAATGAAACACCAAGCCAAGGAGAAAGCATCCGGCCCCTGTAGTGTGGAGGCCAGAGGGGAGGGCCTTTGACCTCTGGAAAGGGCTGCCTCCACTTCCTTCCTTCCTCAGTCACTCCAGCCTTCTGACTTCAAAATGCAGAGATTTGATTCCACCGGTGCTTCTGCCGTGAGACTGCCAGATTGTTCCTTCCCTCCCCGACTCCTGGCCTCTCACTTCTGGAAACCTTTCTTTCGCTGAAGCAACACTTCCTTGGTGATGGATGACTATTATTTGCGACTGCTATCAGTTTCCTGTTTGCACCAATATATCATAAATCAGGAAGAGGAATGCTGAGTGTAAGTGGATAGTGTAGCTTTTGCTCATTACCTGGGAGGATTATAGTCATTTCATAAAATCCATTATCTAGGGGAAGGTTTCTATTGGCGAGGGCCAGTCAAATTCATTTCATGCTTCAAAAGTTTGCGATGGGGCTAGTAAGGAAAAGGGGGAAAAAGCTAAATTGTTTGGAAGATGGGGGACCATGATTTGTTTAAAAACCACAAATGGCCAGGACTGAGCTGTGTCCATTATACCAAATGGCACTTTGGACTCAAATGTTCCGGTGCTGTTGTTCCAAGACGCAGGCCCCCAACCACAGTGGCCCCCATCCCAGCCCCACCCCTGCCAGTCCCAGTGACAGCAGGACATGGGAATGCTACTCCACTTCCTGTCCCTACCTACTCCAGGCCAGGCCCATCTCTGTCCTCCCTATGGCCCTCTGAGCTTGCCCCTCTGCTCCTGTCTTGAGAGAGCACCCATGCTGGCTACCTGGTCTCCACTGCTGTGCCAGGGCCTCAATCCCAGTGACCTGAGACAGTGTCTGGCACTGTCTTCTCTCTCGTCTGACCCTTGCCACACTGTGGGCACAGTAGCTCTCCTCCCTCTCCTCCTTGGCCACATGCCTTTTGATGCCACCTCACCCCCCGGGGCTGTTGCCTCCATCACAGGGAGAGGGAGGGGGTGTTCCTGGCTGACAACTGCTGTTCTCAGACTCTTCAAATCACTTGCATCTCCATCTGTTTCTCCCTTCACATAGTCACTCAGATTTGATGTGTGGGCACTGTCACTGTGTCTCTCAAGGGCGGCCACCAGGAAGGCCCACCAGCTTACCTCGTTTGACAGGGCTGTAGGAAAAGTCATGACGTATTTTTCTATGCAAAAATGCATCAGAACTGTCCCACCAGCTCAATATTTTCAACTGACAGAAAAGATGTTATAAATGTCCCAGCCCAATGAAGAACAGGGCAAAAGAGGGCATTATGGCCTGCCTGCCCACCCTGAGCCTTTCTATATAGGGGCATCTCACAAAACCTTAGAGCAGTGGACCATTCACTGGAACAAGTCCCCCCATCTTTAGAACCCCAGGGGTCCGCCAATCTCTTTCCTGAGACCCAGAAATCTGGACCAGGTTAGGGCTTTGTGCCCAAAGAGGAAGAATCCAAAGGATATTTTACAAAAAGAAAGACAGCTAAATAAGTGTCTTGCAGATTTTGCCAAACCTCTAGAACATTCTTTTCTTTCCCTTTCTTTCTTTCTTTCTTTCTTTCTTTCTTTCTTTCCCCCTTTCCTTTCCTTTCCTTTCCTTTCCTTTCCTTTCCTTTCCTTTCCTTTCCTTTCCTTTCCTTTCCTCCTCCTTTATTTTTGAATACCATTTTACTTCCTCTGCTCCTAAACTTAACTTCTCCCAAACTCATTCCTCATGCGGACACAGTCTCCTCCCCAGGGAAGCTCAGCTTGAACACACACATGTTTTTGTAAGGAACCCAGAGCTGAGGCTCAGCAAACAATAAAGAGTCTTGTCTGCCAGTCTCCTTGCCATGAGACCACCAGGGAATTGAAGCGGCGAAGACTGAGCTCTCAGAAGCTCGGCTGTGCCACGTTTCAGAAGAAATTCCAGGTTCAAAGTTCTCAATAACACCCTGAGAGTCTGAGGGGCTCGAGACATGTCTGTCGGGAGTGGGGAAGCAGGAACGTAAGACTGCCTTTGACAAAGCAGCATTCCCACCAGCCCCTCCCGGACAACCCTGCCCGGCCCAGCACGAAGCAGGAGTCCCTTAACTTGCCTTCCCAGTGCCTACAGGAGCCTCTCATTCTCTGCCACCTGATCTTTTCTCCCCCCTGTGACCTCATCTCCATCCTCCTTTCCTCTCCCCCACTTGGCACCTTTTTATTCTCTTGGTTTCAGACTTGGGGTCCAGAGAGAGGGAAGCTACAGGCAAAGTGCAAGCAAAGCTGCCTTGCTCCTTCACCTCACCCCGAGGGGCAGGGAGACTGGAAGGGTGCGGTCGGCAGCAGGGCAGGGGTGCAGGGTGGCCATGCCTGGCCAGTGGTTTCAGTGGAGTCTGGGTGAAGTAAGAAGCAACGGAAAGGCATTTCAGTGGCCCCCAAAAGGGAAGCGTTTCTGACTAGGAGCCAGAGAAGGCTTAGGAGCTCAGGGCCTGACTCAGGAGACGTGGGGGTGCCTTTTCTATGCTGAACACTTGACCTCAGGAGCAAGTTGTCCCCAGGAAAAGGGTCTGAAGCTTGCTGCCCTGAGCTCCCAATGGCAACTGCAAGACAGGGCGAAGGAGCTGGGTGGGGAACTTCAAGAACCTTCTTGGCAGAAATGGGAAATGGAGGTCCTGCCCAAGGTGAGACTGTGAAAAAGATGCAACTAGCACCCAGGTCACTTTCCTCTGCCCATTTCCCAGAAGGTTCCTTGGCTCTCTGCAGTGACCTGTCAGCACTGAGAACCACAGAGCCTGAATATGGAGTCCCTGCAGGTGGGGCAGCCTCTCTTCCACATTTTGGGGGGGTATAGCAAGGGCTGCCCCCTACTCCCCAACCATTCTTTTGAATGTGGGGCTCTTTCCAGGCCATGGAAACTCACTCCCTACCCATCCTGTCCCTTCCCAGGGGAGGTGGGGTAGGGTCTGGGGGAGCCACAGAAAGGACCTTGGGGCAAAGAGTGTCCATTCATCAGAAGGCCAGAACCTTCCCATCTCCAAGGCTCTCCTCTTTCAGAACTGCCAGGTGGCTGAGGATCCCATGACCCCCACCACTAGGTGCTGAGCCATGGAGCCCCAAGAGGCAGGCTGAGGTGGGGGGCAGTCAGAGTCTTCACCTCTTTTCACCCCAGGGATATTCTGTTCCCCCTTTCCCATTTTCCCTCAAGGCAACAAGACTGAAAAGAAAGCCTCTGCCTGAAGCAGGGGGATTAACATAAGTACAAGATGCTTGAGGGCAGAAGGGTGGGCAAAGCTGACTTGGGCGCAAGGCTCCAGCACTGACTATTCCCTCCTGTGCCCTGACTGGTCCTGGCCCCTTGTTCTTTAGTCTCAGCCCCTAGCTCTACAACCCTACCTGAGATTCTCTGCTGGGACCAACATCCAGCCCTGCTTCCATCTTCAAGTCCCTTCCTACACACACACAGCCCTTTAGGGGCACAACCCAAGGCCCCCAAAGCAAGCCTGTGGGACACTCTTCTGTCTGTGAAGGCGGCACGGTCTCTGGGGGCCCCTGGAGTTGGAAGGAACCACACACAACCCTGAGAAAAGGAGCCAGGAGTCAGGCCCACATGTGGCAGGTGTTGGAACACAGCTCGCCGTGCTCATAATGGACTTTGGGATGTATTAGCATACGGCTGATGTCAGCCTGGCCACAGAGCATGCCTAGGACGTATGCAAACTCACAAGGGATTGTGGTACAAGAGACTATATAAGCCAGGGCCTGGAGCAGCTCAGCCTTTTCTGGATCCCCTCTTACTCAGTGTTCTCCTGCTGGTGTGGCTCCTGATTGACCTTCTTTCTGACCTCTTCACATCTGGTGTCTTGGGTAGTTTGCTGGAGGACTTGTATGGCTTTCACCATTTTCTTAGCTAGACTTTTCCTCTTGCTGACTTTCACCATGACTTTTTTAAATTCTTTTTTTTTATTAACTTAATTTATTTATTGGATAGAGACAGCCAGAAACTGAAAGGGAAGGGAGAAATAGAGAGGGGGAGAGACATCTCCTTCACCACTTGCAAAACTTTCCCCATGTAGGTGGGGACTAGGGATTCGAACCTGAATCTTTATACATTATAACATGTGCCCTCAACCAGGCACATTGCCACCAGGCCCCTTTCACAGTGATTTTTATGAATGAACCTCCCTTTTGTTTAAGCCCAGACAAAGCTGCATATTGTCTTTCAATAGACAGGTGCACCTAGAGACATAGTCCCTCCTGGCCTTCCTTCAGAGAGGTGCTGCTTGGTCCAGAAAGAGGACCAGGCAGCATGAGTGCAGCACAGAGCTGAGACCTTATATCCACAGAGGCTGTGTCTGCAGGGATGGCTGCTCACCCCAACCCCGCAAGACCAGAAGTTCAAGCCTCACACTCTCTCTCCCCCTCCAAGTAGCCATTCTCGAGCTGGGTCAAGGCTTCCTGCAGGGAGGTGGGGGTAGGAGGGACAAAGATGCCCAAACCAGATGCTCCGGCTAGAGTTACACAGGGGTCAGAGGTTTGTCCCAGTGGCTCCCACAAGGAATGTCTTCCCAAGCTGCCTGGGTCAGCGAAACAAGAAAGCAGACCCCCTTCTTGGGTGGTACTGCTTCAGACGGCACCGCAGAACCCACAGAAAGAAAACAAGGGAAGACAAGGGAAGGAGCTCTAACGTCGGTCTCAGGAGAACACAAGGCTCAGAGCAGGCTGAAGGCTGGCAGATCAGAGCCCAGAACAGACACACCCCACCTGAGGGTCAGGGCACCAAGAGATCCTGCAGCCAAGCTACTGAATTCTGGTCCTTCCCACAATGCCTGGTTGAGAGCAGGGAGTCATATACCAAGAGTTAAGAGCTGGCCTAGCCAGGAGAAGGATGCACACCAGGGCACCTCACTTAGAGCTGGAACTTCAGAAACCAGGGCAGAATGTGCAGGGGCCTGAGTTCAACCCCCTAGTCATCACCTACAGGGGGGAATCTTCGCAAGCAGTGAAGCAGGTTTGCAGGTGTCTTTCTTTCTCTCTCCTCTATCTCCCCCTTCTCACTCAGTTTGTCTGTATCTAAAAAAATGAATTACATAAAATATTTTAAAGAGACAAGGACAGAAAGGGGAAACAGAGGGAGAAATGTGGAGTGAGGGTGGTCTGGGGCAGCCAAGTCAAGGACACTGGTGACGAGGAGTGAGGTGGGAGGGAGGAGGGGGCGAAAAGGGCACTGGAGGGAGACCCTGTACAGGCTGGTGGAGGGCTTAAGTCGGTGGCAGGAATGATACAGAGATACCTGTCAGAGGAGATAAGAAGTTGTGACAACTATATTATAAATCATTATTTCCCTAACACAATAATCTAATAATGATGATACTAATAATAATTGGCCTAGCAACTGTGTGCATGCCATGAGCTTATCTAGAAAGTCTTCTGGATTTCAGACACGTGGCCATCCTGGTCGCTGTGCAAATGCTGCCACCACACTCTCTAGACTCCAGAGGTCCACGCTGCAACCATCTTCCTTCTGCCCCTCCCAAGCTGATGCTCCACAGCCCCCGCTCACAGACAGAAGTGCATGAACCACAGGCAGCGTTTTTTATTTATTGATTGATTAGAAAAACAGGAGAAGAGAGAGAAATAACTAGACATTACTCTGGTGCTGCCGGGTATTGAACTCAGAACCTCTTGCTTGAGAGTTCAGTGCTTTATCCACTGTACCACCTCCCAAACCACCAGGCATCATTCTTATATTATCATCTTCCTTCCCTTTGGTTTCCTCCCTTAGAATGTCCAGGCCCAGAATGAGGCACAGCAGGTCCTAGGATAATGCTGTTTCTCTCTCTCTCTCCCTTTCCCGCCCCCTCTCCCTCTTAAATATATATTGATCTATTCTGGATAGAGACAGAAATTGAGAGGGGAGGAGGAGATTAAGAGTGAGAGAGACAACTGCAGCACTGTTTTCCCACTTGTGAAGCTGCAGTGGATCGGGGATTTGAACCCGGGTCCTTGTGCCACTGTAAGGTGTGCACTCAACCAGGTGCACCCCCGCCCCCGGCCCAGATAATGCTGATTCTCAAGCACGAGATGGAACAAAACAAACAAGCAAACAAAAAACAATCCCAGCCCAGCATGGAAGGAAATGGCAGGTGGGTGCAATGAGGACACGGCCTCATTCCACACTGGGAGGCTGCAGCTTCCAGGAACGTGCCCAGTGATAACTGGTTAAGTGAGGCCAGACCGGATCACTGAGCTGGCTCAGCCTGTGTGGAGCAGGACTTGGCAAAGCCCCACAAGAGGGCCATTCTCTGCACCTCATTCCAGCTCCAGAGACACCTCTGGATGGTCCCCAGGATGTGCTCCTCTGTTCTGACCCTCCACACATAGCTGTTGACTGAGTGGGCCCTCCTTGGTCGGCTTCAGGGGCCCTTGAGGAGCTCTTTTGTTGAGGCTCAGCAGTAGCTCAGACAGAGTCAACGTCATGTGTGTCACTGTGTGTGTGTGTGGGGGGGGGGTTGTGGGGAGGAGAGGTCATGCCAAGTGAGATGAACCAGAAGGCTGGGGACTGGATGATCCCACTCACAGATGGGACAGGAGACCCAAAGCAAGGGAATGTACAGGGTAAAACATTGATAAGCGGTGGTGTGTTTTAGCAGACCCAGGGACTCAAAAATAGGAAGGCAAAATAGCTCATTTAGACGCACGACCCAGGTTCCAGCCCGGCCCCCACCACACTGAAGGAGACTTTGCTGCTGCTGTGGTCTCTTTCACTCTCGCCTTCTGCCTCTCTGTCTCTATCTAAAAGAAAAATAAAAGGAAACAGGTTGAAGATCCAGCGTCCTATGACGGAGGGAGGCACTGGTGATGAGTGAGGGGTGCTGGCACCTATCCTGGGAAGATGTGTAACTGCCCACGGTGACAAGGGTCTAGTTTATCAGCTAACATTTCTAAATAAAGTGACGAGGGGAAACTAACACATGCTGTGTCTAAAGCCTATCTCAGAACAGGACGGTGGGAGGTGCTCTAGAAACCCCATTCTCATCCCTTTTTATTTATTTGTTGGATAGAGACAGCCAGAAATCAAGATGGAAGGGGGATGTTAGAGGTGGAGAGAGACAGAGAGACTACCTGCAGCTCTGCTTCACCATTCACAGAGCTTTCCCCCTGCAAGTGGAGACCAGGGGCTCGAACCCGGATCCTTTCTTTGCTCGTTGTAACATGTGTGCTCAACTAGGTGCACCACGACCCCCCCCCCCCCCACACACACACACCATCTCTAATTGAGTGAAGCAGCCAAAGGGAGGAGGGCCAGCAGATGATCTCACTCACAGATGGGTCCCAAGAAACAAGACAAAGGACAACACCAGGTGAAAGCCCCAGGGGCTGAAGACTAGCAAAAAGGTCCAGGGACTCAGGAGGGTACAAGGGTGGAGGGGTGGGAGCTGGGCATCTCAGTCTCTCTGGTTGTCGTGAGGTGTGCTGACATCATCTTGGGCAAATGTGAAGCCGTACCCCTGTAGCACCAACTCCCCTGTGTTGTTAAAATTCGGAAGGCTCTAGCCGGGTTAGCTTCATGGGCAGGTAACAGAGACGCGGAGACAACGGCTGGGCAGGGAAGCTGTATTTCTTTATTCAGGAACAACGATTCATAAACTAAGACAAACTAATCACCAAACAGAACTCTGCTGTCTCTTTGCGGTGGCGCAAGCACTCTCTCTTACTCAGGAACTCAGGAACTCTCTCCCACTCTCGACCTCTGGAACTCTGGCGGGGTTCTTAGGGGCGGGGCCAAGCGGGCCCGCGAAATTAACAGGACTGATCCAATTCTCTTGGCGGGGGAGAACTAGAACCCAATGTAAAGCATACAACAATTCCCCCTTTTCTTTTAACTAAATGGCTACAGTATCAAGGGTGTGGGGTGAACAAAAACCTATATCGTACAGGCATTTTTATAAAAAGAAACTGGCACAAACATGGAGAAACATGCAAGCAAGTAACAAGAACCAGTGTGCTGCTAAGGGAAGGCCTGAGGGGGGCCATATCTGCCTCAATCCTGATACTATGGCAAATAGTTAAAAAGAAAGGGGGAGATGTTGGATAGTATGCCAGCTCCCCCTGGCTTCTGCTTAACCATATGCCTATATAGGGATAGATATAATCCCATTCAAAGCTTTGGTCTATTTACATAAATCACTTTTACATTTACATAAAGCACTCCAGGGCATTGGTGGTTCAGTGATAGGATTCTCGCCTGCTCTGCCCCCTCCTTGTCACACTCTGATTTTCACCAGTCACTTTTCTCTCCACCCTCTCTATGTCACATCCTGTTTCCACCCTACTTGGCAAGTATATATAAAGACAGCATTGTGAGTTTTAGGGTACTTGAGTTTAGCTTAGCTTGTCTTAGATTGTGCTGCGTCCTGCATGAATAAAGAGATACTGCCTACAGTTCACCCATGAGTCCCTGGTCGTCTGTTACCCACCCGTGAAGCCAGCCCGGTGAAAACAACCTAGCCCGGCGAAAACAACACCCCGGCACATCGACATTCTCTCAGTGAAGTGACGCTGAAGTTGAAAGGTGAGGAATTCTCTCTCAGACATGCAGACTCATCCGGGTCTTCGTGAGTGCTGCAGGTCTCTCTTCTGCTCTATCCCCCTTCCCTCTCAATTATTCTTTGTCTCTATGAAGGAGGAGCAAGAGGAGGATGAGGAGGAAGTGTAGGAGGTGGGTAATGGCTGCCAGAGCAGTGGATTCACTGTGCAGGAACCAAGCTTCGGCAATAATCTTGGTGTGACTGAAAAGCATTGTGCGTCTCTAAAGACCCTTCTCGGGAATGCAGGAGCTTCCGCCGTGAGAGCTCAGCCAGGCACCCCTGCCAGCCCACCTGCTCACAGTGACCTGGTGGTGGACCCAGGTCAGCTGTCACGGGACTCTAGTTCTAGCATCCTCACCAATCTAGCCCACGGAAAAAATGGAAAGGACAGGCACAGCTCTGGCTTATGATGGTATAGGCATTGAAGCTGGATTGCTTTTTTCCTTTTTTCTTTATTGAGGGGGATCAATCGTTTACAGTTGACAGTAAAATACAGTAGCTGGTGCATGTATAACATCACTCAGTTTTCCATATAACACTCTAGTCCCCCAACTAGGTCCTCCTCCGCCATCATGTTCCAGGACCTGAACACCCCTTCCACCCCAGAGTCCTTTACTTTGGTGCAATACATCAACTCTAGTCCAAGTTCTGTTTTGTGTTTTCCATTCTACAATTAATATTATTCTTTTACCAGAGCACTGTATAGCTCTGGCTTATGGTGGTGTGGGGGATTGAACCTGGGACTTCAAAGTCTCAGGCACAAGAGACGTTTTTGCATAACGATTATATTTTTCTCCCCACCCCAGTACTCAGGACCTCAGAGCCTCAGGCATCAGAGTCTGCTGTGTAAACCACTGTGCTGTCTCCCCAGTCCACACTCTACGTATGTTACAGACACAGAAGCAAGACTGACAGAAAGGAGAGAACACAAGGCCAGCTGAGAGGCAAGACAGACACAGTCCAGGACTCCTGGGGATCTCAGGGGGCCTGGACAGTCACGTGCTCAGCACTAGGCCCTGGCACAGGGGCCCACAAGTTACTGTGGGGCTGATTAGAAGGCAACTCCTAGCTAGGTGTTCGCTCATTCAGCAAATGCCAGGGCCAGGTGGTGGAGCCTCTGGTTAAGCACACACATTACAGTGCACAAGGTCAGGGGTTCAAGGCCCTGGTCTTCATCTGCAGGGGGAAAGCTTCATGAGTGGTGAAGCAGGGCTACAGGTGTCTCTCTGTCTCTCTGTCTCTTTGTCTTTCTCTCTCCCCTCCCTTCTCAATTTCTGTCTCTATCCAATA
Organism: Erinaceus europaeus; assembly: GCF_950295315.1. Taxonomy (NCBI): domain Eukaryota; kingdom Metazoa; phylum Chordata; class Mammalia; order Eulipotyphla; family Erinaceidae; genus Erinaceus; species Erinaceus europaeus. The sequence goes on from NC_080179.1 coordinate 44,043,898, forward strand.
ACAAATAAAATTAAAAAAAAATGTTAGCAAATGCCTTTGGGACCAGAGTACTCCCCAAAGCTGACTCCGGGTCTCCTCTGAGACAGCCTCACAGACATCTGCTCTCTCTGACTTCCCCTCTCCTGGACTCCCACACTGAGGGAGGCCCAGGTTCCCAGTCCGATCCCCCAAGGCCTGGGCCAGCTACAGGCTCTGAATGTGGAAGAGGAAACAGAAAAGGGCACAGTAAACTCCACAAGGGTAACATCCCTGGGCTGAGGGACGCCAGGCGACCTTGCCTTGGCCACTGCACAGCAAGGGGCTGGTGTCCTGGCCATCCACAGGGGCACCTCTGCCTGCTTGTTTCCTCTGGGAAGAGAGAGGGAGAGAAAACTCCCAGGGCTGTGTCACCCCTTCCTTGGCGGCTGTGTCTTCTGCGTTCCTCCTCCCCATCTCGGGTGGCTCACCCCTCAGATGTATAATGAATCAGGCGCAGGCTCATTAATAAGACATGACAAGCAGTCCTCTCACTGAAATCCACCAAGCTCCAGCCTGCAGACACAACCCTGCCATTCCTCCATGGGCCCGTCGTAATGAGCCTACGGGGAGGGCCTCCTCACTTGCCACAAGCGGGCCGTACAAACCCTCAGGTAACTCAGGTAAATAAAGCCTTCTTCAGCCCCATTACCAAAGGGGCTCAGCTGAGCAGGCCGGAGCCCCTCCCTCCCCCCTGGACAAGGAGGCAGAGTATGGAAGCCAACTGTCATGAGTTGAGCAACGTACCCCCTCCACCTTCCCAGGAGCCTGGACAGAAGGTGGCGTTGGAGACCGAGCCACAGAAATGCCTTTTTCTTTTCTTTTCTTTTCTTTTCTTTTCTTTTCTTTTCTTTTCTTTTCTTTTTTCTTTTCTCTTTTCTTTTCTTTCTCTCTTTCTCTCTCTCTCTCTTTCTTCCTTTCTTTCTTTTTGACAGAAACTCAGAGGGGCCAGATGGCGGTGTGCCTGGCTAAGTGTACCCATTACAGTCCACAAGGACAAGGGTTCAAGCCCCGATCCCCACCTGCAGGGGGAAAGCTTCACGAGTGGTGAAGCAGGTCTGCAGGTGCCTTTCTCTCTCTCCCTCTCTGTCTCCCCTCCCCTCTCAATTTCTCTGTCTCTATCCAATAATAAATAAAAATGCTGAAAAAAAAGCAACTGAAAGGAGAAGAAGGAGACAGGAAAGGAGAGAGAGGAAAGGAGGGAGAGAGAGGGAGAGAGGGAGGAAGGGAGAGAGGGAGGGAGAGAGAGACAGAGGGACAGAGAGAGAGAGATAGAGAGAAAGAGGGAGGGAGACAGAGAGGGGGGAGGGAGAGGGAAAGAGAGAACGAGCTGCTGCAATGCTTCACTGCTAGTGAAGCTTCCGCCCTGAAGGTAGGGACTGGGGTCTTGAACCCAGGGCCTTGTACACAGTACTGTGTGTGCTTTACTGGGTGTCTAATTGCCAGCCTTCTCCTCTTTCATCTTACAAATCAAGTGAATGCAGTGGCCAGGAGATGGCTCACCTGGAAGAGTGAGTGCTTTACCACACTTGACACCACCCAGACTTGAGTCCCTGCTCACCGCATGGGAGCACCTTCACGGGGAGCAGTGGACAGTGCTGCCGGTGTCTCTCCTTCTCCCTGTCTCTCTCCATGTATTGTAAAGACAGAGGGGTGGAGCCGGCACTGACGGACTACCAGGGAGAGTGGAAATGTGCAGGCATGAAGCCCTAGTGACAACCCTGGTAACAAAGAAAAAGACAGAGGATGGGAGGGGAGGAGAGGGGGAAGAAAAGGGAAAGGGAAGAGGAAGGGAAGAGGAAGGGAGAGGGGAAGGGAGGAAGAGGGAAAGGAAAGGGAGGGGAAGGGAGAAGGGAGGGGAGATGGGAGGGGAGGGGAGAGGGGAAAGGAGGGAAGAGGGAAGGGGGAGGGGAGAGGAGAGGGAAAGGGGAGGGGAGAAAGGAAGAGAAGGGGAAGGAGAAGGGAGGGGAGAAGGGGGAAGGGAAGGGAGGGGAGGGAAAGGAGAGAAAGGGAAGAAGGAAGTGAGCACAAGAGCTTGGCAGGACCCCGGAGGGCTCCCCCAGTTTGTCTAGATGCCATGGATCTGGCACTGGGACCTCCTCCCCAGTTCCTTTCACCCAGAGCTGGATTACAGGGAAGCCAGGTCCCAGAATCCTGATGCCGGGCCAGATCTGGTCTATGAAGGCCTGTGGAGCCTCTGTAGATGACACCACTGTGCCCGGGCCTGGGCTTGGGTCAGGGTCTTGATCGAGGAGGGGGAAGCAGAGAGACAGACAGCTGCAGAACCGGCTTCACCACTTGTGAAACTTCCCTCCTGCAGGTGGGGACTGGGGGGACTCAAACCCAGGTCTTCGTGCAAGGTAACTAGTGTGCTTAACCAGGTGCACCACCACCTGGCTCCCTCGGGTCAGGGTCTTGAGGGAATCTCAGGCTGAGGAGGCTTGAGGGAATCCCTGCGAAGGAGGCTCAGGAGACAAAGCAAAGCTCTCTCACGCCCAGGCCAGCACAGCTGCTGCTTCACATTCAAAGGCAGCATCCACCCAACATTGCTTCCCAGGCAGCACTGTAGCCTGACACACAGAAGCCACCAGGAAGCGTCTGGGCTGGCACCAGCACCACCACCCGCAGGCTATGTGGCCTTGGTGACATCAGGAACCTCGGGCTCCTTGTTTGTAGGGTGGATTTGAAGTCTCTTTGGCAGGAGGTGAAGTGAGGTCAGACATTCAGAGCCTCATCCAACAACACCTCTGTGCGCAGTAACTGACACCACAGGGCTAGTCACTTCAAGATTTAAAGGGCCTCCTAGTTCAGTCCCCAGCCTCCCTCATCATCACCACAGCCATCAGTGATGCCACCCCCATTACTGTCTACCTCATGCAGTGCAGGCTGGCTGGCTGGCTGGCTGGCTGGATAGATGGAAGGCTGGATGGATGGACAAATGGCAATCCTGTGAGGAATGTGTGTTAACTTCCCCTGCAGTAGTAGAAGTGAGATAATTTCTCCAGGACCTCAGGGCCCAGGTCATAGGTCCTGACTGACTCCTTTATTCCCATGTGACAGCTCTCCTGTCCCTCTACTTCTCTAGAGTTCTCTGTGACTCCTTATTAGCAATGGAGCTGAGCTCAGATGTCAAGACGAGTCCTGTCAGCCCATAGCCCTTCCACAGACCTCTCAAGACAAATGTTTACATGACAGAGAGATAGCTCACAGGGGTGTGTGTGCCTTGCCAATGCCTGAGTCCCCGGTCTGAACCCCATCACAGCATGAGAGGTACAGTATCAGTGGAGAAGGAAGCTCTGGGCTCTAGTGTCTCTCATTTCTCTGTGTTTCTCTCCCTTTCTCTCTTATCAAAATGAAAAAGCTGGCACCAAGCAGTGAAATAACATATATGCCAGGTGCAGGATTGTGGGCAAAAAGAAAGAAGAGAGAGCGAGAGCGAGAGAGAGCGAGAGAGAGGAGACAGGCCTGTACACATCTCTAAGCCACCAGAGTAACTGTCTGAAACACCCACTGGGAGAAAGTCCCCACAGCCTGCCCATCCATCCTTCAAGCTGGGCACCACTCCAAAGTGTCCCCAAACCACTCCAGGCCACAGCAACTGCTGCAGAGATCGCTTCCAGAATCCTGACATCAATCCAAAAGAGCGTCTGTAGCTTCTCTGCAAGGTACCAGCAGTCAGCCTGCTCGCAGGCACCCCCACAGCCTGGGCCGGGATCTCGAGTGAATCTCAGGGTGAGGACAGAAACGCACAGGCTTAGCAAGTGGGGACTGAGGGCACCATGTTTCACACAAGCCCATGGTGGCGTGATGGAAACCTTTCCTGGAGGTCCCTGTGCCTTGGGCTCCTGCCCATGGGCTGAGCACTCAGCCTCACTCCAACCTGTGAAGATGACTCTTCTAACAACACTTGGGCCCTGGCCACAGCCAGTTGAGGGGCAGGTGACTGTATGAATCCTCCCCAGACTTCTTTGGTCTCTATACCCCAAGGGGTGGGTGGGGGACATGGTGGGGGGGCAGATGTTAGCTTGCAGTGACCTCCGGGAACACACAAGGTGGAGCCAAGCTTGCATTTCTGTACAAGCTTCAGAGCTGTTTGCACATGTTCTAGAAAGTATGTTTGACGTTTTAATAACAACAAAAGGAGGGGGTATAATCTATAGGATTGTAGTGAGGCTTAACGACCTTCATTCATCACTCACTCATTTCCCAACACAGCCTCCCTGCTCACGTTGCAGGAAACAGCCCCTTCCTACCAGAGCAGAAAGGGCCACAGCCAGGTGCCAATGACTTCCCGGGACAAGAAAGCAAGAGACCGAGAGGTCTGGAGTCACAGAATGGGCCTGGGCTCCTGCTTCTGGGATCTACGAGGTGCACGGTCTCAGGGCCCAGGTGGCCTCATCTGCAGAGAGGAAAGAGGCCCCTCCCATCTGCCACATGGCTAGATGTCTGGAGGATCCAGGGATAGGGTCCTGGGAACCAGCGAATAACGTGGGAGGCTCATCACCTTCAGAAGTCTGATGAAGAACATCCTCAGGGCTGGATGGTGGCACATTGGGTTAAGCACACATATTACCAAAAGCAAGGATCCAGGTTCGAGCCCTAGCTCCCCACCTGCAGGAAAGACGCTTCATGAGCAGTGAAGCAGGTCTGCAGAGTCTCTCTTTCAATCTCTCTTTCTCTTGCCCTCTCTATTTCCCCATCCCCTTCCAATTTCTCTCTGTCCTACCCAATAAAGAATTAGAAAGGAAAAAGGAAATGGAGCAGGGATTTCGTAGTACAGACACCAAGCCTTCTGGTGGCAATAAAGGAAAGAAAAAAGAAGGAAAGAAAGAAAGAAAGAAAGAAAGAAAGAAAGAAAGAAAGAAAGAAAGAAAGGAAGGAAGGAAGAAAGAGAAGGAGGGAGGGAGGAAGGGAAAAGGGGAGGGATGGAGGGAAAGAGAGAGAGAGAGAAAAGGAAGGTGGGTGGGCATCCAGATGATGAAGGTATGAGCTAGGGCATCTCAGGGTGCAGGGAGGCTGGGCCCTGGCAAGCCAGCCGGGCTCACTCCAGGGTCTGTGCGGAGGCACAACTAGGCAACAAGGCTCCGGTCCTGCCTGTGCCTGGACCGCGTGGGAGTCAAGCATTGCAAAACTCCCGCCCCAGGGTGGAGTCTGCCCAGCATGAAGAAACACTTTCCAAATGAGATAATTATTTAATAGGTAATAAACGGAGTAGGGGAGGGGGCAGAGAGAATTCCGTTGGTGAACTGCCTTTGGCCCCCAACGCTGCACGCCCTCCTGGCCAACGAGCTTTCTGCCCCTCACCTCTGAAGTCTCTTCGCACACAGCTTATCCCCATGACCCTTCCCCTCCCAGATATGGAGGAGCAGCTCACTGGCAGCTGGGTGCCAGGCAGAACCCTGTCACCCTGTGTGCCCTCCAGCAAACAGCAGTTTGTCTCTTCTCACGTCACATCGAAGGACAGACAATGACCCAAACAGGAAGACAGCAAGGTGTGATGAGGGTGGAGCCAGGAGAGGGGCAGAGGCAGGAATCAGAGGCACCCAGTGCTGGTCCGTCTGCTGGCCAAGGAGTCCTGGGTCTGCGAAAGTTCTGTACAGCTCTGCCATTCCAATACAAGATGGAGGTGGGGGTGTCAAAAGAGGCCTTCATCAGGTGTATCACCCACCACCCTCACACTAGGTGCCTGGAATAGTGCCCCACCCAGATTTCACTGTATGGGTTTGTCTAAATCATGTTCTTGGCAAAATCTGGCAGCGAGTGTAGGTCAGTTGAACAGCTTGACCAATCTCAACCTCTGCCTGGGCCGGCCCTCACAATGTGGGCTCTCGCCACATACCATACCAAGTGTGGAGGCCCCATCCTAACCCAGAGCACTGCAGGGGCTCCTCAAGGGTGAGTCCCTCTCATCTCAGACACTCAAGGCAACGCCAGACAACCGTGATCTCAAAGAACTCACGAGCCTACAGAAGCACATCCACAAGGCTCTCTGGGTGGCTCCTCTGAGGGGGAGGCTGACGGTTTTTGCATGGGTGGCAGAAAACGGCCAGCAGGACTTACAAGGATCGAGGGTCCTGAGCAGGCCAGGAGTGCTAATAAGAGATCAGGAAGCAGCAGCCTGATGGCTGTTCTCTAGAGGCTACAATGTGAAAGTGGAGCCCGGGCACAAATGACTGGCACATAATATGTGATCAATAAAAAAATATGATAGAGGGGCCAGGCAGTGGTGTGTCTGGGAGAGAACAAACATCACTGTGCAAGACAACCCAGACTTACGAGCCCAGAATCCACCAGCAGGAGGGAAGCTTCACAAGCAGTGAAGCAGGGCTGCAGGGGTCTCTCTTTCTCTCTCTGTCCTCCTTCCCTTTCCTTTCTCTATGCTTCTATCTAAAATAAAAGGGAGGGAGGAAGGAAAGCAAAAAAGAAAGGAAAGGAAAAAGTGATCACCAGGAATGGTGACTTCATTGTGTAGACACTGAACTCCAGTGAAAACCCTGGTGGCATTAATAATAATAACCATTAGTATGATGGGCTGGGCGCACCTGGTTAAGAGCACATGTCACGATGCGGGTTCAAGCCCCAAGTTCCCACCTGCAGGGGGAAAGCTTTGCAAGTGGCAAAGCAGGGCTGCAGGAGTCTCTCTCTCCCTCTCTGTATCCCTGACCCTCTTGATTTCTGGCTGTCTCTATCCAATAAATAAATAAAGATAATAAAATAATAATTATTAGTATTACTATTATTAGGTAGGTTGGGGTGGAATAGCTGGTAGGTGGGTAGTAAAATGAATAATGGGTGGCCCAGGAGGTGGTGCAGTGGATAAGACACTGGACTCTCAAGCATGAAGTTCTGAGTTCAATCCCCAGCAGCACATGTACCAGAGTGATGTCTGGTTCTTTCTCTTTCCCCTATCTTTCTCATTGATAAATAAATAAAATATTTTTTAAAGTAAAAGGAATAATGGATGGTTAGGTGGGCACATGGATGACCAAATGTATGGAAGGATGGCTGGACAGGTGGATCACACACGAGTAGATGGGTGGACAGACACCCTGTGGTCAGGACACTGCCTCTTCTCTATTTCTCATCCCCACGGTAAGACTCTGTCTGTCTCCTCCATAGCTGCTCCATCCAGATTCTCGTCACCCTCTGCAGGTGTCCACAGAGGGTGATAATGGCTTCAAAGACCTTGATGCACAGCCCAGCATACTTGGAGCCCAGTGCCAAGTCCTCCCCTGGTCCTTAGGTGAGGAGAGCCGAAAGGCATGAGGAGGTGAGGTTTTTCCACCCGCCTCCCACCAGCCCCCACCCCCACCTCATTACCTCTGCCTGCCCAGGCAGCTTCCACCTCAGTCTGAATCAAAGGGCCCCTGGGCCCAGTTCATCTCAGAGACAGCCTGTTCCCTCTGGGCTTGAAAATGAGCCAGCCGCGCCAGCTGGCCAAGTTACCCAGCCGAAGCAGCTCTGTGAGAGTTCTCATCCCCAGCCCAGCCACCTGAAGCTCCTTCCAACACCCCTGAGGAATGTGTGACGACAATGAGGCCAACGCTGGTCTGTGGAATAATGGGGGGGGGGGCGGGTGGGAAGGGACTTTGGAGCTCAGTGACTTTTCTGCAGTCATGGGAGTGTCCTGTGGACAGTGGGGTCAGCTCCCCCACACTAGGGCCCATCCCAAGACAGGCCCACACACTGCACAGCCTGCGAATAGCGGATTATCTAGGCAAAGAGGCGGGCTAAGTGTTAGAATGGATACAAAAGTTGTGGGACATATACTCAACAGAGTGTGGGATAAAGTGGATGGAACTGGAGAAGATGATGCTCAGTGAAGCAAGGAAGGAGGTGAAGGACAGCTACAGAATGGTTTCACTCATACATGGAATATAGAGAATTGAGTATACAAATGAGAACAAACTGTCAACCTTTATCTAAGGCTGTGGGAGAATTAGAGTCGCCATCTATGGAGTGGGGATGGGAAGAGACCTTTGGTGATGGGAATGGTAGGGGGAAAAAAGACTCAACGCTCTAAAGTTTAAATAAAAGAAAGAAAAGGATGAGGTCCCTGAGTTGTACACAGCTCCACCTGGTCCACCTCCCCTCCCCCCCAGACCTTCCAAAAAGCTGCCACAAATGTGTGGACCCAAACCCCAAAGCCTGACAGTAGGTACTGGAAAGAGAGAGCAGTGGGTGGGGAAGTGGGCTGCAGTCCAGGCTCAGGCTGCAGGAAGTATCTGCCAAACGCCACACCCCAATCGATTTGAGATGCTCCAGGTAGGCCCCCACATGCCTTCTAACACTCTTGTGAGATGTAAGGGTGGCATCGTGGGGGGGGACCCAGAATAAAGAGAGTGAATGGGGGGTGGGGGTGCTAGGGGTATCCAGGTAACAACCTGAAGAGACAAGGAAGAATTTGGAACAGGGACTGGGTGGTGGTTCACCCAGTAGAGAACACGTTACCAAGCATGAGGACCTGGGTTCAAGCCCCCGTCCCCCATCTGTTAGGGGAAGCTTCATGAGTGGTAGAGTAGTGCTGTAGGTGTCTCAATTTTGCTACCCCTCTCTCCTCAATGTATTCTGTCTCCTGTCCTCTGTCAAAAAAAAAAGGAGGAGGAGGGTGTGAAGGGGAAGGGAAGGGAGGAGAGGGGAGGGGAGGGGAGGGAAAAGGAGGAGAGGGGAGGGGAGGGGAAAGTGGTTTCTGGGAACATGAAACTGTGCAGGCACAAAGCTCTAAAGATAATCCTGGTGGCAAAAGAAAAGAAAAGAAAAAGGGAAAATAACAATAAAAGGCATAGGAACAATGCTGAGAATTGTCTGTAGCCAGCAGCCCAGGGTTAAGGGAAAAGTTGCATAGCGCTGCCTAAGCCACCAACCGCCTCCCTGAGCCTCAGTTTCCCCCTTTGTGAAATGGAGCTAGCACAACGGCCTTGGAGTATCAAGAGGACCTGAGACAAGGCAGGTCAGAACAGGAGCTGCACCTTAAACAAGGTAACTGGCTCTCCCCAGTGACCTTGGCAGGAGATCTTCAGGCCGCCAAGAGCTGAGCAGAGGCCTGGCCACACAGGCAGGTTCAGGAGCCTGCTCCTTCGCTTACTCACTAGGCCAGGAATATGACCTGCCTGCCTTACGTTCATTCAACCTGTCCAGAGAGGGTCAACTTGCCACAGTGTCTCTAGGGCTCCTGGGAGAACTGAAGATTCAAATGCAGGTGAAAGCCGCCAGTGCTCAGAACCATAAGCTGCGTCAGCTGGTCAGTTCGCAAATAAACTGTCAACCCAGTGGCCTGGAGGGCTCCATCCTTCTCGGGCTATTGCTATGGGAACAGCCCTGGGGAAACTGTATGCCTGGGTTCAATCTGTAAGGACATACTCTATTTTAAAGAATAGTTATTGGGGCCAGGCAGTGATGCACACAGTTAAGCAGGCATATTACAGTGCACAAGGACCCAGGTTCAAGTCCCTGGTCCCCACCTACAGGGGGAAAGCTTCACGAGTGATGAAGCAGGGCTGCAGGTGTCTCTCTTTTTCTCTCCTTCTCTATCTCTCCCTCTCCTTTCAATTTCTCTCTGCCTCTATCTAATAATAAATAAATATATATATTTTTAAAAAGAATAGTTATTGGGGCCAGGTGATGATACACCTGATGAAGCGCATATATTACTAAGTGCAGGGACCTGAGTTCAAGTCCCCAGTCCCCACCTGCAAGAGGTCCACTTCATGAGCAGTGAAGCAGGTCTGTATATATCTGTCTTTCTCTCCCTCTCTCTACCTCCCCAACCTCTCTCAATTTCTCTCTATCCTATCTAATAAAAATATGAAAGAAAAAATACGAAAATATAGAAAGAGCAGTTATATATTTGTAATATATAAATAGAACCAGAGCATCACTCCTGCACACGAGATTCCAAGGATCGAGCTCAGCACTTCATGCGTGAAAATACGGAGTTCTGATCACTGCACCACCTCCCAAGCTGCAGGAAGAACATCTTTAACGATGGAAAAGAGTTGAGTTTTGGGGGGCCCAGCAGTGGGACACCAGGTTAAGCGCGGAGTGTGCTTTGGAGGGTCCATTTCTCTACCTCCTCCCTTCCCTCCTTACTCATTCTGCAAACACACTGAAACTGGAGACAAGCATGTGCTAGAGAATGACCCAGCTTGGCAAACATTCGGGCAAAGATCAAAATGTGGCAGTGACTGCTTCCCCTAAGTGGTCGGCTGAGTGATTTTGAAGCTATTTCCCAAGATAGGAACAAGCCCAGTGGTGGCTCTTGGGACAGAGCTGGGTTCTAAAGCATGGGCTCCTGAGTTCTTTGCTGAGACCACGTGTGCCAGAGTGATGCTCGGTTCTCTCTCGCTCTCTGCCACCAGGACATAAATAAATCTGAAAACAAAGAGATCCAAGCTGTGGAGCAAGGCTGAGAGCCACCTCCAGGGCCAGTGGGGAGCCAGGACCCTCTTTCTTGTCCACAGCCTCCTTCCTGTAGGAGGCAAACCCAGTGGACTCGGAATTGTTGAGATGTGATTCTGTGTATCTGATGTCTTAACTTCTCTTGATTATCTAGGCATTTTATTTACTTTTGTTTAGATAGACAGAGAAAGAGGGAAAGAAACCACAGCCCCAATGCTTCCTGGAATGTGGTGGAGCCAGACTGGAACGTGGGTCGTGCATACGGCAAAGCAACACACTATCCAAGTGAGTGATTCTGCCGGCCCCACTGCCTCTTGTCTTGTGTTATTTTAAACCTATGTGGCATACATAAGTCCTATCCTATGAGAACTACAGGGTCTTTCTCTGGTGGCCCAACACAGAGTTTCTGTTCTATGAAGAACAGTGAACATCAGTCTCCTCAGCCCACGTAGGGGGGAGACTCTTGGCAGCCCCACTTACACGCTAAGCACCAGACCCGGCAAGAGGACTCCAAGTTTGTCCCTGGAGCTCAAGATCAAGTTCATCTAGGACTTCTTAGAAATGCACCCTGTGAGACAGACCCCTGCAGCCATTCACACTCAGAAGCTCCAGGGCAGAGCTATGAATCAGCAGTTCAACAGGAGATACTCAATGGTGATTCCAGCAGCCAGGTCTTCTTTTACTCTCTCTCTCTTTCTTCCTTCCTTTCTTTCTTTCTTTCTTTTTTTTTTTTTTTGCCTCCAGGGTTATCACTGAGGCTCAGTAACTGCACTGCAAATCCACTGCTCCTGGCAGCCATTTTTTTCATGTTTTTATTGGATAGAACAGAGAGAAATTGAAAGAGGAGTGGGAGATAGAGAAGCAAAGAGAAAGCGAGACACCTGTGGACCTGCTACGGTGAGGAGCTGGGGGCTCAAACCCAGATCCTTGTGCTGGTCCTTGTGCTTCATACTATGTGCGCTAATGGTGTGTGCCACGCTCGGCCCCTGCCAGGACTCCTTATCCACAGGGGCGTCTCAGCATCAAGCATGGAGGAACTGAGAACAAACCCAGTGGATACTAAGCCAATATGGAGGTCCGAAGGATTCCCAAGATGCTCAAGAAACCAACCTTTATTTACTTGGGGGGGGGTGTGCGGGGGTGAGACAGTCGCACACCTGGCAGATAGCAGCAACGGAGGACACCAGTGCCCCTCTACACACCATTCACAGCAGGACTGTGAGGCCAATAGGATGTTTGTCCCCAGACTCAGAGAAGCTGAGAGACAGGTCTCCCTGGAGGTGGGACCCCAGAGAATAGGGATACAAGGCAGATTCCTGCAGATCTGTCTGGAGAGACTGCCATGGCGGGACCAGCATACTTGCTGTCCTCCCTTTGCCCCCACCCCCACCCCCAAAAGACATCTGGACACCCTTTCAGCTTTGGCTCAGCCTATGCCTCCCCTCTGGAAGGCCCCAAGCAAGGCAGCTAGCCTTCCTCCTGGACACTCTCCCAAGTCAGCTCAAGGCTGGGCCCTCACCCACCGTGCAAAGCTCATATACCTTGTGGGGGTACAGAGAGGGTCAGAGATATGCAAGGTGCCCAAGGACACACAGCCAGGGCTAGAGATGAAGTCTACACATCTGCTCCAAGCTGTCTTCTTCACTGCCTCCTAGGCCTAGCACTGTCTCTCTCACTGCACTCAATACACCCTCACGGCTCCTCCCGAGGCAGTCTGCCTGCCTGCAGGAAGTGGTGGACAGAGCCAAGCCACTCTACATTCCCACAGCGGTCCTACTGCTTGGCAGAGACCCTGATGTCCTGCCGAGGGAGGGGGTGGGCAGGGTGGGCCCCTGCCCCTGCCCTCACTACGGTGCTTACTGTTTTTTTTTAATTATTTATTTCCCCTTTTGTTGCCCTTGTTGTTTTATTGTTGTAGTTATTGTTGTTGTTGTTATTGATGTCGTCGTGGTTGGATAGGACAGAGAGAAATGGAGAGGGGAGGGGAAGACAGAGAGGGAGAGAAAGATAGACACCTGGAGACCTGCTTCACTGCCCGTGAAGTGACTCCCCTGCAGGTGGGGTCGAACCGGGATCCTCACGCTGGTCCTTGCACTTTGCTCCATGTGCTACCACTCGACTCCCCGGTTTTTATTTTATTTTTATTATTGGATAGAGACAGAGAGAAATTGATAGGGAGGGAGGAGCTAGAGAGTGAAAGAGACAAAAAGACACCTGCAGCCTTGGTTCATCACTCATGAAACTTTCTCCCTGCAGGTGGGGACCAGGGTCTTGAACCTGAATCCTTGTGCACTGTATTGTGAGCGCACCACCGACTGGCCCCAGTTGCTGCTTACCTCTTAAGTTAAAGGAACAAACCCATGATGGTGGCATGCCAGGCTTCAGTCCCAAGTCGGGAGGCAGGAGAGCTAACTGTGGGAGGAGAGACCTGCCTCAAGCCAGCCTCAGAAAAGCTGCCTCCACTGCCCACAAGCACGGCGGCCCCACCTCTGGACGCCAGCCACAGCTCCCCCACCAGCCCTGGGTCGAGGTCAACATCCCTGGTGCCCACATGGCATCTGAGGCTGGGAGGGGCGGAGAAGGGAGCAGGACGTGGCTGGACAGGGCGGGGTGAGTCTAGGGCACCACTTGTGGCCTGACGTGGCCTCAGGCAGGCCGACACAGAGCTGGCCCAGTGAGTAGGGCGGGGGTGGGCACCACTGCACAGAGAATGGCTTCCACCTGTGTGTCTGTCTCTGGGTTCTGGCAGGTTGGGCAGAGGAAGGAAGACTTCAGCACTTGTCTGTCTTCCATTCTGGATCTAGACAGGAACCTCAGCTTTCCTCTCCCTCCACACAGGACCATCACCACCCTTGGCACAGTGGAAGTAGAAGCTACAATAACTCAACCTGCTGCCCACTAGGCAGCCTTGCTCTCTCCCCCACATGGGAACTGCCTGAGGTGGGCAATGCCCGGACTCCTCACTCAGTCAAACTCACAGCCATCAATAGTTCAGACAGATGGGCAGCACAAAGGCAGAAAACAGGTTTAACCCAGCTGTCTTCAGATCTAAAGAGCCCTCCAGGCTCCCACAGCGCCCAAGTGCTTCCTAGGCAAGAATGTATTTTGCAGGATAGGTGCTCTAGAAAGTTCTGGAAAGTGTTCTTTGTCCTTGTTCTGTTTTGTTTTTGACTCCAGCGTTATTGCCAGGGCTCAGTGCTAGCACTATGAATCTATTGCTTCTGGTGGCCACTTTTTCCTCTTTAATTTTTTTTTAAACTGAATAGGACAGAGGGACATTGAGAGAGAAGGGGGAGACAGAAAGGGAGAGAGAAAGATAAACGCAAACCTGCTTCCCTGCTTGTGAAGTGCCCCCCACCCCCGCGCAGGTGGGGAGCTGGGGGCTCGAACCCAGGTCCTTGTGCTTAGTACTATGTGCGCCTAACTGGGTGCACCACTGCCTGGCCTTCCTCTTTGTCCTTGTTCATCTGGCATTTCACATGCATGCCTAAAAGAGATTTTTCTTTTAAACTTCTGGGCATTTTTGTCCTTCTAACAGGGCTGGTTGCCTTACATTCATTCCTTTATCATTTTTCTCTCCTCTATTCCATGTTTCACTTTCTAGAACTTCCAACAGTGAAAAATCATCACCCGCCTTCCTATCCCAGCTCTCTCACACTCTCTCTCATATTTCTCGTTGCCTTTTCATGCCTCATTCAATGCGCTTCCTACCGGTCACCTTTCATCCATTTGATGGGCCTTTTCTACTTCTATCATTTTGAAGTGTTCTTTCACAGAGTACTGTTCTTGTTTGATGGATACAATACTTTCTCAATTTCTCTGAGGCTATCCAAGAAGCTACTTTCTTTCCCCTTAAGTTTTCATCTGTTCTTGATTTCTGCTTCTGCCAAGACTGTACTTTCCCCCATTCTTTCCACTGACACTGCTCCTTCACCTAGCAGACCCTTTTCAGCTCTTAGTTAAGCCTTCACATTTAAATTTTTTTATTATCTTTATTTATTTGACAGAGAGTTAGAAATTGAGGGGAGGGGTGATAGAAAGGCAGTGAGACAGACAGACACTTGCAGCCCTGCTTCACCACTTGCAAAGCTTTCCCTATGCAGGTGGGGACCAGGGGCTCAAACCTGAATCCTTGTGCACTGCAATGTGAGCAATTAACCCAGCCCTCACTCACATTTTTTTAAAATTTTATTTATTTATGAGAAAGCTAGGAGGAGAGAGAAAGAACCAGACATCACTCTGGGACATGTGCTGCCGGGGATCAAACTCAGGACCTCATGCTTGAAAGTCCAAAGCTTTATCACTGCGCCACTCCCGGACCACCCCACTCACATTTAAAGATGTGAAACTAGAGTCCTTTCCAGGAGTTCTGCTTAGATGTGTGAGACCTGTCCTGTAAAAGCTCTAACTATCCCACTGGGCATCCCTCAAGGCAGGGGGCTTGATTCCGGAGCCCAGTGTCTGCATGGTCTTCCCTGGTCATCCAAGAGAATCAGCTCAGTGTTTCTGCAGAAGAATCTAGTTGCTGTCGTCATCAGCAGCAGCAGCAACAGCAGCATGGAAGATAAATATCCAACACCACTCACTTTCCACAGGGGGACGAGGAGGCAGAAAGGGGGCAACCTTCACTTAGTCTCTTTAAAAATTGCTACGAATCAACATAACATACAATTTGTCATTTTAACTACTTCTAAGTCTACAATTAGCTCAACATGACAATATATTCACTCTTCAGCTTCCTGAGCTAGAACTCCACAGCCATTAAACACCAACTCCCACTCCCTCGCCAACCTACCCATCCCCAAAGGCCCTGACAGCCACTCCTCTTGCTGTGCCTCTATGAGTGACCACCGTAGTCAGCTTAGTGGAGACATGCAACTTTTGCCCTTCTGTGTCCGAGCTTCAGCCCTTTCCTCCCTTTTTAAGGCTGAATAATATTCTGTCATATGCACAGATTACCCATTCATGTGTTGTTTGTTTACTCCCAAGGTACCTTGAGTGATAGTAGGTGGGGACTGCAGCCATGCTGCCACCACTAGGAGGCAGGCTGCTGCTCAGACCCCCAGAGACAGCCCAGGCCCTCTCTCTTCGCCTGCCCTCTCCTGCACGAACACTTCCATCGGGGAGTTTCCAAACCTCTCTGACAAGAGGCGGCCCACAGCTTCTTCTTCAGTCCCCCACGTGGGTGGCCTTGACAGAGGCCTAGCTATTATTAGTGAAACTGCCACCATTTTTAGCAGAAGAGGCAAAGGAGCCAAGGAGACGTCTTTCTCCATCAACTGACTCTACCCTCCCTCGTGTCCCCTTCCTGCCAGGGCCTGCTACACAAGTTGCCAAGAATAGGACAGACAATGAAAAACAGACCTAAGTCCTCTCCTCTGTCCTGAATACTCAGCCTCCCAAAATAAAATGAAAGGCTGAGCAGAGAAGGGAAAACCCAGAGTCAGAGGGCGGGTTCCACCCTGTTGTTCATTTTGATGTGTGTTGTCACAGCTCCAGATGCCAGGCTCCCTTCTGATGGCACAAGGGGTATGGCTACCTAACTCTGGAAGTCACAGAGGTCTTAACAGAGGGTCCCTCATCCTAGCTTGTATAAACCACAGGCCAGGGTAGGGTCTCCATTCCCAGGGCTGGTCCTACCAGGTCTGAGCCACCCAGCTTGGCTCCCATATTCAAAGACCAAGATCATCAGAGCCCCACTCCTGGGCACAACATGCCATCCAGCAGGAACCATTAAAATGTGGCCTGGGAGCCTGACTTCCCTGGGCTGACAATCTCCCCCATGCATCCCTGAACTTCCCCTCCCCACAGCCCTTCCCCACTAGGGAAAGAGAGAAACAGGCTGGAGGGATGAATCCACCTGTCGATGTCCATGTCCAGTGGAGAAACAACTACAAAAGCCAGAACTCTCACCTTCTGCATCCCATAAAGAATTTTGGCCCATACTCCCAGAGGGGGAGAAATGACAGGGGGAAGATGACCAGAGGGCTCTAAACTCCAACTCCATGAGGAAAAAGAGAAAAGAGGAAAAAAGAGGAAAGAGGAGAGATATTTGGATCTAGTAATAGGTGTAGGTATGACTTGGAAAGGAAGAGAAGATGGGACTGTAGAAGGGGAAATGGGCAAATATAGACAAATATTGATAGACAGCTATAGAGATAATATCTAGTAGATAATATCTATATAGAATTAACCCATATCTGCAGCTTTAGGAGAACTGCTGTAGCTTCCAATGGAGGGATTGCAGAGACAGAACTCAGGTGGTGGGAACACTGTGGAGTTGTCCCCGTTATCTTGTAATTTTGTAAAACAGTATTAAATCACATATTTAAAAAAAATGTGGCCTGGGTCTCCTTCATGCCTTCTCTCTCTCCCTCCTACTTCTGAGCAAGGCTGCCACAACCCTCCAAGTTCTGAGTACTGCCCCCACCTCAGCGCCTGCCATTAATAAAACATAAACAAGCTGCCGAGCGGGGTGGGGGGGTGGGGAGGTGGGGACATCTGCCATGGGCCTCCCTGCCTGGGCTTCACTGCGCACATGGTCGGGGGAGGGGAGCTGGCAGGTTGCCAGCTGCATCCGGAGCCTCCACACTGGGTCCTGGCTTCATCTGGACTAAATCAGCTTCCTGGCTCCAAGCAGGAACCCCAGCCCTGCCCCCATGCAGCTCAGGCAGGAGCATCTGAGGATCAGAACCTTCCGGCTCACTCTGGGAGGGCGGGGGGGGGGGGGGGGTGGTGGTGGTGGTTTTCAACATGGACAAGCTGCCCCAGCCCATCATGTCATCAACTTCTCAATCAGAGCCCCAGAACTTGGCAGGGCCTAACACAGGGCCATCCCAGGCTCCCCTGCTTCCCTCCCCGGAATCTTGGGAGGAGTCAGCTGTCTTCGGAGACTTGGGACCATGGTGGCCACGTGTTCCTGGCTCCTCTTCAGTCCTCTCTTTCTCTTCCTCTTTCATTCTTTCATCTTCACTAGGGATTTGATGCTCTGGAATAACTTCTTCTTTTTTTTTAAATCTTTATTGGAAAGAGTCAGAGGGAAATTGAGAGGAAAGAAGACATAGAGAGGGAGAGAGACAGAGACACAGACACCTGCAGCCCTGCTTCACCACTCGTGAAGCTTCCCCCCTGCAGGTGGGGGCCAGGGGCTCGAACCTGGGTCCTTGCGCACTGTGATGTGAGCACTTAACCAGGTGTGCCACTGCCTGGCCCCTAACTACTACTACTACTACTAATAATAATAATCCTTCTCCTTCTCCTTCCCCTTCCCCTTCCCCTTCCCCTTCCCCTTCTTCCTCTTCCTCTCCTTCCCCTTCCCCTCTTCTTTTTCTTTGTCCTTTTGCCTCTAGGGTTATCACTGTGACTCAGTGCCGGCACTATGAATCCACTATCCCTGAAAGTCATTTTTTTAATAGGATAGGACAGAGACAGAGAGACATTGAGAGAGGAGGGGAAAACAGAGAGGGGGAGAGAAAGACAGACACCTGCAGACCTGCTTCACTACCTGTGAAGCAACCCCCTTGCAGGTGGGGAGCCAAGGGCTCAAATGGGCATCCTTGAATTTTTTACTATGTGCACTTAACTCAGTGCGCTACCACCCAGCCCCCTGGAATAAATTTCTTCAGATAAAGACAGAGACAGAGACAAAGGGAAAGACACCACAGGGCACCAAAGCTTCCTCGGGTGCAGTGGGAATCAGACTTGAACCCGGGTTGAGCTTGACAAAGCAGGGCATGTCTGGGTGAGCTATCTTGCCAGCCCTTGTCATTTCCTCTTCCTCTTGGTCTTCCAAGAGACCCAGCAGCAGTGGGAACACAGGAGGCTATGGATACACACACACACACACACACACACACACACACACACACACACACACACACAGAGTCAGCGATGACTCTTGTGGCTCTAAGTACTTTTACTCTGATGGGTCACTTCCACCTTAAAACATAAGAGAAATTCTATCTTGAGGGGCCAACTGGCAGCTCACCCAGGAGAGCACACATGGAGCCATGCACGAGGACCTGGGTTCAGGCCCCCAGCCCCCACGTGCGGGGGGGGGGGGCTTCATGAGCACACACCAGTGCTGAACGTGCCTTTCCTCTCTGTCTCTTCACTTCTATCTCTAGCTCTCATCCTTCATCAAAACACAGCCACCAGGAACACTGGAGCTATGCAGGCACCAAATGCCAGTGATAACACTAATAGCACAAGAGGGAAAAAAATCCACTTTACAATTGCTCCACTTAAAAGATGAATACAATCTAGGTTCCAGGCTATATTTTTCTTCATTTTCTTCTCTCAGAAAAAGTCTGAAGCATTGTGGGGCCTCAGCTCTGTGGACTGTCCCAGGAATGCCCTCTGCCACAAGTAAATGGGGTGGTTTTCCACCTTGCCTGGTCAGCCTGATGCAGGCCCAGAGGCCCCCGATGCTTGGAGAGCATGGGCGTTCTAACTCTCACAACCCCCAAGCCTGCACAGTAAACAGAGTGAGTCCATACCCTGCCACCATCTGCAGACACAGCGGAAGCCAATCCTCTCCAAGGGGTGAGACCAGACTGAAGACACACACAGGTAGGGTGCCAGTGGCAAGCAGGTCTGGAAACATGACCCCTTGCTCCACTAACATGCAGTTATACATGTACCCTTTCCTTCCTCTCCCTCCCTGCATTAAGAGAGGAAGGGTGAGAGAGATCACAGCACTGACAGCTTCCTTCAGTGGAGTGGGAACCTGGCTTGAGCCTAGGTCGCACATAAGGGAAAGCAGTGCACTACCCAAGTCAGCTACTTGCAGGCCCATGGATGTGCATTTTTCCCTTCTTCCCTCCCTCCCTCCTTCCCTGCCACCAGAACATTACAAATCCACCACTCTTGGTAACCATTTTTTTCTTTTCTTCTTGCTTTCTTTCTATTAGATAGTCAAAGAAGAATTGAGAAGGGAGGGGAGATAGAGAGAGAAAGATAGACACCCGCAGACCTGCTTCACTGCTCACTCATGAAGCGTCACAGCCCCCACCTCACCCCCACCCACGGGGCACGCAGCTGGGTTCTGGCACATGGTAATGTGTGCAATCAACGCCAGCCAGATCTGGCAGTCCAGGCTGGGGCTTGGAAGGATTTGACAGGACTGTGAGACAGTCAGGAACTCAAAGCTCAGAAGCTGGCCTTTCTGTTGAAGGTGAAGGTTTGGAGGATCTGAGAACCCAGAGCATAACTGGCTCCTTCAGGAGACCCAGTGGGATGAGCCAAGTGAGGGTCAGAGAGAAGGCAGGGTAGCCCACCGTAAGATGGGAGAATCCGAACTCTGCAGACCTCAAAAGTGACAACAGGGGGCCTGCAGTAGTGCAGTGGGCTAAGCACACATGGCTCAAAGTGCAAGGACTGGCCTAGGGAATCCCAGTTCGAGCCCCTGGCTCCCCAACTTCACAAGTGGTGAAGTAGGTCTGCAGATGTCTGTCTTTCTCTCCCCCTCTCTGTCTTCCCCTCCTCTCTTGATTTCTCTCTGTCTTATCCAACAACAACAGCAATGGCAACAATAATAAAAACAAAAATGATAAACAACAAGGGCAACAAAAAGGGGGGGAAATGGCCTCCAGGAGTAGTGGATTCGTAGTGGCAGCACAGAGCCCCAGCAATAACCTTGGAGGCAGAAAAAATGATAAGAGACAGGCCTGGTCTATGCTGAAGGCCACACTGAGGACACTGCCCACCCTCACTCTCTGCCCCCCCAGCCATTACTATTTTCAAAAAATGCTACAATAAACTGTCTTGTGTCCAATTTGCCCACACCTTCGAGAATGTGGAGAATGTGTTTGTAGAGTGAAGAACGCAACTTAGAGAGGGCTTCTAATATTCTGTAGTAAAAAAAAAAAAAAAAAAAAAAGCACTGTTCCAGGTCAAAGTTGCTCAGGCCTCAGTTTCCCCATCTGTAAAGTGAAGACAGTGTGTGATGCTCCCATGAGAACACTGATGCCAGTTTTAGCCTGGTGTCCAGCAGGGAAAACCTCCATGACAGTGCCCATCACACTAGTCTCTAACTCCTGGCACAGTGACTAGACCCTAAAACAGGACGAATTTTCACTCCATGGATGACCTACCACGGATGATGAGGCTTTCAAGCAGACGTCACCCACCCACCCCATGATCAGAATTAGGAAGGCGGGGGTCACAGAGATAGGACACTGCCTAAGTCCACACACGGTGGAATGGGCCAGGTCAGCACAAGAAGCGTCTGGAGCTCCCAACTGCCATGCCCTTCCTTTCCAGCTCTCCCAGAGAGCGCTCCCCCACCCCCACTCCAGTCCCCAGGCCACCCAAGACTGGGTGGAGTGTCTGGGAGCCAGACTGCCGTCGGGCGACCCCAGCCAACTGGCAGCGGCTGGGCCAGTGCGGAGCAGGGAATGCAGGAAGCCGCCTGGCTCGGCGAGCCGCTGGAGTGTGAACGTGGATCTCCCCTTGCACTGCTTGCCCCTCCAAAGCCCCATCCCCTCCCAGCTCTTCTCCTTTGTTCCCTGTGCTGGGCCCTGGAGGGGTTGGTCAGTCTCAGGTGGACAGGGGGAGAAGGGGCCCCTGGGGTCGGGAGTCTCAGCAGTGAGGGGCCCCCATGGGCAGGTGCCTCTTGGGGTACATAATCAAGGTAAAGTAATGCTTCCTGCCGCTCTGTGTTGGTGACCAGTGACACTAACCGGAGCTGCAGCCTAGGGGGATGAGGATGATCCACTCGAACTCAAAGCAGAGTGTCCGAGAGCCGGGAGCCATTTTAGCCAGTTTCCCATCTCTCATTAACTCAGAGCTGGGGAAGGAGTCACACACACCGGCCAGGAGTCACCTGGGGCTCTTCTGAGACATCAGATGGGACCCTCGTTCCACGGGACATGCAGGGAGGTAGGTAGGCCCGGCCTGAGAGCACAACACAGGCTCCAACAAACCAGGCGGGTCCTTCCCACTCCAAGCTCTCTGAGTCCTGGAACCGTGACCAAGGAACCCAGAGTCACAGTTGCAGGGGGCATTCCCCTCCACTGTACTAGCGCCAACTGGGATACAGATATTCACTTTCAATATAGATATTTTACTGGAAGAACCCACCAGGGTTATCACAGGGGCTCAATGCCTACACAACAAATTCACGACTCCTAGCAGCCTTTTTTTTTTCCTTTTATCTTGATAAGAGAGAAACTGATGCTATGGGCACTTAACCCAGTGTGCCACCACCCAGCCCCCGAAAGAAGAGAGAAATTGAAGGGGGAGAGATAGAGAGGGAGAAAGAAAGACTTTAAAAAAATTTAATCTGATTTATTCTTTATTTTTAAAATTTCTTTATATTTTATTTATTTTCCCTTTTGTTGCCCTTGTTGTTTTTTATTGTTGCTCTAGTTATTATTGTTGTTGTTGATGTCATCATTGTTAGATGGGACAGAGAGAAATGGAGAGAGGAGGGGATGACAGAGAAGGGGAGAGAAAGATAGATACCTGAAGACCTGCTTTACTGCTTGTGAAGCGGCCCCCTGCAGGTGGGGAACAAGGATCCTTGTGCTTTGCGCCACATGCGCTAAACCTGCTGCGCTACCGAATGACTCCCTATTCCTTATTTTTATTATTGGATAGGGGCAGAGAGAAATAAAGAAGGGAGGGGGACATAGGGAGAGAAACAGAGACACCTGCAGCCCTGCTTCAACACTCATGAACTTTCCCCCTGCAGGTGGGGACCAGGGGTTTGAACCTGGGTCCTTGGGTAATGTGAGTGCTTAATCAAGTGCACCGCTGCCTGGCCCCAGAGAAAGAGAGACATACACAGCACAGCTTTGCCACTCATGAAGGTTCCCCCCTGCATGTGGGGAGTGGGAGCTTGAACCTGGGTCCGTTCACTTGACAACACTTGCACAACAGAGTGCTCTACCACCCCTCCCCAGAACTTAACCCCGCCCCTAATTACTATATTTTAAATGGTGAGACTTCACTATTTAAAATAAGGTTGTGGTCCATCTTGGGAGATGGCGTGGCAATAAGGACGCTAGATTTATAAGCTGTCTCTAGTTCAAGCCCCAGCGTCCCGTGTGCCAGAATGGTTTTTTGTTTGTTTATTTGGTTTTGCTTTTTTAGTAAACATAAGATAGAGACTGGAAAGACAGCTCTCTGGGCAGACACCTGCTTTGCCATGCAGGGGATCCCAGTTGGAGCCCCCAGGCCCAGTCAGTTCAGAGAGACACTGAGAGGAGTGAGAAACTCGTGTGCAAACCAGCTGATTGGTTTATTCTTTAAGTCCCCTCCTCTGCCTGCTTCTCACATTCCAGAAGGCAATGACCCCCTGTCCTCACAGAAAGAGAATGGCCAGAGATAGATAGCCCTGTACCCGAGTCTACTGAGGTTGCTCTAACCAGTCACACAGTGATGCCTCAAGACTCACAATCAAGGCTTCTACCCATGCCAGCTCCTTCTGCCTCCTGGGCCCACTCCAGGGCTTCTCTTCCTTAGGAACTACAAGTAAAAAAAAAAAAAAAAAAAAAAAATATATATATATATATATATATATATATATATATAGAGAGAGAGAGAGAGAGAGAGAGAGAAAGAGAGAAAGAGAGAGACAGAAAATATGTATTTAATTACTAATGGAGGGGGGGGTGACAAGAACCAGATCAATGCTCTTGCACAGGAAATGCCAGGATCAAACTCAGGACCTCAGGCTTTCCAGTCAGGCACTCTCCCTGCTCTGCTACCTCTGAGACCTCACAGCTGCCTTTATAGTGGCAGCCGGGGCTCCTTATCTGTTGGTACCAACTTGCCTGACTGATGATGCAGATAAGCATCGCTGTACATCATGCAGAGAATTCCAGATGAGGGAAATGAACGGGCTAGAGCCATGCGGCAGAACTCAGAGAACATCTCGGCACAGGGCTGAGGACTCACTGAGGCAGCACTGACTTCAGCCCAGCCAGACAAGCTGACCCCAGTCTCTCACGCAGGTTGAACTCTGTGAGCAGCAGAGAGGTGGCTTTGTGGGCAGAACACAGAACTTACACATATGAGGCCCTGGGTTGGATCAGTAGGCACCATCTGAGATAGAACAGTGCTCTTGGCCTGTCTCTGTCTCTCTGTCTCTCTTTCTCTCTATGCCTCATAAAACAAACAAGTAAATCATTTTAAAAGAACTGCTCCAAAACAGTTTTAGAAGCCCCAGGGTTGGCTCCCAACTGAATTTTAAAACTTGGTTTGTGGATTCTGCTGAGAGAATCTTACATTCAAATGCTGGCTGTCCTTAAATGGCCCGCCAGCTCCCTGGTGGCAGTGAGGCAGTCTGGAAGCTAGAGGACCCTGCAACACCCCAGAGCTGGGCATTCCTGGTCCTCAGTTTCCTGAGGCCATCAACAAGTGGGGGAGGTGACTGCTGGTGGGAGAGTCAGGCATGTGGGGTGGCAGAATGAGGACACCTGCACATCCAAGGAGGCCAAGAGAGCTTTGCAACCAGTCCCACAACTGCCCCATCAAGGTAGCCTGACTCTCAGGGCTCCACAAGTAGGAAATGGGTCTCCAGCGGCAAAGCAGCCTGCCTGAGGTCACAGAGCAAGGGGACATCAGTGGGGCACAGAGCAAGGCTGCTGTACTGAAGGATACATTACTGACCACACAGAATGAACAAAATGTGCACCAATCACACTGTGCTTCATCTTAATTTTTTTGTATCATCTTTATTTATTGGATAGAGATGGCCAGAAAACAAGAAGGTAGGGGGTGACAGAGAGGGAGAGAAATGGGGTCAGGTGGTGGCACACCAGGTTAAGTGCACATGGTACAAAGAGCAAGGACCTGTGCCAGGATCCCGGTTTGAGCCCCTGACTCCCCACCTGACCTGTGTGTGGGGGGGTCTCTTCACAAGCGGTGAAGCAGGTCTGCAGGTCTCTCTTTCTCTCTTCCTGTCTTTCCTACCCTCTCAATTTCTCTCTGTCCTATACAATAGGGGGGAAAATGGGGGGGATGGCTACAGGAGCAGTGGATTCGTAGTGCAGGCACTGAGCCCCAGCAGTAACCCTAGAGGAAAAAATAAAAATAAAATAAAATAAAATAAGAGAGGGAGAGAGACACCTGCAGCACTGCTTCACCATTTGTAAAGCTTTCCCCTGCAGATGGGGACTAGGGACTCAAACTCAGGTCTTTGCGCACTGTGACATATGTGCTCATAAGGTACACCACCACTTTGCCCCCATTTATATCAGTCATCAGTAATATCAGTAAGTCCCTGGTTCACATCAGGATACTAGTAACTAAGTTTGGGGACAAAGTTACATATGGGTGTGTGTGTGTGTGTGTGCGCGTGTGTGCATCCATATAGCTTTCTATCTCCTCTCTAGCTTTGCACCTCTTTTAGCCAGTGTATTGGCTATTGGTGGTGCTGAGGATTGATCCTGGCACTTCAGAACCTCAAGCAGGAGAATCTTTTCCATAAACACTGTGACATCTTCCTGGCCCCATGCAAAGACTTCTGGCTACACAGAGAAGGGGTATCTGAGGTGCCAATGTGCCTGTGGGTGTGTTCAGCTCTGAGCACAGGGGAGGGGTATGCAAGTGTGAGCGTGTGCAGGGGTGCGGGCTGAGCCCAGTGGGGTGAGGCTGACCTTTGGGGAGGCCGCTGTAGAGCAGAGTGACCATGGACAATGGTTGGTGGGGGAGAGTCACGGCCGCAGCAGAGAATTCATTTTAGCAACTAGAGAAGTGGAATGACGTGGCAAATTATAGTGTCTGACCAAATAAATTATTCCTTTCATTTTCCCGTTTTGTTTGGAGGAGAACTTTAAGCCTCATTTCCAAGCACAGTTAGCAAGTGCTTACTGAGCGGATTTTCCTGTAATTAATAGGAATTTCACTTGCTTTTCTTTCCCAAGGCAGGAGCTGGAGGAGAGACGGAGCAAGGCAGATTCCTCTGGGCTGCGGGCTGGGTAAAGGTTTAATAGCTTTACGAACTTGTGCAGGCTACAAGGGCAAAAGGGAGAGGGAACGTAGCAAAACTTTAATTGCTACTTCCCAAAATAACCTCCTCTGGCCTGTAATAAGCTTATGCTGGATTTTAATTCTTTTCACTGAAAAGAGAGAGAGAGAGAGAGAAGCAGCTCAGATTTAAATTTCTCCAACTAACCAATACATTCTCCCTGGGTGTCTGCCCCAAGTGTCTGACTGGGGTTCATTGCTCCAATGTCAAAGGGTGCCACAGGGTTCAAGGAAAGAGGACTCAGGAAACTGTGTCCCCAGATCAATGAACTTCCTCACAAGAGCCTGGGGGTAGGGTCTCATCTGGCAACTCCTATCTGGGAAGCAAAGGGTGGTCAGACCAAGACCCTAAAGGTAATTACAACTTTAAAAGGTCATCAGGCAGGGCTGGGCAATGGCACCTGGGGTAAGCACAGGTCATCATGCACAAAGATCTGGGTTCAAGTCCCCATTCTCCACCTGCAGGGGGAATGTTTCTAGAGCAGTGAAGCAGGTCTGCAGGTGCCTTTCTCTCTCTCCCTATCTTCCCTCTCCTCTCAATTTATCTCTGTCCTGTCAAATAAAAATAGAAAGAAACGTGGTCCGGGAGGTGGCGCAGTGGCTAAGGCACTAGACTCTCAAGCATGAGGTCCTGAGTTCAATCCCCGGCAGCACATGTACCAGAGTGGTTCTCTCTCCCTCTCTCTCTCTCTCTCTCTCTCTCTCTCTCCCCCCTATCTTTCTCATTAATAAATAAATAAAATCTTTCCTTAAAAAAACAGAAAGAAAAATAAGGCCTCCAGGAGCAGTGGATTGGTAGTGCAGGCACCGAGCCCCAGCAATAACCCTGGAGGCAAAAAAAAAAAAAAAGAAAGTGTGTAGCTTAATTTGAACCTGGAACTAAGAGATACTAAGGAACTGAAGGAAGCTCGTCTTTCTTCCCCTCCCCACTACCACCATCTCTCTCTCTCACTCTCTTGCTTTAGCTCTCACTTGCACTCTAAATGAAAAAGAGCCCAGAGGGGCCAGGCAATGGCACACATGTTACAATGCAAGGACTTGGGTTCAAGCCCCCAGTCTACACCTGCAAGGGGGTACCTCCACAAGAAGTGAAGCAGTACAGCAGGGCAGACTCTCTCCCTTCTCTCTCTCTCTCTCTTCCCCCTTTTCTCTTGATTTCTCTCTGTCTTTATCCATTAAATAATACATAGATAAAATCTATTTTAAAAAAGAAAAGGAAAAAAAGCCCTAAGCCGCAAAATCATTGCCTTAGGCTTACACACACACACACACACACACACACACACACACCACACACACACACACACACACCACACACACACACACCACACACACACACACACACCACACACACACCACACACACACACACACACACACACACACACACACACACTTCCTTCCAACAGCCCAAAGATCACTTTTGCACACCTCAAGGAAGGGTCCCTATTGACTGGACTCTTTTCCTCCCAAGTTTGGCTCAGAAGTACCCTGTGTGGACACATACCTTTGTCCCTGGCCCACCCCCCTCACAGAGCAGCAATGGAACCACCTTGGACCAGAGGCCCCTGTGCAGAATATCAGGAACCAAGCCCCAGAGCTGACAACACAGAAGACAAGAATAAGGCATCCTGATGGAAAAGGTCCATGCTGACTCTACCCCAGGCCCGGAGGGTGGGCGGTGCACAAGGTGCAGAGGAAGGACTTCCATCATGTTTGCACACACAAGCATGCATGCATGTGCTCTGTCCCTCTCGGTGCCTGTCTCCCCCTCTGGGGCTGCCTTGCTGAGTTGGGTGCACACAGGTGTACGCCAGTCGCAGTGTTCCCCATGCCCCTCCCGCTGGAGTAGCTGTCAGGCAGTCTCTGGACAGAGGCTGCTGGCCTTGGCCCAAGCTGTCATAACACTGGCAGCTGCAACCAGCACCATCCACACAGTGAGGGCCCATGGGACTTCACTCCTGCATCCTGTCCCTCGAAAGGGACATTGCTGGGACTGAGCTGGAAGGCAGAGCTCCCAGTCTCTGAGGCTCATGTGTGGAGGACACAGGAAGAAGGCATCCTTGTGACCCTCTCCCCACCCCAGAAAATATCTAGCACAAAAACCACCCCCGGCTAGTTGTGGGTAGGGGGATGAGTAATCAGACAGAAAACCCCTGAGGTCCTGAGGCAAAAAGGAAGCCCAGAGAAGAGGCATGTGGATGAGGGCTAAAATCAAGGAAGGCTTCCCAGAGAGGGTGGGCAATGAATGGGGCTGGGTATTCTCAGGAGAGGGGTGTTTCAAAATGAGGACAGTGAGAGGCCACAGAAGTAGCCAGGACTTGGGATCAGGCTTTCTCCTGTCTGCTGCATTTCTAAAACCTAAGTGATAAACAGGTCCCTTCAAAATAGAATCAGTTTTTTCAGATCCTAAGCAGCACCTTCAGCTCTCCTCGACAGCCTGTCACCCTAACGTGGGTCTCACAGGCCTGTGGAATCAACTGAAAGTGATGCTCAGCTCACCCAGGAGTCTTGGCTTTGCTGTGTCACTGTGGTCTGGACATGATGCTGTGGGGACAGCTCAGTCAGCTGCAGCTATCCCAGGAACACAGGAAGTTTCAAAGGTCCCCTGTAACAGCTCCTAGCTAGTGTGAAGGGTTCTGGTGGGGGCTGGGAGAGGGAGGAGGAGAAAGACAAGAAAGATTAATCAGTAAGAAGGTGGGAAGGAGGGAAGTATGGAGGGAGGGAGGGAGGGAGGGAGGGAGGGAGGGAGGGAGAGAGAGAGAGGGAGAGAGAGAGAGGGAGAGGGAGAGAGAGAGAGGGAGAGGGAGAGAGAGAGAGAAAGGCGGGCACCCTGGGCACTGGCTCAGGGGCAAGTAACTGGTGTCCACCATCTAGTTTCACTAGCACTGAGCCTGAGCACTGAGCCTCCAGCATCCATGGGTCTAAGAGTGAAAACTCAGAGGTTGGAGCACGGCCAGCTTCCAGAAGAGTGGGGGCTGAAGGGAGGGGGCAGAGATGACTCTTAGAAGGAGAGGTTCCAAGGACCAGGTGGTGGCGCCCCTGGTTAAGTGCACACATCACAGTAAGCAAGGACCTGGGTTCAACCCCCTGGTCCCCACCTGCAGGGCGAAAGCTTCATGAGTGGTGAAGCAGGGCTGTCTCGATCCAGTAATAAACAAATAAAGTAAAATAAAGATTTAAGAGATAAAAAAATATTTTTAAAAAACTTTTAAGAAAAGGAGGGGTTCCATCCCTGAGATTAGAGGACTTCTAGGGAAGCCGCCCAAAAAGTTACCTCTGGAGGAACTGTTGGCCAAATCACAGCTCACATCTCCCCGCCATCCCCAACCCCAGCCTCCAGCGAAGATGAACTGCTTTGCCTACTGTTTGCCCCTCTCCCGCCACTGCCCCAGTCCCCTCTGCACATGTGGCCTTCGCCTTCTCCTTCCCACTGCCCTGATCCACCTGCCTTATCTCCTCCCACCCACTGTGTGATGTGGGCAAGTGATTTAAGCTCTCTGAACCTGAGTTTCATTGCTATTTTCTTTTCTTTTATTTATTATTGGATAGAGACAGAGAGAAATTGAGAAGGGAGGGGTAGACAGTGAGGGGGGAAGACAGAGAGACACCTGCAGTCCTGCTTCACCACTCATGAAGCTTTCCCCCTGCAGGTGGGGACCAGGGGCTTGAACCTGAGTCCTTGTACAGAGCAGTATGTGTGCTTCACCAGGTGCACCTGCCCCTCACTGCTAGTTTTGCTATCTTCCCAATACAATTATTTTTAAAAAGTCCTCCCAATTTAAATTCCCTAGGACAAGAACATGTAAAAAATTCTAGAGCTAATAAATCAGGGTAAAAAAAAAATCAAGCTGTTGCTACTTTATAGCATGTATTCACTTCACAATTCCATTTACTGCCTGCCTTGGTACACTGACAGTGGGATGTCCTGTGGTTTTACAGGGTGGGACAATGGCTAATGTCTTTAGCTGCACTGCACTAATGGACAGCTCAGGGCCGAGACATGTGCAAAGCCTTCCACAGGAGCAAGCAGCGGGGGGCTGGGGGCAGAGTGAAAGTCGTTCCGTAGTCAGCACCGCCTTGCCCCCTAACTGTGAGGTTCCAGAAAGGCTTAGTTCCCATCCACAAACTCCTGGGCTGCAAGAGAACCTCGACGAAAACACTGTCAACCCCAGACTTCATCCTTAGGACCACCTCTTGTTCCCAGAGCCCACGGGGTGGAGGTGAGTAGGGAGGGGGTCTTCTGGTTCAAGAATCCAGGGAAGCAGTTCTGAATCCTGCTTCCCAATGCCAGACATTCCATAGACTCCTACTGGCCACCACTTCTGTGTCCCTGAGTCACAGAGCAGGCTGATCAGAAGGGCTTGCTCTCACCAGCCAACTTCCCCAGCTACCACTAACTCAGTGTCTACTGGATGAGAACCCTCTGACTTTTCCACATTGGCCCACTGCCGGGAGCCAGCTCCCGGAAAAAAGGGTTAATTTAGACATGCTGGGCGAGGAGGGAGCAGGGGTGTCTGTGGGGGGGATGTTCTCTCCCCAACAGCACCCCTACAGCCCTAGCCCCCCCCCACTATCACTGTTAAATTTATAGATTGGGGATTGCTGTAAATTATAATGTAATTATACCGCGCCAGGGGCAGCTTCCCACGGCAGAAATTAAAAAGCAATTCAGGTAAATGATCTTTAGCTGCAGCACAGCGTCCCTGCAGAACTCATTAAGTGCAGGGACCAAACAGCATGCCAGAGATGGCAGGCAGCCCACCTCCTGTCAAACATCACGACTCGCCTTGGAAAAGCTCAGGCCACTGGCCACCCCAGGTCTGTCTCTTCTGGGATGCCCAACTGCAGCTCACCTGCCTCCCTACAGATTCTGCACCTGCCCAATATCAGCCTGACACACTCAGACCACGTCATGCACATGCCCACAGAGGAAAGGAAGACTTTGGAGGACTATTAAAAAAAGGCTGGGAGCTTATTTAGAGAAGTTGCTCATTTTGATAGCATGAGTGCCATTTCTTCTGAGGTCCCGGATTTCGAAATCTGAGGGAGTTGGGGGACATTTTTAATCTCTCTACCTCTCTCTTTCTCTCTTTTGTTGCCTCCAGGGTTATCGCTGGGTGTCAGTGCCAGTGCTACGAATGCACTGTTCCTGATGGCCATATTTTTTTCCATTTTATTGGATAGGACAGAGAGAAATTGAGATGGGAAAGAGAGATAGAGAGACATCTGCAAATCTGCTTCACGGTTTATGAAGCATCCCCTCCGCAGGTGAGGAGCGGGGGTCTCAAACACAGGTCCTTGCACTTAATACTATGTGCGCTTAACTGGGTGCACCATCACCCAGCCCCCCCCCATTTTAATCTCTTTAAATGACTCTAACACTGAAATGGAAAAAAAGAAAGAAAGAAACCACTGCACAGACAGACAAAAAGAACTATGCTAACACATGAGTGATGGGGGGAGGAGTCAGGAAGGTACGTGACGCCGTTAACTCTGTTTTTCTGCATGAGACATGTTCTCAAGTGGCTTTGATAATCAGAAGGCTAGGTGGCCTGAGAGGTGGCTCGGTGGATAAATCATTGAATTCTCAAGCATGAGGTCCTGAGTTCAGTCCCCAGCATCACATGTGCTAGAGTGATGCTCTGGTTCTCTCTCCCTAAATTGATCTTGGCCGGGGGGGGGGGGGGTTAAATAAATATGTACTTTTTCATTCCTCGTTGCTGTCCTTAAGACTGTGAGCCATTTGCTAGAGGGAGGGGAAGGAAGCCAACTGGGGATGCAAACATTGCCCCTAAAGCCCACTGTACTTATTCATGCACTTGCAAAAAGTCAAGCTTCTTAAGCAGCAGCCCAGACCCTCTCCCCTGAGTTGCCTTATGCACCTATTGCAAATAGGGTCCCAGACACATAGCACTGTGTCAGAGGCCAGGGACAACCTGGAAGGCTCTTCTTAGTCACTCCACTTCTACAAGTGTAGCAGCTGCCAGGGACTGGACAAGTGCTCTGCTGAGAACTCTGAACTCCTGCAACAACCTGTCTCCATCCAGGAGGGGCTCTGCACATGGGGCTCTGAGACCCATACAGGTAACGAAGCCACTTAATCCACCCAGGTCCCCTCCTGCTGGCTGGAAGCAGAACAGAATGCGAACTAAGCAGGGTCTCAGCCATAGTGGCCTCTACTCTCTGGGTCATAGACTCGGCACTTGGCAAAGACTACTCTTAGAACTCTGAGATGAAAGTCCCCAGAACACCCATGAGGTGCTACAGATGGAGCCTAGCTTAGAATAAAGGATGGAGAGAGTCGGGCTGTAGCACAGCGGGTTAAGCGCAGGTGGCACAAAGCACAAGGACCGGCATAAGGATCCCGGTTTGAACCCCAGCTCCCCACCTGCAGGGGAGTCGCTTCACAGGCAGTGAAGCTCTGCAGGTGTCTATCTTTCTCTCCTCCTCTCTGTCTTCCCCTCCTCTCTCCATTTCTCTCTGTCCTATCCAACAACGACAACAACAAAAATAACTACAACAATAAAACAATAAGGGCAACAAAAGGGAATAAATAAATAAAATAAATTTTAAAAAAAATTAAAAAAAAAAAGAGAAGAATAAAGGATGGATTCCAGTGTGTCCCGGGACCTTTTCGCCAGAGCCCTCCCCGACTAGGGAAGAGAGAAATAGGCTGGGGGGATGGATCTATTTGCCACCCTCCAAGTCCAACGGAGAAGCAATTACAGAAACCAGGCTTTCCACCTTCTGCACCCCATAAAGAACCTTGGTATGGACCAAAGAGGGAGAAATGACAGGGGGGAGATGACCAGAGGGCTCTAAACTCCAACTCCATCAGGACACAGAGCGAGAAGAGGAAAATGGCAGAGACGTTTGGGTAGTAATAGATGTAGGTGTGACTTGGAGAGGAAGAGAAGATGGGACCAAAGGAAAAAAAAGGGGAGGGCAAACATAGACAGATAGTTGAAGAAATAATAGTTCACCCATATCTGCAACCTTAGGAGAACTGCCGTAGCTTCCAATGGAGAGAATGGGGACACAGTACCGGAGTTGTACTCCTGTTGTCTTGTAATTCTGTAAATCAATTTTAAATCACTAATAAAAATTAAAATAAAGAAAAACTTCAAATGAAAAGGAAAAAAAAGGGTGGGCTAAGACCTGCAGGGCTGGGTATGACCCAGACACTTAGCTGTCCAGTTGGACAGCCATCACCTAACAGTCAAGTGAAAAGACTCTCCACTTCTCAGTCTGTCACCTGGAGTCAGCCTGTCACTAGGGGCCTCAGCAGCAACTCCGGGAGGCTCACAAAGGGCTGGCTGGGGAAAAACTTCTTCAGGGGGACCCCCTGAGGCCGCCTCCATCCAATCAAGGAAGAAGATGGGGAGGGAGGTGGGCCACCCTGCCTGTGGGTCAGGTGCCCTGCTCGCACCCTCTCCTCCCCGGCTTCCCCAGGTATGTCGGCACACCCCCTCCATGCACCTGGGACTCCGCAGAGGGTTCAGAGGCACAAGCTGCTAGATTTGGGAGGACCCAGGATCCAGAGTCTCCTCATAGCCGAGATTCAACCCTCCTGCCCCAGTGGCCTGTCAGGTCTGCTAGCTTCCCTCTTTTCATTTCCTTCCCTGTCTTTTCTAATGTTTCTTTTTAACCGTAGCACTGCTCAGTTCTGGCTCCTGGTGGTGCTGGGGCTTGAACCTGGGACCTTTGATGCCTTGGGCATAAAAGTATTTTTGTATAACTCTCATATGCTATCTCCCCAGCCATTCTCCCACTCCTGAGAGGGGCAGTAAACTCTCACGGGCAGAAACGTCTCCTCCTGGTGCCTCTCAGCTGAGCCATGGACCCATCCCTAATTTGGACATTTCTCTCCTAGCCTCCAGTCAAAACAGAAAAAACGCATCACCTACCGGGCCTCTTCCGGGCTTCTTCTCCTCCCTGAAAACTCACTCCAGGAAGTCCAGGAACCAGTTATCTAACCACCAGATGCGCCTGTACCTTTGGGACCCCAGGCGAACCTCCCCTGCCCCCACAGATTGTCCTTGTCCCTGCTGCCATGGCCAGGCTCCATCCACTGCAGCCAGGAAGGAGGGGACCGCCTGGCTTAGCATTCTGCCCCCCCCCCCACATACACTTCACATCTCCCAGGGTTGGGGGTGTGGGCTCATGGGTCTTGGCGGGGCGTCTGAAACCGCGGGGAGGCCACACACTAGTTATGAGTCGGCACATGGCAATCCCTGTGGAAGGCCTGGTCACGGACAGCTGGGGGAAACATGCACTTAAGCCAGCTCAGCAGATCGCTCCTTGGGCCACTCAGGGCAGCACGGGCACCACCTCCTTGGAGCCCCCAAGGCCGCAGGGGTACAGGGAGGGCACACTTCCTGTCTGCCCTGCAGCTTCAAAGGGGTTGCTGATTCCTTGCTGCTCACAGGAGCCTTGAGTGTTTAAGGAAAAGTCGGTCCCCTTCCACCAAAAAGAGAAACTCCTTTCCTCTCCCCTCCCCTGTTGCACTGAAGTTTCCATGCTGCGGAAGGCTAATTCTCACAAAGAGACACAGACACACTGGGTACACACAGGCCCAGGCGCTGGCCCAGTGGCTCCTTCTTGGAAGCCCCCTCAGCCCACAGCCAGCCTACCTGAAGGGTGCCTGGTGAGTCCCCAGCCCGAGAGGCTCCCCGGGAAAGCTTCAGCACAGACGTCTCTCCCGCCACCAGCTTCCCTTTCTCCTGCATCAGCCTCTGACGTGCAGCCTGGAGAGGGGAACTAATGCTCACCAGCTGGCCGGGTAGGTTAACCCTCTCGGGCTCCCAGGGCGTCCAGCCAGGATGCAGGCTCACAGTCCCCCTCGCAGGGGCCCCAGCACTGAGTCGCTATGAATTCAGCAACAGCCAACAGCTGAGAGTTCAGATTAGACGAGCAGGCAGGGCCTGGGTGGGTGAGGGGAAAAGGAGATGTCCCCAAAACCCACCCTCATTCCACTGGGCTGGTTCTAAGGGAGACACAGAGGACTCAGACTCAGCTAAGAAACCAGACAGAGGGCAATGGAGGTCGGCCACCCCAGGCTCTTCTTTTGCCGGCTTTTGTCAGCCCCTATCTTCCGAGGGTACAATGCTCTCAGAGAAGATCTATAGCAAACTGGTCAACAAGCCCTAGATTCATACACTCTCAGCTGCCCCCTGCTACTGGTCTGCGCTGTGAGCCTTACTTTTCTGCCTAGCAAACTCCTATTCATCCCCCAAAAACCTAGCTCAGGCTTGCCTCCTCCAGGAAATCTCCCCTACTGCTCCTCTCTCGGGGCAGCAAGAATATCTAGAGTCAGCTTCTCTGGAAAGTCCTTACCATAGTAAATTAAAACTGCTGACTGCGTGTTAGTTAGTCCCTCCTCCTGGATGGTGGGACTCTTGGGACTTGGAGATACGTGCAATGGTTGACACAAAGGCTGATGCGTGCCCATACCGGATGGAGAAGCTGCCTGTCCTTAAGTTCCTCTGGTTTATAGATCTAAAAAAGGGGTGCATTGGATTGACCTTCCCGTGGTGCATCCCGTGAGTACCCATTCATTGGGGAAACTGACGATCCTTCCTAGCCGACTGAATCCACATGGATGGATCCCAGTCACTTTCAAAGCCAGCAACAAGCTCCTGACAGCTTTCAAGCCGTTGGTCCTGCTCTTCGAGTCCACCCTGTCCAACGTTCGACGTCTCGTTACCCAATCTGGTCCCCTACGCCTACACTGAACTTCTCTGTTCCAGACTCTTGGAAACAGAGTTGGCAGTCAGCTGAGGTAAAGAACAAACACCTCATCACAGACCCCTGCAAGCGTCAACCCAGCTTTGACCTAGCACGTTATGATTGGGCCCTCCTCAATCGCTATTGAACAGGCCATGGCCGGTGCACCACTATGTTCCACCGCTGGGGAGCCAGAGACGACCCGAACTGCCCCTGCAGCTACAGACAGACTATGACCCACATAGTCAACGACTGCCACCTCTCCAGATTCAAAGGAGGTCTCGAAACTTTACATCAGGCTCAACCTGACGCTGTTGACTGGCTACGGAAGAAGGGCAAACGCTAGAAGAAGAAGATCTAAAAACCAAGGCTCATGGAAGTCTCAGTGTCTGCTGCTGGGGGTAAGGAAGAAAAACAAGGGGGTGAATGGAGAGCTCAAAAGCATTCACTAAGACTAGCATCTTGTCACCCTCTCTACTCACAGGGCCTTTACAGGACGGCACAGAGGGCTGTGGATGGGTATGTACAAAGACTTGACTTGCATGCTCCAGGCTCACAGATCCCAGGTTCAGTCCTCAGCACCACCATTAGTCAGAGCTAAGCAGTGACTGGTAAACAACATAAGATGTAACTGATCTCATTCTGACCTCCCTGGGCAGATGACCTCACCAATGTGTCCCTGAACCCCACCTCCCCAGACCCCTGTCCCACTAGGGAAAAACAGAAACAGGCTGGGGGTATGGACTGACCTGTCAAAATCCATGTCCAGCAGAGAAGCCAGAAGTTACAGAAGCCAGAACTTCCACCTTCTGCATCCCATAAAGAATTTTGGCCCATACTCCCAGTGGGGGAGAAATGACAGGGGGAAGATGACCAGAGGGCTCTGAACTCCAACTCTATCAGGAACCAGAGACAGTAGAGGAAAAAGGTAGGGACATTTGAGTGTAGTAATAGGTGCATGTATGACTTGAAAAGGAGAAGATGAGAGCAAAAAGAATTTTTAAAGGCCAAATATAGATAGATAGTAATAAATAATAAAAATAATAAACAACCTGTATCTGCAACTTTGAGAGAATGGCTGTAGCTTCCAATGGAGGGACTGGGGATGGGAACAGCTCTGATGGTGGGAACTGTATGGAGTTTGTCACCATGTTATCTGGTAAATTTATAAATCACTACTAAACCAATCACTAATAAAAATCAAACAAAAGGATGACTGGGATGCTCTCACTCATAGACAGAAGTTGAAAAATAGATCAGGAGGGAAAACTCTAAGCAGAACTTGAGACTGAAGCTGGCATATTGCATCAAAGTAAAAGACAAAAGGGTAGTGGTGGGAGGGCGTGGTTCAGGTCCTGGAACATAATGGTGGGGGTTGTATTGTTATGTGGAAATGTTATGCATGTACAAACTATTGTCTTTTTTATTATTATTGTTATTGTAGTTATTGTTATTGATGTCATCGTTGTTCAATAGGACAGAGAGAAATGGAGGGAGGGGAGAAGACAGAGGGGGGGAAAGAAAGACACCTGCAGACCTGCTTCACTGCCTGTGAAGCAACTCCCCTGCAGGTGGGAAGCCGGGGCTCGAACCAGGATCCTTACTCCAGTCCTTGCACTTTGCGCCACATGCGCTAACCTGCTGCAGCCCGACTCCTGAAACTATTGTCTTTTACTATTGACTGTAATCCATTAATCCCCCAATAAAGAAATTAAAATAAATAAATAAATAAAATCAGATACAACATAAGCCTCACTTACTCCTCACTCTTCAGGGGAAAACTTACACAAAGGTCACAAGAAGCTCAGAACAAAGACCAGAAACCTTTGAGCACTGCCACCCCTGCCACAGACCCCTCCAGCCAGCTGCACCTGGACTTCATCCCCAGAAGAGTGCCATCAGCCCTACCTTGGTTTAGGAACAGTCCCACCAGATCTGTGTGTGCACCAATTGACAGTGGACAGGAGCTAAGGGTGCAGGGGGCTGGTGCTTCTTCAGACATGCAGGTTACAGCAGAGGGGAGGAGGGAGGCCTTGCTGTGCAGAGAGTGGCGCCTGCACTTAGGGCTCAGACAGACTCAAGTTCAAGTCTTGGCTAAACCACTTAATAGGCGGGTGGCCTTGGCAACATGC
Organism: Erinaceus europaeus; assembly: GCF_950295315.1. NCBI lineage: Eukaryota > Metazoa > Chordata > Mammalia > Eulipotyphla > Erinaceidae > Erinaceus > Erinaceus europaeus. Next base: position 44,081,147 of record NC_080179.1, read on the forward strand.
TAACCAGCAGGCCTCCTGCTGGTTAAAAAGTAAACATGCTTTTTGAATTAAACAAGATTGCCTAATTGTATCTGCTTCTTGAAGGAGCCTGGGGATTTGGAAGAGCAAAGGGCCCAAAGGAAGGCACTGGGGTGTCAGCTCCCCCCCCCCTCACCACCCCAGACACACACACATATACACAAAGACTTGCTTAGGACTTCAAATACACTCACAAGGTTCAGAGAGGCTTTATGGCTGGGCTGAGGGGCCTGGGAGGGGCCCAGAGAGATGGGTGCAGTATATGAGCAGGCCCTGTTGGTCTTGTAGAGAAGATGCCCCCAAGTCCCTACTTGTCCAGTTAGCCAGTGCCAGGTCCTTCTTCACTCTTGGCTCTGTTTGTACCCAAATGCTGGAACCTTGCAAAGACCCAGACTAAGCATGGCCACTTAGAAAAGCTAGCCCACACTCTCATCTCTGCAGGGTGCAGGAGGAGCCTGGATCCTACACTCCACTGGGCAGGCTGCTCAGGGAGGCAGAACTACGGTCTTAGAGATGGTTTCTCTTGGCTGACAACCATGAATCCTGTGCTTCTCCAATTGGCAACTCTAGTTGCAGACTTAGGCCTAACAGCCCATGGAAGGTGCTGACACCCGTCTCCCAGGTCTGGAGGAGGTGCTGCCTGGTGCCCCTTCCCCCAAGGGCAAGAGGACCCCTGAGGCTGGTTCTCTAGGTCAGCCCATAGGTCATGCACTGGGGTTGGGAGCAGGAGGGTGGACGTGAGGCCAATGCTGCAAAGTGGTAGCTTGAACCAAGGAGAAGGTGATTGGGAAGGTCCAGACAAGGAAGGGGCACAGGATTCATAGTGGAGACCCCATCAGGACTCAGTATCTCCCTTGTTCATGGTGACCCTGTGGACAAGTCAGAGAGCCTTGGGCTTTCAATGCATCCATGGGAGGAGCCCTGAACCCACAGAAACCTGAATCTTGGGCCATCATGGGGCATGAACCCCTTAAGTCTCCATCACATGTGAGGAGATCCTGGAGGGAAACCAGTGTGTGGGAGGGGTGTGGGGAGGTGGCAGGAGGAAGCATCACTGGTCCAGCCCAGGCATCATGGAGCCTCAGGTAGGCCACTGCAGAACGGGGCTACAACCAAGGAGATGCAAGTGCAAAAGGTAGTAGGGGCAGCTGAGGTGAGATGTGGGAGGAAGAAAAGAGAGCTGAGGACAAGTCCCTGGGACACTAAGGCCAGAAGAGAGGATATGAGAGCACATGGGGGCAGGCAGCTGAGAATCAGAGGAAAGAGCCAGGTCTACAGAGAAGCAGGAGTGGAGAGAACCCACTGACTGAGCAGCAAGGAAGCTGAGGGGCACACACAGAGCCATGGGGGTGGAAGGATGGATCCTGATGGGTCCTCACACAGAGAGCACAGTCCAGGGCTGAGGCCAGATGGAAGACAGTGCAGCCTATATGGACAGCCAGGCCCCAAGGCTGCAGAGAACTATGGGAGAGGCCCTGCTGGGGGTGCTTGTGTATGGACAGATAGCCAAGCTGACATTTTATTTCTAAGAACTTCAGACTCGGTGTAGCTCCAGGACAGAAACAGAAGACAACAGAAATTCAGGTGTGGTCTGCAGGAGGGGCTGGTAGAAAGTGGGGTCCTCTTTCAGGAGAAAGTCAGAGGGGAACTGAGAGGTGGCACACTCAGTTAAGTACACACATCACCATGTGCAAGGAACAAGGTTCAAACCCCCAATTCCCACCTGCAGGGGAAAACACTCCCTAAGTGGTGAAGCAGGTCTGCAGGTGTCTTTGTCTGCCTGTCTCTAAGTCCTCCTCCTCTCACAATTTCTCTCTGTTCTGTCAAATAAAAAACAGAAAGGACGATGATGGCAGAGGACCTAGAGGGGGTTGTATTGTTATGTGGAAACTGGGAAATGCTATGCATGTACAATCTACTGTATTTACTGTTGCCTGTAAAAATTAATTCCCTCATTAAATAAAATTTAAAAAATAGAAAGGAAAACAAATTGGCAAAAATGGCTGCCAGGAGCGGTGGATTTGTAGTGCCAGCACCAAGCCCCAGTGACAACCTTAGTAGGAAAAAAAAGTGAGGCGAGGAGAAAGTCGCAGCATTCTGTCACAGTCTATCTTTAGCACATAGGAGCACAAGCTCTAACTCCCCCCTTTGATCGGGGTCTAGAAGACACTAATCACCACGACCACAGTGTCCCTTCATCTTATCCCTCTCCCTCTTCCCCAGAGTCCTTTGCTTTGGTGCAATAGGCCACACGAAGTCCATGTTCTCCCTTATGCCAAGTTCATTTGCTTTATTTTTTTTCATTTTTTCATTTGTTATTAATAGTTTGTCTCAAGATTGTAAGATCACAATGTAGAGTCCCACATCCCACCTACCACCAGAGCTCCTTATCCCCACCCACTCACCTCCCAAAGATAAACACCAGAGTTCTCATAAGTCTTAGAAACAGTTTGTTTGCCTCTTTGCTTCCCCCCCACTTTTGGCAAGTTCATATGAATCAGCTCTCTAGATTCCACATATGAGCAAAACCATCTGGTAGTTGTCTTTCATCTCTTTAATTATTTTGATAAGCGCTAAGCATCATCACTCCAGTTCTATCCCCAAAGGACACAGTATCATCTCTTTTGATTGCAGAGGCGTGTTCCACGGAATAGCTATCCCGTAACTTCTCTAGCCAGGCATCTGTTGGCGCTGTCCTTTATTCTTGTGCTCCACCTTAAAAGAGGGCTGAGAAGACTTGGCGACCTGTGAGATGGGTCAGCAGACTGCTGCCCTCAGCTCCCCATATCAGTCTGACTCCAGCTGGTGACAGAGAGAAGGGCTCTCTCCTCTCACAGCTCCAAGGAGAAGGCCGGGGCTCCTCTGGGGCAGGGTGGGGTGCTGAGAGCTGAGAGGAGACCCCCCCACACACACAGATGCAGGTTTGTCAACACTCCCCCTATGTCACACCAGCCTCCCCTTCCACTGTGCAGCCAGCAGACCCCCAGCAAGGTGGGCCTGAACACAAGCAGAGGCTGCAGCCTTCAGACACTGAGAGGCAAAGAGGTTCCTCGGCTGGGAGTGGACCCGCAAGACACTGTGTCCCCAGCAAGACAGAACTAACTGACACAGGAGGGAGGGGAGCCGAGCTGTGCAAACCGCCCCAAGAAGACGATCAGGAACCTGCCGGATAGAAGAGCCCCGGAGGACCCTCAGGGAAGAGGGGCACCCGAGGGCTGGCCTGCAGGAGAGACGCCAAGATGCCCAAGAACTGGGCAGGTGCTCCCAGTTAGCCTCAGGGCTAGAACCACTGCCCTCAGCACGGCTCACCCTGACAATAAAGAGGAGGTGTTGGGGGTGCAGGAGACACTCTGGAAAGCACATTCAGGCTTATCTCTCACTTCCACCACCACGTTCCTGGACATGGTGATCTGAGGCCCCGATTACAGACAGGCTGCCGCTCCACACAGGCTGAATGGGCCCATGGCCGGGAGACACCTCTCACAGGCTCGTTGTGCTTTTTTATGACGGAACGTTTCTCGATAACGACAGTCTGCAAAGCCCCTCTCTGCCTCAAAGGTAAGGATTTAAGTGGCCTTATAACTGCCATTACTTCTCTTCACAGTGCCTGGCGGGAGTCTGCTCAGTGGCAGCTTTCATTTCTCTCTGCATCTTTTTAGTGACTGGCTATAAATCAGGCTGGTCCTAGGGCTCAGGGGTCTGGGGTGCCTTTCCCTGCAGAGGTCAGAAAAAGAGACCACTAGACCCCTAAGGATCCTTCCTGTGTCCCCAGGCCTGGTCTCTGGGCTTCTACCACTGAGAGATCCCAGAAGACAAAGACAGAGAGTCTTGTCCATGAGGCTGCACCAAATGTGCCTTCAAGAGTCACAGGTCCCTATCTAGACCCTTGTCCAGGCAGCTGCTTCTGTCCTTTCCTGTCCTGCCCTGATTATCCCTCCTTTAACACAAGATCTGCTCCACTGACCCCCGCCCCCCAATTTTAGCCTTGGTATTTGCTGACCAACAAGCTACTTCCCGCCCAGAAAGCACGCACTATAGCCCAGTTTACTTCCAGGTAAAGGCGCTGCCTTCCGTCTTCCTGTGTCCTCACTCCCTGCCAACATCCCTCCTGGAATCAGTCAGTGCTAGTCTGTCTGTCTGCAGACATGACACAGGAGAGATGAGGGAGCCACCAGGTGGGATTCACTGAGAACCAAGCGAGGTCACAGGACAGAGCAAGAAAGGACGGTGCAAGGGAGGGACAAACTGGGGGGTCTAGACCTGCGCAAAGCTCCAGAATGACACACCAGGCATATCCAACCACACACCCACCCCAGCCAACTCTGCAGAATCTGCCCAGCACCTGTCCTTAGCAGGTGCTAAGCCTCTAATGCCCACCTCCAGGGGTGACCCACCCTGAAGGGGGGACAGTGGACAGCGTTGGGAGTCTCAGGTCTGGTGCTCACTAGTATCTGCCTCCTGATTCCAGAGTGACCTGGGCCTCAGCAAACCAGATGGCCCCAGGACCCATTCACTCAGAGGCTCATGGAATCACACCCTCGCTGGCCGAGCTCATCCCTGCCCGCCACCCCCAGCAGAGCAGCTGATCTCCAAAGACAGAGCCTCCCATGCCCTAGCTCGTGCACCTGGGGTAGCAGGTGGGGCCGGTGGGGTCACCTGGCGTGCTGGCGGGCCATCGCTTAGCCCTACGCGATCCTAGCAGCTCAAGTTGCCTCAGAGCCTGCCACACCTGCCACGGTCAATTACTCAGAGGCGGAGGCGGAGGCAGAGGGAGGGTGGACTGGGGGGATGAAACAGTTAGCTGGAGGCCCTGCTATTCATTCTCAAGTGATTTACTTGGCCCCTCTCCCCTCCCCTTGCACCTTTAATGTAATTATTTACTTTGTCATTAAACACCCAGGCTTTGACTATTTTTGGCTATAAACACTGGCTCTGGCTATCTGGAGGCTTTCTGGAGTCCAAAGAACTCTGTAGGGCAGAAGCTGTCACACTGCCTGGGGACCTAGGGTCCTGACCCTGAGGGCCAGAGTCATGACAGCCCCTCATCCTCCCTCCCCCCACTTCCTGCTTCCTAATTTCTTCCCCTTAAAAAGTATTTTTATTTACTTTGTATAGAGACAGAAATCAAAAGGAGGAGAGGGAGACGGAGGAGAGGCTGAGAGCGAGCGAGCGAGCGAGCTGCAGTACTGCTTCATCATTCATGAAGCTTCTTCCTGGCAGGTAGGGACTGGGAGCTCAAACACTGGTCCTTTGCGCTGTAATATGTGTGCTCAGCCAGGTCCACTGGGTGTGCCACCACATGCCCCCTCTTTTTTCCTTTCTTTTTTTCCAAACTAACACAGAGCTAGGAGAGACAGCATAATTGTTACACAAAAGCTCTCATTCCTGAGGCTCCAAAGCCCCGGGTTCAATTCCCAGCATCACCACAAAGTCAGAACTGAGCAGTGCTCTGGTCTCTCGCTCTTTTCTTTCTCTCTGTAGCTCCCTTTCATTAAATAAATAAGTAAAATGTTTCTTTAAGCCAGTCATTATTCATGTGCCATAGAACTCACCTATTAAAGTACACGACAATGGGGTTCAGTGTGTTCTCAGCCTTATGCAGCCACCCCACTACCAGCCCCCACCAAACTGCACACACGTTCAGTCATTCCTCACTTCTCCACTGCCCTGCCGCCTCTTGTCTCTCTTCCACGTCTAGGACATGCCTAACGAAAGCAGCTCCTGCAAATGGAACAGTGCCACATGGGGTCTTCCTCCCGTGTCAGAGCATGTCAGCAAGGCTCATGCATGTTAGAACCGGTGTCAGCATCAGACAAAAACACAGTCCATGGTGTGGGTATACCAGCCATTAGATAAGATATTAAGGTTACTTCCTGGGGCAAGGGGAGGCTACTATGGAGGCTACTATGAATGATGTCTCAAGAAATGTCCACAGACACTTGTGTGTGCTTCTGATTCTGTGTGTGCACTCCTATGAGGGGGGCTGGTGGGCCACTCTCTTTCCCTTCATGGTCAGCCTGGAGCTGGTGGATCTGCGGGTTCTGACACGTTGGCATAGCCGTGGGCAGCTGTCAGCTGGGAATCGACACACGTTTCCAGATGCTGAGCTGCCAGGAGTGGCCCCAGGCCCTCTCAGTGTGGGGGGTTGCCATCATCCAGTGAGGATGAGTTCACTCCTAGGCCCCCACAGGCCACACCCTCATCCGCCACAGGGAAGCTGCCTGAGCCTCATTCTGCGGATGCAGTTGGAACCCGCTGGGAATCCACGCCTACCTTTCTCCAGCTGAAGACACCCACGGGGTCCTTGCCACTAACACAGGAGGCACCCAGACCTCACAGAGTGAGGAACAGCAAGGAGACTGCAGCCTGCACATGGCCTCAGAGCCGCATCTCTCAGCCCCGTGCTGTCCATCCTCCCCCTCCTCTCACATGGCCCACAGGCCATCACTGCTGATGGACCAGGTACTGGCAACCTCAGTGACAAAGACAGATGAACGGGGTGGGGGTGAAGGTGCACCTGGTTAAGCACAATGGGACTCGCACAAGGATCCAGGGTCAAACCCCAACTCTCCACCTTCAGGGAGAACTCTTCACAAGCAGTGACACAGGTCTCTCCCTCTCTGTTTCCCCTCCTCTCACAATTTCTCTCTGTCCTGTTCAATGAAATGGAAAAAAATGGCTGCCAGGAGCAGAGGATTTATAGTGCCAGCACCAAACCCCAACAATAATAACCCTGGAGGCAAAAAATAGAATGAATAAATGAATGAAAGAAAGGTAGATAGACAGACAGATGAAGGGTAAAGGGGAATCAACACAAACCCAGAGGGACAGCTAAGGGCAAATTTCAGAGCACCCCAGGGGAAGGTGTTTCTTCCCTGCACTGCCCACCTTCACACCCTCGGGACCGCCCACTGGGCCACACAGGAGGCTTCCACAGGATGTCCCCTGGTTCCCAGACTGGTCTGGCTGCACCTGCTGTGCACTGCCCAGCACCACTCCCAACCCACAGCCTGCTCTCCTGTGCACTCATGCAGCCTCCTGGGACAGAGGCCTCACCACCTGGGGACAGGTTTCCCTCTTTCCACAAACCCCAGTGGGCAGGGCCAGTCGAACCCAGGCACAGAGAGAGCCAAGGACGGTTTCTCAAGGCAGAACCTCTCCAGCCCAGGCGGCCCAGAAGGAGGGGGGAGGGGAGAAGGGGCAGGCACAGGCTGGAGGACTGTGAAAGCAAATGCCATACCAGGCCCAGTCCTGGCTATGCCTTTACCATCCAGCTGTGCAGCAGCAAGAGGGCACACGCCAAGGAGCAGCCTCTGGACACAGTGTCACAGGGCCCCCAGCCCTGACACAGGAGTTTATCCTGAAGCTAAGGGTGAAATAAGATGCTCCTGAGGGGGCTGACAAAGCAGCTTTGTTTGCCGGCAGTCCCTAGCCACCCATTCTCAGACCCCAGGGCCTTTGCACATGCTGCTCCTCAAGCCAGACACTCACCTGTCTTGCTGTCACAGACAAGACTCAGCTCAGCACCTGTGCAATCACCCGTTCTTTTTTCAAACATTTATCAGGAGCAAAGGTAAAACTCTTGGACCAGCTCTAGAATGAATATTCACAGTCCTTTATTATAGTCAGTTGCAATCGTACTAAGAGCAAAAGTTGCAGATGGTACCATGATTCTATCCTGACCTCCGTGGGCAGATGACCTCACCAATGTGTCCTGGAACCTCCCCTCCCCAGAGCCCTGCTCCACTAGGGAAAGATAGATAAAGGCTGGGAGTATGGATCCACCGACCAAAACCCATGTCCAGGAGAGAAGCAACTACAGAAGCCAGACCTCCCACCTTGTGCCCCCCATGAAGAATTTTGGTCCATACTCCTAGAGGGAAAAATAACAGGGAAGCACCCAGTGGAGGGGATGGGACAGGGAACTCTGGAGGTGTGAACTGTGTGGAACTGTACCCCTCTTATCCTATGGTCCTGTCCATCACTATTAAGTCACTAATAAAAATTTTTTTAAAAAAACTACCGTTTATAGAAGAACGTCTACCCCCTATCAGGCCCTCTCCAAGCACTTTCTTTGCTCTAGTTAGCTGTAAAGTGAGTCCTCAAAAAATATGTTGTCCAGGGGCCAGGTGGTGGCATACTCATTTAAGCACACACATTACAACGCGTGAGGACTCAGGTTCAAGCCCCTGGTCCCCAACGGCAGAAGGCAAGCTTCATGAAAGGTGAAACTGTGCTGCAAGTATCTGTCTCTTTCCCTCTCTATCACCTCCTCCCCTCTCAATTTCTGTCTCTATCCAATAATAAATAAGTTAAAAATAGTGATCCAGTTGGTGGCACAGTGATAAAGCTTTGGACACTCAAGCATGAGGTCCTGAGTTCGACCCCCGGCAGCACATGTGCCAGAGTGATGTCTGGTTCTTTCTCTCTCCTCCTATCTTTTTCATAAATAAACAAATAACAAAAAAAAGTTTTTAAAACATTTTTTATTGTCTGTCTTTAAGGATATGCACTCAGTAGGGAAGTGGCCAAGGACGGAAGGTGGGATCTGTCACTGTCTTCCGTGTGTCCCTGTAGTCCTCAGTCCCATGATGCCTCGACCTGGGCACTCCCAGGGAGCAGAGGCAGGGCCCCAGCCTCCACATCACTGATTGGCATTCTGGAGGCATCTGTGGGACACGGAGACATACACACACACACACACACACACACACGGCAAATCCAGAGGAACCCAGCTCCCTTGGCAAAGTTCTCCTCCTCTAGGTATTGCATTTCACCCCAAAATGCTGAACCCGAGTTCATTATCTTCAAAATGTGACCAAGAACAGAGGCAGTGAGACCTGGCCACAGACATGAAATAAATTATCCCCCCCCACCACCAGTGATAAATGGTTCTATTAGCAAACCAGATTGTTAAACTCCGATATAACAGAACGCAGGAAGCCGGGGCCCATCCATTCTCCCTCCGGCGCACACTGAGTTGTAAATAGGTTATTTTGTGTGTAAATAACACATTAAAACACAGCATTAGCTGTGTCTTTTGATAGAGAGGAAATTGTTACAAATAAATAATTCCGGACAGGAATGTAAAATAAGCCAGATTTAATAGTGCGTTCCTGGTGTAGTCGTGTTAACATGACTAAAATGATAAAGCCCAGGACACACTCACAGTAAACCATGCACACTGACATCAAAGTAATGAGGCCGTATTTTCACCCGCCTTTAGAAATGCTAAAATGACTTTTGACAGGACCTAACATCAGAAAAATGTCTCCAACTTTAACATGCTCAATTTGGGGAGCAGGGGTTTGGTCTGGGGAAGGCCAGGGTTGGAGTGGGCTGTGCCCCACCCACCCTCAGTCTGGGGAAGCCAGTCGCCAGGCCCAGGGGGGTCACTAGGGTGTTTCTGTACCTCAGTTTCCATATCTGGCAAATGAACACAGGCAAACTATTATATCATCCCTAAAGCTTCTTACAGTTCTGGAAGCAACCCTGAGGCCTCAAGGCTGGGCCCATCTGTCAGTCCACCAGCCCTGACCAAGGCTGCAGGGCACAGAAAAGAGCTGGAGGATGGCACTGTACTTGGATGCTCTCATTTTTTAAAAATATTTTTATTTTATTTTATTTATTGGAGAGGGAGGGGGACACCAAGACCCACCTGGTTTGATGGCTCCAGCCCATCTAATGGTCCCTGCCCCAAGGTTGGGGGTAATGTGGAGCTGGAGCTCAGTAGGGGCACACAGAAAAGTTCAGAAATATTTCCAGAAAGAAAACCCACTGGTGAAGAGGAAAACCCAACAGTATCTGGGATGGCTTTGGCATGGACCAATGAGCAACATCTGAACCAGATTTGCTTTGCAAAATCATGCCATTTTCAAACACTAAAGTTGGGGGGGGAGCAAATCTGGGCCAAAAATGAGTTTTGAGGGATGTATGACGACTTCCTCTGTGTGAGTCCAGTCGCTGAAGAGGCTGAGGCAGAGCCAGTCGGGCTTTTGGCTTCTGCTGGCCACTCTCAGCAGCAGCTGTTTCCACCAAGTGAGTCCAGGAACTTTTCCCAGTCATGACCATAGTGCTGCTTCCTTCCTGCCTTCAGCCCCTCCAGGCCATGCAAAGCTGCTTTGGTCTCATGTTTTGGCTCAGAAGAGTGATGAGAACAGAGGCCAGCTCCTAACAGGTCCAGGCCCATGGACACCTCAGAGAGGCCCAGTGGCAGAATCCAGGAGAGACTCTCCTAGGGTCCCTTTGCAACAAGGCATGATGCTGGGATGCGAGAGATGGCTGTCTGCAACAAAGCAGGAACTGCTAGCCATGCTAGACAGATGAGGAAACTGAGGCACAGCAGCAGACTAGGAGACTGTCCCAAGGCCTCACAGTGCAGAGTTTAGTCACACAGTACCCATGCTGCTGGGCTGAGTACCTGCACAACTCCACCACTCCTGGCAACGATCTATCCTTTTTTTTTACTTTTTGATAGGGAGAGACAGACAGGAGACAGAGGTAGAGATATAGAGGGGTCCGGGCAGTGGCACGCCTGGTTGAGAGCACAAAGTACTCAGCGGAAGGATGTGCACAAGGATCTGGGTTTGAGTCCACTTCCCACCTGCAAGGGGGTGCCTCACAAGTGGTGAAGCAGATCTACAGGTGTTTCTCTTTCTCTCTCCCTATCTCCCCTCCTCTCTCTATTTCTCTCTGTCCTGTCCAATAAAATGGGAAAAATGGCCACCAGGAGCAGTGGATTTGTAGTACTGGCACTGAGCCCCAGCAATAACCCTGGAGGAAAAAAAAATTTTTTTTAATAAAACGAGAGAGAGAGAGACCTGAAGCACTGTCCGACCACTAGTGAAGCTTCTACACTACAGGTGCAGAAACAGGGGCTTGAACCCAGGTCCTTCTGCATGGTAACATGTGCACTCTACTGGGTGTGCCAGCACTCTCAGTGACTGCACAGAGACGGGTGCTGAGAGCAGGGCAGCTGTGAGGGAAGGGCGACTCTCCAGCATCATCAGCACTTGATCCTGTGACAACTGGGGTGAAAGCTCACCACCCCCCCACCCCACCCCAGCCTGATCAGCCAGACTGTCCAGGGCTCAATTAGGAGAGAAGCAGCAGGCTGGATGGGAAGGGGGAGCAACACGGGGGGAAGGAAGAGGTAGGTTAGGGCCATGGTGGGAGCCTCCCCACTTACCAGTTCTCCTGCCCACCTGCCCCAGGTCAGGTTTCTGCGAGGGACCTGCCATCACTGCTCCAGCAGTGACAGCAAGGCAAGTCTAGCAATGTTAGAGGATTCCCCACTCCATCCTAACAGCTGGCTGATTACCACCATGTCTGCCTTCTAAGGCTGTGGCATGGCACTAGACTATGCTGGTGGTAGTTCCTGACCCCATCAGGGTTCTGGAAGGGGGCAGGCACAGCTGAGGGGACTCAGAGACAGGCAGGCCAGGCTGGGCCCTGACCTGGAGGAGGAATCATAGGCAGACACAGCCAGGTCTGGTGACAGAGCGAAGTCCTGGGATCAGGGAGCTGCATGTCCACCCTCCCCTCCTCCCTGCCCTCCTCTCCAGGTTCCTTGATACCACCCCTTGTGGGCGAGGCTAACCTGGGCTTTAACTCCTCCCACACCTGTGAAAGCCTCCTCCATCCCCACCTGCCTCACAGAGGTGGGACATCACAGAGGGGAACAGGGTGGGTGGGAACATTGCTCAGGCCAGAAGGCCAATGGCCAAGCACGAAGGATGAAGGGGTGGCCTGGTATGGACCATCAGTCCCAACGGATGAATCACAGAGGGGAAGGAACAATACACGTCACCCAGAGGCCCTCTCTGGCCCACTGCCAGAAGCATCGAGGACTCCATCCCCGGCTGCAAGAGGAAGCTTCATGAACAGTGAAACAGTGCTGCAGGTGTCTCTCTTTCTCTCTGCCCCACCCCGCTGTCACCATCTTCCTCCTCAATTTCTCTCTGTTTCTATCAATCAATCAATAAATATATAAAAATATTTTCAAAATAATTGGGTGCCAGGTGGTGGTGCACCTGGTTGAGCACATATGTCATAACACGCAAGGACTCAGGTTTGAGCCCCCAGTTCCCATTTGCACGGGGAAAGCTTCACAAGTGGTGAAGCAGGTCCGCAGGTCTCTCCCTGTCTCTCTATCTCCCTCTTCCTCTCAATTTCTGGCTGTTCCTATCCAATAAATAAAAGATAAAAAGAAAAATCAGGGAGGACTCTTGAAGCATTGGTGTCTTCTCAATGCCCAGCCCTTCCCAGTGCAGCCAATGTACAGTTCCGCAGCCAAGTCTGTGCTAACAAGCCCCCTCAGGCTGGGTGCATGTTTCAGTGTGAGCAGGGCAGCCCACACCGAGCAGCCCAGGCAGAGTGCCGCCCCTACTCCTGCTTCCCAAGCCCTGCTTGAGCAGTGAGCAACAGGGCATGACTAAATGTGCTTGAATAGAGGAAGAAAAGAAATCCCAGCCTCCCCATTCCTCAGAGACAGAAATAGCTCTGTAGCCTCCAGAGGGGCCGCGCGTCCGAGTGTGGGTAGGTCTCGCCTTCCCACCAAATCTCCCCAGCAGGGCGCTGGCACGACCTCTGGAAGCCAGAGCGTGTCTCCTCAGGAAATGAGAAGCTGCTAAAGCCCGTGCCGTCCTCCTGTTATAATTAAGCAGGCCAGAAATTCACCTACAGGGACTCAGTTCCATACCTGACCCTCTAATTATAGCCAGCAGGGAGCAGGAGACACCTTCCAAAACGGTCCTCGGCAGCGGCAGGGTGAAAGGGCAGAGCAGTGCCTTAGGCACATGGGAGGAGGGTGTGCCAACCGAACACCCAACCAGGGCCACCCTGCAGCCAGCACCTCCCACTCTGTCCTCTTCTCCACTCGTTCTAAAGGCCCCTGATTTAGGGTGGCCAGATGTCCTGCAGGACCAGTAGGCGGCTGTCACCATGCTGGGGGATGTCCCCAGGGCAGAGGTGCCCCCATCAGCCCAGCATGCCTGCCCGATGGCACGGACCACCACTAAGTCAGTCCTGACTGGGCTCCCTGACAACACCCCGCTGCCCACAGAGCCTGTGACACGGAACTTACCTCCTTGGGCAGCGACAGCAGCCGCGGCGGCCACAGCAAGGGCAGAGGCCTTCCTGCCCGGGTCGGGGAAAGCTGCGCCCTCCAGGATGCTGCTCTTGACTTCTCTCTTCTCCGTGGTGAGGGCCGAGGCAGGGGTCTCCATCTTAGTAGCTCATAGTCCTGGGAGGGGGTTCGCCCTGAAGGAGAAGACAAACACATTCACCTGTGCTGCCCCCAGACACAGCCGGGTTGTACTGACCTAGATTCACCAGGTCGCTGCACTTGCAGGCAGCCAACTTAACACTCTGCTAATTGGGGAGGAGGGTTTGATGAATCTGACTGAGAGTCATTAGTGCTAAGACTTCCCTTCTGAACGACCTGGTGGGCCACTCTGCTGCCTTTTCACCTCAGAATTTTCAAACCTGAGCAACGAATTCTCCCTGCTGTATAGTGGCGGTGGAGCAAGAAGTACCTTCAGATCAAGTCCCAGATGGGAAAACAAATAAAAACAAATGTCCTAACTACTACTCAGAGGTCCTGCAAGGGGAATCCTTGCTGCCCCACACCCTCCTACTCGAGTGCCAGGATTCCTCTCCTGTAGCCAAGCGCCTATCTATTCATTGGACAAGTTTCTCATCCTTTATCCACTCTCACACACTCACTCACTCAATTCTCTCTCTTTGCCCACAGGGTTATCACTGGGGCTTGGTGCTAGCAATAGGAATCCACTGTACCCAGTGGCCACTATTTCCATTTCATCGGATAGGACAGAGAAAAATTGAGAAGGGAGGGGAAGACAGAGAGGAAGAGAGAAAGACTGACACCTGCAGACCTGCTTTGCTGCTTGTGAAGCATCCTTCTGCAGGTGGGGAGCCGGGGGCTCGAAACTGGATCCTTACACAGTCCTTGTGCTTAGTACTATGTGCACTTAATTGTGTGTGCCGCCACCCAGCCCCCTCAATTCATTTTCAAGCCCTTTTACTGTATCTGATCCTTCTCATTTACAGAAAGTTAGCATGGGGAGAAAGAGCATGGTGTGAGGGGGCACAGAGAGGGGCGGGATACCACCTAAAACTCCCAGTCACAGATAGAGGCTAACTATTATTTCTATAACGATCTGTCTATATTTGTACATATTTGCCCGTTTTTTCCATGGCCCCATCTTTTCTTGCTTTTCAAGTCACACCTACTCCTGTAAATGCCCCTCCTTTTTCCCTTTTTTCTCTCAGGTCCTGACGGAGTCATCTTCCATTAACATTTCTCCCCCACAGATGCCACTATTCTATTCTTTTTTTCCCTCTTTCTCTCTCTCCTTTTTTTTTTAAGATTCTGTGGTGTTGGGATAGAGTACATGCTATGTCACTGCTCCCAAGCTCTCATTCTTTTTATATCAGATAGAAAAACAAAAAGACACCATAGCGCTCAGAGCCTCCCCTGGTGCTGTGTTACTCCCATGTGTGGTGTGGTGAAGGGGCTTGAGCCTTAACTGCTCACGTGGCAAGGTACATGCCCTACTGACTGAGTTATCTTCCAGTCCTAAACATGTGTTCTCGGGTCTCTCTAAGCAGAAAATGGGAGTGCCCATGAACCATGGTTCTGACATGTGAAAGATGGCCCTGGGTCCCCACCAGCTTGCCAAGTTCTTCTGGATCAGTCTGCACATGCCAGCCTGCCTGGTTTCCAAGATCCTTCCCAAACCCTCCACTCAAAACAGCCCATAGCAGAGGAGGGAGATGGGAATCTCCCTGAGAATTCTGGTGAGTTAAGAGGTTTCCTTTGGCCTCCAGAGTTGAGAATCTCAAGTGGGACCTTTAATAAGCCCATGAATCAGATCTGCTCTGGGAGACTCGGGCTATTTGTCTGGCTCAGTCCAGCACAGCCTGGCCTGCTACCGTCTCCACCCACAGCCTGGCCACAGCATGCACCCTGGTTCTCTGGCACGAGAGCAATACCTCTGGGTCTCCTCCTCCTCCTCCTCTGCCTCCTCCTCTCACTCTTCCCCAACCTCTGAAGGACAGTGACCACGATTCAGTACATCCTCAAAGAATCTCTCCAGGGAGTCATGTTCTACCAGGTGTGTGCTGGCACCCTCCCAACCTCCTGACCCCTGCCCTGGACCCCAAACCAAATTTCACACCACTGCTTCCTTGACCAAGACCAGAGTAACTTTAAAGTCTGCAGGCAAAGTCTTTTTGTTTACTTTTTATTTATTTATTGTTGGATAGAGATAGAGAAAAATTGAGAGGGGAGGGGATGATAGAGAAGGAGTCAGAGAGGCATCTGCAGTGCTTCACCACTCGTGAAGCTTTCCCCCTGCAGGTGGGGAGCAGGCGCTTGAACCCGGGTCCTTGTGCACTGTAATGTGTGCGCTTAGCCAGGTGCACCACCATCTGGCCCCGGCAAAGTCTCTATGTACAGTAGTCCCTTCCCTAAGATTTCCTCTCTCATCAGTTCCACACTCAAACCCACGCATCAGGCACCGTGAACTCTGTCCCTGCACACCTTCCTATCTCTTCCAGGAAGCCCCGTGTCACTCAGCTTCGGAGAAGGATGAAGAATGCAAGGCAACCACACATAAGCACAGGACCAAAATCAGCCCCAGTCCCAGAGAGGGGCCAGAGACACCCCTCAAAAGCAGGTGGGGAAACGGAGGCCAATGATGCTGGTTCTCAGACTTCAGCATTAGGTATGTCAAGGAACCAAAGACAGGGAGGGGCTAGTGGTAGCACCCCTGGTTGAGTGCACATGTTACAGTGCTAAAGGACCCAGGTTCGAGCCCCTGGTTCCCACCTGCAGGGGGAAAGCTTTGCAAGTGGTGAAGCAGGGCTGCAGGTGTCTCTCTTTCTCTCTCCCTCTCTATCTCCCCTACCCTCTCAATTTCTGGCTGTCTCTATCCAATAAAGATAATTTTAAAAAATTTAAAAAAGGAACCAAAGAGACTCAGGAAAGTGCCTTGGCCATTTTTTTTTCTGTTCAGGGAATGGGGGTGGGGTGAGGCTGTGGGTTTTCTTGGGTAACAGCAGCTATAGCCCCCTGACACCAGTGTCACCACCCTATTGTGCTGCTGGAGTGAGTATCAGCACCCCAATTTTCACGGAAGAGGCGCTGAGCTACAGTGGCCACTATTTTTTAATAGGGTGAGGACAGGGCTGGATGGTGGCACACACAGTTAAGTGCACATAATACTATGTGCAAGGACCCACGCTCAAGGGCCCAGGTTCAAGCCCTCAGCCTCCCACCTGCGGGGGGAGGGGGGTTGGTTTACTTCACAAGTGGTTAGCAGGTCTGCAGGTGTCTCTCTGTCTCAGAAGCTTAGTGACACGGTGCTTCCTGGAAGAGTTGGTGCCTGAGTGAAAGGAAGGCTGAGAGCCTGTCACACACAGAAAGGAGACAGTGTTCTGGAGGAAGGGTGGTTTCACAGTTATAAGGACTTCACAAGCAGTGAAGCAGGTCTGCAGGTGTCTATATTTCTCTCTCCTTCTTTATCTTCCCCTCCTCTCTCAATTTCTCTCTATCCTATCCAATACAATGGGGACAAAGAAAAAGTGGCTGCGAGGAGTGGTAGATTCATAGTGTTGGCACCAAGCCCCATTGATAACTTTGGAGGCAAGAAAAGGAAAGAAGAGGAGAGGAGGGGAGGAAAGGGGTGGGGAGGGGAGGAAGGGGGAGGGAAGGAAGGGGAGGGGAGGGGAGGAAGGGGAGGGGAGGAAGGGGGAGGGGAGGGGAGGAAGGGGGAGGGGAGAAAGGGGGAGGGGAGGGGAGGAAGGAGGAGGGGAGGGAAGGAAGGGGGAGGGGAGGGGAGGAAGGAGGAGGGGAGGGGAGAAAGGGGGAGGGGAGGAAGGAGGAGGGGAGGGGAGGAAGGGGGAGAGGAGGGGAGGGGAGGAAGGGGGAGGGGAGGGGAGGAAGGAGGAGGGGAGGGAAGGAAGGGGAGGGGAGGAAGGGGGAGGGAAGGGAAGGAAGGGAAGGGGAGGGGAGGAAGGGGGAGGGGAGGGAAGGAAGGGGAGGGGAGGAAGGGGGAGGGAAGGGAAGGAAGGGAAGGGGAGGGGAGGAAGGGGGAGGGGAGGGGAGGAAGGGGGAGGGGAGGAAGGAGGAGGGGAGGGAAGGAAGGGGGAGGGGAGGAAGGAGGAGGGGAGGGGAGGAAGGGGGAGAGGAGGGGAGGGGAGGAAGGGGGAGGGGAGGGGAGGAAGGAGGAGGGGAGGGAAGGAAGGGGAGGGGAGGGGAGGAAGGGGGAGGGAAGGGAAGGAAGGGAAGGGGAGGGGAGGAAGGGGGAGGGGAGGAAGGGGGAGGGGAGGAAGGGGAGGGGAGGGGAGAGGAGGGGAGGGGAGGGGAGAGGAGGGGAGGGGAGGGGAGGGGAGAGGAGGGGAGAGGAGGGGAGGGGAGGGGAGGGGAGAGGAGAGAAGAGAGGAGAAGAGAGAAGAGAGGGAAGAAAAGAAAGTACACATTTCTGGGAGTTGGATGTTAGCGCAGTGGGTTAAGCACATGTGACGCAAAGCACAAGGAGCAGCATAAGGATCCCGGTTCGAGCCCCCAGCTCCCCACCTACAGGGGAGTCACTTCACAGGCGGTGAAGAAGGTCTGCAGGTGTCTATCTTTCTCTCCCCTTCTCTGTCCTCTCTCCATTTCTCTCTGTCCTATCTAACAATGATGACATCAATAACAACAACAGGGATGGGGTGGGGTGGGATGAGATACAGTCTTTTGGTGGTAGGAATGGTGTTTATGTACACTCCTATTAATTTGTAGTCATATAAATCACTATTTAATTAATATGAGAGGGGAAAATTGTTTGTATGTCTCAAACTTTTTAAAGCACAGACTGAGTCTTTTTAATACATAGGCTGAGTCTTTGATATGTTGACTCTCTCAAAAGCCTAGACCAGGGAGAACAGAAGCAACCAGTGGCACAGCTATATACAAATAATGTCAAAGGACATAAATTATGGTGATGTTGGGCATTATACCGCAAATCCTAACAAAGGGATTTTTCAAAGTTAACCCAATCAAATAATGTGATTGTAACAATAACTATCTATTGTCTTCTTGAACCCTAAGACAGCAGGAACCTCACATTTCCACTACAGAGCCTATATTTCCCCAGTCCTAGAACCTTACGGTAGGGTGCACTTTCCTGCATGCTTCTTTCAATTCACACCAAATAATATTGCATCCGCCAGTCCCAACCTAATCAACGCAATGAGTGCCATCTCAGCATGTTTCACTTCAGACTGTGTCCAGAGACTTCAGGTGTGGAATGACAACCCTTCAGCTTCATTACTCGGGTGAGACCTTTCCTTTCATAGTATTCTCTAATTCCATTCCAGGCAGTTCACTTCCTAACAAAGTCCCAAAACCTAGATATAGACCAGGTCCCATGAGAAAGAGCATATGTTCACACGTATCCATAAACTAGGGCAAAAATATATACCTGAAAGCAAAAATACACAATAGTCTGCAGTGAGTACCCCCCCCCCCCCAACATTTCATCTGCACTATTCCAGCCTTTAGGTCCATAATTGCTCAACAATTTGTTTGGCTTTGTATGTTAACTCTCTTTTCGCCACCAGGTTCCAGATGCTACCATGATACCGACCAGACTTCCCTGGACAGATGACCCCACCAATGTGTCCTATAGTGCTGCTTCCCCAGAGCCCCACCCTATTAAGGAAAGAGAGAGGCAGGCTGGGAGTATGGATTGACCAGTCAATGCCCATGTTCAGCAGGGAAGCAATCACAGAAGCCAGACCTTCCACCTTCTGCACCCCATAATGACCTTGGGTCCATATTCCCAGAGGGATAAAGAATAGGAAAGCTATCAGGGGAGGGGATGGGAAACGGAGATCTGGTGATGGGAATTGTGTGAAGTTGTACCCCTCTTATCCTATGGTTTTATTAATGGGTCCTTTTTTAAATAAGTAAAAAAAAAATTTTTTAAATAACAACAATAAGGGGGTCGGGCGGTGGCGCAGTGGGTTAAGTGCGTGTGGCACAAAGTGCAGGGACCAGTGTAAGGATCCTGGTTCGAGCCCCCGGCTCCCCACCTGCAGGGGAGTCACTTCACAGGAGGTGAAGCAGGTCTGCAGGTGTCTATCTTTCTCTCCCCCTCTGTCTTCCCCTCCTCTCTCCATTTCTCTCTGTCCTATCAAAAAACGAACAACATCAACAGTGGCAATAATAATAACCACAACGAGGCTACAACAAGAAGTGCAAAAAAGGGGGGGAAATGGCCTCCAGGAGCGCTGGATTCATGGTGCAGGCACCGAGCCCAGCAATAACCCTGGAAGGAGAAAAAAAAAAAAGAACTACAAAAACAATGAAAAACAAGGGCAACAAAAGGGAAAATAAATAAATAAATAAATATTTTTTTGAAATTTTTTTAAAAGCACTCATTTCTTAGGAAGGACAGAGATTAGCGGCAGGTGCTCCAGCCTTAACACAAACATTCAACAGGGGCTTACAACACGGACCCAGGAGCTGTTCAGAGCCCCTCTCCTCATGTTCCAGGAACAGATGCATCCACAGAAGCACCTGTGGTTCGTGAACACCTGTGGGAAGCTGCCCCTGGAGGGCACCCTGGCGGTGCCCACCCACCAAGGAGCAGAGCAGCCCCACTCTCCTTCCCTGTCCTCCTGCGCCCAGGAGAAGAAGGCAGTTAACTAAGAGGGAAGGTTGTATAAATCACAGGAATTAGCAGGATTAATACAATTTCTGGGTAAACACCAGGCACCCAGGGTCCCAGGGAGTCACTTTCACTCTGTGAAGCTACCTAACACAGTTTCTCAGCCTCACTTAGGCATGGGAGGCATCTGGGGCGAACAGGAAGAAGCTGAGTCGGGGGGGGGGGGGGGGGACTGGTCTGTGCTGGGGAGGGGGGGCTTCCTGTGAGTGCCACACCAGCTGAGAATCAGAGGGCCTGGGTCACTTATCAGAGGGAGGAGAGATGCTGACTCTTACTGGACCTGGGAGACTCCTCCAGCTACTCCACCAGGTTCAAGCAAAGCAGACAAGAGGTACCCTGAGACTCCTGGGGTTCTACTAAGGGAATGGGGTGCACTGACCCTGAATCCAGAAGGAACACAGTTCTCATCAGGAGGCCACACACAGGTCACCTGTTCAGAGCCTGCCCCTTCAAGGACTAAGCATGCTGGTCTAGGCTAAAGGTGAGGTGCAAAATATCTGTGTTCTCTCAACAGGTTCTGTGGATATTTCAGATGCACAGGCAGGCAGAGAAGCAACTGCCAGGGATTCCTAAGGTGGCTTCCAGCTCATAAGTAATTTATAAGTTCCAGGGAAAGCCAGGCTACACAGCCCAAGTGGGGGAAAAGAGAGTTTCTTATCTTCACTCATTTGGAATTGAAATTGGTGCCTCTCCCCGGTGTGTGCATGGGCAAGAGTCACAGTGCCCATGGACCTGCCACCAGCCTGAGTCACAAGCATGTCCCCTGTGCCGTGGCAGTGAGTGGCTCCCTGTCATGAGGTCCCTCTGACCCTGCTGCCTCAGCCAGCTAAGGGCATCTGCAGTTCTACAGCTCAGATGTGGCACCTTCCACATTGCATCGCTGCATTCAGTGCCGTCTCTCACCTAAGAGAAAGACTATGCAGAGTGGCCCGCGGTACAGAAAAGGTTAAGAATGAGGCATGAAAGGACTGGCATGGAGAATAAATTAATAATCAGAGCAGAGTGAACCAATCACTCTGAAAGCTGCAACCCCAGACACCCTCCCACCACCTGGCTGCTTTGAACTCCTCTAACGAGTGAGTCACAGGAATTAGAGCATCTTCTCCAGGCGAAATCAATCTCCAGGAGAGAGATGAAACCAGGCTTCCCAGCGACCGCAGCCACCGTGGGGCCATGGTGTTCCCACCCCCCTCTCTGATCTCAGGCCCCACACACACGGCCACGCTGTCACATACACACACAGACAGCAAGAACCACAGTCACACACACACACACACACACACACACACACACACACGCACGCACGCACGCACGCACCTGCACGGACACATACAAGCAGGCCCACACACGTGTGCTTGGAAGCAGACGGCTATGTGCACACATGATAGCACAGCAAACACAGAGACTCCCATGCCACCTCCACGAACCCATGTGCACGCTCAGTGACAGACGGGGATGGGTGTGGACACACTCACTCTTGAAAATACACGTGTACCAAGACAACAAGATCCTGATAAGCATGTGAGACACACACACACACACACACACGAATAATAAATACCTGCCCTGTCTTGATCACAGACTTATTTTTAAGATCAAATGAGATAAAGTAGGAGAAAAGTTCCTGGAGTGAAAAGCACATTGCCAATGCAGCACAGATTAAAGGTAATGATAATTATAACCTCATTATAAACCGAAAAGAGAGCCGCAGACTCATGGCCAAGGTCCCAGAGACTCCTCCAAATCTCAGCTGAGTGGCTGAGCGCCTGCCCCATAGCTTTCCAGCCTCAGCGTTGCCAGCGGGGAAAACGGACTTTCTGAAGGGCAGCCCTGGCCTGAGGGCCAGCAGGCCAACACCCACCAGGGCCAGCAAAGGCTGGCCACGTGAAAGCAGAGGGGGGGACTCCCCATGTCGGAGGCATGAAACAGTATGGCGTGCACCTCCGGTTGGTCCCCACTGATGCACCTGGATCAAAGGAACCAAAGTCCCCCATCCTCCACCTTGAAAGAAAGTGGCTGAGAGGAGGTCCCCCAAGCAGAACTGAGCCCAACCCGGACCACTCCACTGGCTGTTCAAAATAAAGGGAAAACAATGGTTTGAATTGGAGATTTATTTTATCTCTTGAGAGGGAGAAGTTGAGAGAACTCTGGCATATGCAACGCTGGAGCTCCAACTCAAGACCCTGATGCTTGTACAGCCCAGAGCTCTACCTCTGTGCCATCTCCCAGACTGCAACAGTCTTGAGTCTTTTGTTTTTTGATTTATTAATTAATTTATTTTAACAGAGCACTCCTCAGCTCTGGCTTATGGTGGCTAGGAGGATAGAACCTGGGGCTTTGAAGCCTCAGGTAGGAGAATCTCTTTGCAGAATAATTATGTTATCTTCTCCTACACCCACCCAGACTTGCTTTTAAATATGTATGT
The DNA here is from genome assembly GCF_950295315.1 of Erinaceus europaeus. Lineage (NCBI taxonomy): Eukaryota > Metazoa > Chordata > Mammalia > Eulipotyphla > Erinaceidae > Erinaceus > Erinaceus europaeus. Next base: position 44,103,329 of record NC_080179.1, read on the forward strand.
ATTTTATTCTCCTAGAGTGGGAGACATAGGCGGTGGCAGGTGCAGACCACATCAGCCACATGTCTTTGGCCAGGTTGCTTCCACTCTGAGCCTCCCCTGTGACAAAAGCACCCAGTGGACTTTGGCAGTGTGGTCACTAACATGTATCGTAGCAACAGCTCCACAGACATGGGGACCCCAGCAGGGGCTGGACAGACAGGAGACACCCTCCTGGAGCAAAGGTCAGTGACTGTGATGGAGTATGAACAAGGCTTTCACCAGAGACACGTGCCTCTCTGTGAGGCTTGGCCGACGCTGCACCTGCTTTTGTCTGCTCCGTCCACCTTTCTGTGTCTGCCATAGTTGTCAGGGCCTCATGCTACACCAACCCTAGGAGCTCCAGGGTTGAGGCAGGGTAGCACTATCTGAGCTGTGAGCTGTGCGTGGCATTCCAGCACCAAGCAAGAGGGACACAAGACCTCTGTGCTCTTGGCTCCGTCCTCTTCCTGTGGTCAGACACTGGGAAAGGAAGTGCACGGCTTTCTCCTAGGCTGGCTTCTCACTCAGCATCCTAGCCAGGGATTCCCAGAGCCCCCCCCTCAAGAGCACAGTCAAGTCAGGAGGGGGACACAGCCTACGCAGGACCCACAGAATCATGCTCTGGTCAGATCTGGAAGGGACAGCCAGCTAAGGATCCACTACCACCACCCTATGGACAGTGTGGGTTTATACTGCCCCCCACTCCCAATGTGATGACCCTTGGGAACAGGCTTCCCCTTATCCAGTGTGGACCCTTCTGGCTCCACACTGTCCTGGCACACAGCCTGCTGCCCTCTGACCATGAGGACCATCAAGAGAGACTTAGCTGGGCATTTCTGAAATATGACAAGTACACCAGAAAGCCCTCATCTCAGAGTGACTCAGAAGAAGGGTCTCCTAGAATTGCTCCATTGTTCCTTGGTCACACCTCCCTCCTCCTTGGATGCCCAGAGATGCCACCGAAAAAAGCAAAGACCAAGGAGTCAGGTGCTGGCCCACCTGGTAGAGCGCACATGTTACAATGTGCAAGGACCCGGATTCAAGTCTCCAGTCTCCGCCCCTCTGCAAGGAGGAAGCTTCACGAGTGGTCCTGCAGCTCTGTCTCTCTCCCTCTCTATTTCCCCCTTCCCTCACAATTTCTGGCTGTCACTATGCAATAAATAAAGATAATAATAATAATATAAAGATCAGAATCTGCAAACTCTTAAGTGTCCACAGCAGGCCAAACACATGCATCACCTTACATTCCCTAAAGTTACTTGATCCTGTAAAGCCAGAAAAGGAAAGAATCCCTGATTTACAGCCAAACAGAGGCCCGGAAAGGGCAAGGAATCAGCCCCAGGTTGCACAGATCACAGGGTAGTGTTTTAAGACAGACCTGCTGTATTCTGGAACCCAAACCTCTTCTACACTTTACATCATGATTAAATTCTCTGCCTGCCACATGCAAGGAATGTTGCAGAAGTGCCAAAATGTAGCCTGGAGAGAGTTAACACAACTCAGACACAGTGGGTGCTAACTGTCCAGTAAGCAGACGGAACTTAATGCCATGAGGGTTCAACAAGGGGGAAGGTTGCAGACTGGAGAGGTGGGGAACCACATGACCTGCACCAAGATCTGGCAGGAATGGCCTTGAATTTAGCCTAAAGAGAGGGAGAGAGAAGGGAGCCGTGGGGCAGGAAAGGCTTGTGTCTGCGTCCCTGGCAGACTATCGAGAGAAAGAAAAGGGAAGGAGCATGTTTCCCCATGGAGAGAAACAACAGCAGGGAAAACAGCCCAGAGGGGACAGAGGGGAACCTAGGCCCAGTGGAGTCTGTGGTTGGCAGACCTGGAGGAGACAGAGGCTGGGGGAGGACACACCTCTCACCCTCTGGGTGTGGAGCTCATGGATGCAGTAGGATCTGGCCAGGCCCAGCCCGTGAGTCTGAGCAGCTGCAGGAGTAAGGGAGCACATGTGGGAAGGCGGGGACCAAACCCTCAGACTCCATCTGGTTGTCATGTGATCAGTGGCGCAATGGGCATTACATACTCTCACTCTCCTAGCGGGTGCACCTGCTCCCTTCTTCCTCCTTGGACGCATTATTCTGAGTCAGAAAGCTCCTAACTTGCCCAGTCCCTGGGCTTGCTTGTGTGCAGGAAAACTGATCATTAACCCTAATTCACTGACTTGCTGGGCCGGAAGAGCAGCCAGGGAGGCCCCGATGGGAGACTGCAGGCCCCTCCTGTGGCAGCAGCCTCAGATAAGAGGAGATGGTTATCGGCCACTGGTATGACTGTGTTTTTCTGGGAGGGGATGGATAGGAATGACTTTGTGATGGACACATGAGTTGGCAACACAGCTTGTGTTTTCTTCCACATGGGTGGGTTCCCTGAAAATATCAGTCCCACTCCCCCACTAGCATCCCTATGCTGTCCGGCCTGAACCATTCTTTGCTCTCCAACTGACCCAAGAAAGTCAGGCGTTAAAACCTGGGGTGGGGCTGAGAGACAGCATAATGGCAAGACTTTTATGCCTGAGGCTCTGAGGTTCCAGGTTCAATCCCTAGCATCGCCATAAGCCAGCGCTGAACAGGGCTCTGGCATAGTGCCTGTATGCGTGTGCAAATGCATGTGCACGCGCATGTGTGTGTCTCATTAAAAATGAAAAAAATACACACACACACACACACACACACACACATATATATACTTTTTTTACCTCCAGAGTTATAGCTAGGGCTCGGTGCCAGCACTATGATTCCACTGCTCCTGGCGGTCTTTTTTTTTTTTTTTTTGCATTTTATTGGACAAGACAGAAATTGAGAGGGGAGGTAGGGAGGGATAAAAAAAAGAGAGACACCTGTAGACCTGCTTCACTACTTATTAAGCCTCCTCCCCTGCAGGTGGTGAGCCAGCAACCTGACCCTGGGTCCTTGAGCAGAGTACGATGTGTGCTTCCCTGGGTACACCGTCTCCCAGCCCCCTAAATAAAATATTTTATAAAACTTGGGGCATCTATCCTGTTGCCTTCCCTCTCACAGTATTATTTCCTGCCAGTCAGCCTCCTCAGGCTGCCTCTCAAGTGTCCCCAGATCTCCCCACACATGGCCAGGCAGCGGGCATGCTCAGACACAGCACAAGGGATGTGGACCCTAGAGAGAGCAGACCTGCGTGAAAATCCCAGCTCCACCCAGCGGTGTCAGTGTTGAGAATGTGCTTCTCCCTAAATTTTAGTGTCCTCTGTGGATTGGGAGGTAGGCAGGAGTCAGGGCACAGGGCTGGGACCCAGGAACCTCTAGCTCCCAGTGCTCATCACATGGCCATCACCAACACACAAGGCAGGCTGCCCACCACTCCCAAGGGCTAGGCCCCTGTCAGACACCAGCCAGCAGCCCTGTTGCGCCCCTTCTTCATCACCCAGTCCTCTCTTTCCTCCCTACGTGCCAGGGTTTCTGGGGTCTACTCCAGAAAGTTTGAGCTGGGTGTCATTCTGCAACAGGCTATCTGTCCCATTCCTTGACAAGTGTCTGCTGTCTCTCCCCTTCATCTCTCAAGAAGCCAAAGCAACGGAAGCCCACAAGGGAAGGAAGGAGGGGTGTCTCTCTCTCTCTCTCTCTCTCTCTCTGTCTATCTGTCTTTCTCCCCCTAGCACGCTCCACCAGTAGAGGCAAATTCCTTCCTCCCTCTGACCAGGCAGCCAGGAGGAGACCGTCTGCAGGACAAACAAGGGGGCTGCTGTGTGACTGCCCAGCCGCTCTGGATGTTTTAACAGCTGCACTGTGCACTGTTACTGAGCGAGGAGGAAAAACAAGCTTTGCCTCTGCGGAGGGAGGGAAAACAGATGGGCTGGGGGAGGCTGCCAGCTGGGGGAAGGTCTCTGTAGGTCTCCCCCAAGGCCCAGGGCTGGCTGCAGAGGGGGTGACCCAAACTACCCTGGGACAACCCCCAGGCCACTGCAAGGACTCCCTTGAGCCTAAACTGGGAGGTGAGGCTAGAGGATAGAGGAGACAGAGGTTCCCTGAGGGGAAAATGTTCTTCTTCTTTTTTTTTAAAATTTATTCCCTTTTGTTGTCCTTGTTTTATCATTGTAGCTATTGTTGTTGTTATTGATGTCATTATTGTTGGATAGTACAGAGAGAAATGGAGAGAGATGGGGAAGACAGAGAGGGGGAGAGTAAGATAGACACCTGCAGACCTGCTTCACCGCTTGTGAAATGACTCCCCTGCAGATGAGGAGCCGAGGTTCAAACTGGGATCTTTAAGTCAGTCCTTGCCCTTTGCAGCACCTGCGCTTAACCTGCTGCACTACCGCCCGACTCCCCAGGAGAAAATTCTTAAGGTGGCTCTGAAAAGAAGAAAAAAAGTAAATGATGGAAGAGGCAGGGCGGTGGCATCTAAGAAAGGCCAACCTGAGGAAAAGGAGGTGGCACACCTGGTCAAGCACACATAGTACTATGCACAAGGATCTGGGTTCCAGCCCTCGCTCCCTGCCTGCAGGGAGGGGATGTGGTCACAAGCGGTGAAGCAGGTCTGCAGGTGTCTATTTCTCTCTCCCCCTCTCTATCTCCCCTCCCCTCTCAATTTCTCTCTGTCCTGTCAAAGAAATTAGGGGGAAAATGGCCGCCAGGAGCCGTGGAGTCATAGTGCCAGTTCTGAGCCCAACAATAACTCTGGAGACAAAAGAAAGAAGAGAAAAGAGAAGAGAAGAAAAGAGGACAGGAGGGGAGGGGAGGGGAGGGGAGGGGAGAAGAAGAGAAGAGAAGAAAAGAGAAGAAAAGAGGACAGGAGGGGAGGGGAGGGGAGAAGAAGAGAAGAGAAGAGAAGAGAAGAGAAGAGAAGAGAAGAGAAGAGAAGAGAAGAGAAGAGAAGAGAAGAGAAGAGAAGAGACCAACCCTCCCCACAACCCTCCCTCTACACTAGAGCACCAAGACACACCCATCCCTCCAGGCTCCCAGCCCCAGCTCCCCACCCAATGGGCTGCAGAAAACCTCTGCCTGCAGGGAATGCTAGCTCCCTACAGTCCTCCCTGTCCACCTCCCTGCAACTGGGTTAAGGCTCCGTGTGTCTGCTGTGTCCTGGCCTGCAGTCACACTCTCACGTCACAGTATTTCAAGTATCTACCCAAATGTCCCTCCCCACCCCATTTTTTCTGCCCCAGACTCCGGATGAGCCCAGGTCTGAAGACCCACTCGGCACACACATGCTCTAGAACTCTCCTCTCGGGGCTCCTTGTCCACAAGGTCAGGGTGACCCGTGTGCAGTCTAGGTGGGAGGGCTGGAGACTAAGCACAGGCTGTCTGTTAGGTCTGGGGAGGTGCTGTCATCAACTGGTAATGTCTGCCAAGGCTTCAGTGGGGAAAACCACGACTGCTCTCAAAACGTCAAGTCCTTGAGGGCAAAGACAGGCTGCAGAGAGCTCAGTGCCAGGTCTGCAGATGCTAAGCACTTACTGTGCTCCCGTGCCGTAGGCTTACACGGCTTTCATGATGAATGCAGAACTGAGGGCCGGCTACTAGAAAGGGGTTTTCTGAGCCATTCATGTAACTGAAAAGGGCCCTTTTCTCCCAATGGGGCTGCAGCCTGGGGAAGTGACATTTCAGGGTCAGAGGCAGGGTGCAAGTGTTATCAGAGGCAGGGTGCAGGTGGCATCAGAATGACATTCTATGACCATCACTGAAACCATTGCCTCCAGAGAAGCAAGAGACCCAGGCCTGAGTATCAGCCAGCACGGGAGAAAGGCTGCAAACCCAGGGCCCATCTCAGCTCTTCCAGCATCCAGCCAAGTGGTGCAGAGCCTCAGAAGCATCCTGAGAATGGAGTCAGGAAGTCTGGTCCCCACATAGGTAGCACTGGCAGCCTGGGGCTGGAGGCAGGAGGAGAGACTCCTGTGTGACTGCTGCTCACCCAGGGGGCTCAGGAATGGGACCTGGGCCCCACCAAGGCCACTCAGAGGTGGCAAGATCATAATGTGATTCCAGGATTTTACCCTACTGAGGACCCTTGGGCCATGAGGCTGCTTCATGAAAATTGCCCTAGAGTCCCTGGCACATCGTTCAGGCGTTTTTAGTCTCTGACCTCAGAGCCTGGCACCCAGACAGGCCTCCTCAGGTCACCTCATCCAGTCTCCTGCACACAGCACACACACAGGACAGCACTCCTTTGCCAAGGATGCAGAGTGCCTGACTCAGTCCCTCACCTGTGACGTAAGCAGGCTGGGCCCTGGGGAGCATCATGTCAAGCCACAGCTGGGTGGAAACAGACATCTTGGCAAGTGGGGAGCACAGACAGGATCCCAGTCACCTGCACGCCTGACCCAGGCACAGTCTATTGGACACCAAAAACCCCTATGGCCTGAGCTCTCCATGGGTGGCTCAAGGCCCGCACTGGTACGCAGAGCAGGGTGGGGAGGGCTGGCTGAAGATGCAGGTGGCTGTTCTGCCTCTTGGGATTCTGGGGAGAACCAAGCTGGTGGGTGGCCTGGCACCTCCTGGTTCGGTGTGCACATCACCCTGCTTCGACTTGCCAGCCTCCTGGGAGAGGCCTGCACCAAGCTCTTCCGTCTATGCCTCTGCCAGGCTGAGCCACCAACATTCCCTGGACTCAGTCAGTAACTAACGGATGGCAGCACCACTCTGGCAAGGGAAGCCAGCTAGAGCTCCCTGTCTTTGGCTGGCAGCATCCAGGAGTAGGAGGACGGAACCTGAGGCCCGCCCACGGAGCTTACCCTGAACGAGTCTCAGCCCTGTCTGGTGCCAGCCTCCCCCAGGCCTCACTCTACCCCATGCATGTCCAGAGGCCCGAGTGCCCTCACACGGGCAGTCACACATTCCTACCTAAGGTGTCTGGGCCCCCAGGCCACACCTCCAACCTCTCCCATGCCACCCCTACAGCTTTCTGGACTCCATGACTCAGATAAGCAGAAAAGCCACTAATCAGGAGCCCCAAATGTGCCAGGTCTAGAACTCTGATTGCAGAAGAGAATGAAACACAGCATCCTCTAACAGAGCCCCTGGCCCAAGAGGAGAGTCAATCCTCAAGAAAAATGGACATTAACAACCAAGAGCAAGAGCTTCTTCATAAAGAGATAAGCTGGCCTGGCAAAACAGCTCAGCTGTGCTGTGTCGTGGTCTGACTCAAGTTCAAGCCCAGCCCCCACTGCACTGGAGAAAGCCTCAGTGCTCTGGTATTTTTCCCTCTATCTGAAAAAGTTGACCTGGAGGCCAGGCAGTGGCGCAGCTGATTAAGCACACACATTACAGGGCACAAGGGCCAGGGTTCAAGCCCCTGGTCCCTACCTGCAGGGGGAAAGCTGCATGTGTGATGAACCAGGGCTGCAGGTGTCTCTGTCTCTCTCCCTCTCTATCTCCCCCTCCCCTCTCAATGTCTGTCTCCATCCAATAATAAGTAAATAAAAGATTTTTTTAAAAAGAACTTGGAGGGAGTCGGGCTGTAGCGCAGTGAGTTAAGCGCAGGTGGAGCAAAGCACAAGGACCGGCATAAGGATCCCGGTTCGAACCCCGGCTCCCCACCTGCAGGGGAGTCGCTTCACAGGCGGTGAAGCAGGTCTGCAGGTGTCTATCTTTCTCTCCTCCTCTCTGTCTTCCCCTCCTCTCTCTCCATTTCTCTCTGTCCTATCCAACAACGACAACAACAATAATAACTACAACAATAAAACAACAAGGGCAACAAAAGGGAATAAATAAATAAAATAAATATTTAAAAAATAATAATAAGGTTATCTTCTATTTAAAAAAAAGAAGAACTTGGAGTGGTGAAGCCCTGGTGATGACAAAAAAAAAAGGTTATCTTCTATTTAAAAAAAAGAAGAACTTGGAGTGGTGAAGCCCTGGTGATGACAAAAAAATATGAAAATGAAAAAAGGAGGAAGAGGAGGAAGAGGATGAGGATGAGAAGAAGGAGAAGGAGGAGAATGGGAGGAGGAGGAAGGGGAAGGAGGAGAAAAAGAGTAGTAGTAATAGTTATTGTTGTTGTTGTTCAGGGGGTCAGCAGATAAGTCACCCAGTAGAGTTCTTGCACTGTTGTATCAAGAGTATCAAGGAACCAGGAAGTTCTTTCCCTCTCTGTTCTTTCCCAACTTATTAATAAATAAGTTGGCTGGGAGCAGTGGCAAACCAAGGCAACAGTGCCCCAAAGACAGAGAGAAGAGAGGAGAGAGAGAGAGAGGAGTTCCAGGAACTATAACATTCTTCACTATTCCAAGAGAGATCAGAGAAGACTTCCTGGAGGGAGGGGTGTCTGTATGTGTGGTGGGGATCAGATCCAGTCTGGTCTGTTACAGCTGAGTGGACCACAGCCCACAGAGAGCAGTGTCTGAGCTATGAGCAGGAGGCAGGAAGAGCAGAAGGCTGTGGCTCTGAGTCCTGGGGACAGTGACCAACCAACATGCAGCTCCCCCACTCCCCACCCCCATAGGGGCTCCACTACAGGCTGAAGGTGCACAGCCTCCCCTCCCCTTCCAGCACACAATATCCCCAAGGCCCAGGTCCTGCCCTGCCTCCTTGGCCTTATTCCCAATAACTCAGATTTCCACAGTGTTTATGGGGATGCTTCCAGAAGACTCCAAGCCCGAGACACTTCCTGCCAGGCCCCCAAACACACATTCTCCTCCCCACCCCCACCCCCGAAGCCCCACCAACCCTGTCCAATCAACTCCTATTACTACCTTTTACATGGCTATTGTTTTTGATGCCAAGGTTTCACTGCTCTGGGTTGACTTCTCCAAACAAAAAGACAGAGACAAAGGGAGAGAGGAAAACACACCATAGGGTGGGAGAGACAGCACAATGGTTATGCAAACAGACTCTAATGCCTGAGGCTCTGAGGGCCCAGGTTCAACCCCCTGCACCACCATAAGCTAGAGCCAAGCTCTGGTAAAATAAACCATTTTTTAAAAAACCCTTTCTTGCCAGGCAGTGGCACACCTGGTTAAGCACACACATTACAATGTGCAAAGACCCAGGTTCAAGCCCCCTGGTCCCCACCTGCAGGGGGAAAGCTTCACAAGTAGTGAAGCAAGGCTGTAGGTGCCTCTGTCTCTCTCCCTCTCTGTCTTCTCCTCCACTCTCGATTTCTCTCTGTCTCTACCCAATAATAAATAAATAAACAGATAAATGATAATAATAATAAAAGAAAGACCACAGCACCAAAGCTTTCCTCAGCGTGGTGGAGGTCAGGCTCGAACCTGGTTTTATGCACATGGCAAAGGCACCCTGATTCTACCTTTTAAGATTCAGACAGGTGCCCCCTCCCCAAGAAAATGTTTGTCATCCTTTCAAGTCCTATTTGGCATACACCAGAGCTCACACAAGTGCCCATGTCACCCCAGGCCTCCTCACCCAGGGCTCAGAGACACCTGCCTGTGCACCCTGGAGCTGTTAGGCTCTGGCTTTCACTCCAGCCCCACACACCACCTGACAGCCAGCATCCCACCAGTGGGCAGTGCGTGTGCCCCCCAGAGGGAGCCCAGTGCTGAAGCTGCCTGCTGGTCTGTCCCTACACCTCTAGTGAAGGACAAACAGAAGACAGGGGACAGAGAAAGCACGGCCTCACTGGTCACTCAGATCTCAAAAGGGGCCAAACAAAACTCACAGAAGGAAAAAGGAAAAGAAAAGGGAAGGGGGGAGAACAGAAAGGAAGGAAGGAAGAGAGAAGGAGAAAGAAAGAAAATTAAGAAAGAAAAAGAAAGAAAGAAAGAAAGGAGAGAGAATGGAAGGGAGGGAGGGAGGAGAGGAAGGAAGGAAGGAAGGACAGATGGGGAGGGAAGAAGGAGGGGGAGGGAGGAAGAAGGAGGAGGAGGGAGAGAGGAAGGAAGGAAGGAAGGAAGGAAAGAAAGAAAGAAGAAAGGGAGGGAGGAGAGATTACACTTGGGCTGTCAAAACAGTTCACTTGGATAGTGCGCTGCTTTGCCATGTGTGAGACCCAGGTTCAAGTCCAGCCCTAAGTACCCTGAAGGAAGCTTCAGAGCTGTGGTGTCTTTCCCTCTCTTGCTTGCTCTTTCCCTGTCAATCTTTCTATCAGAAAATGTCAGCTTCAAGATGAACAAGCAAAAAGTCATTCTTGGAAGCAGCCTTGACTTTCACCATAACTCCTGGAATGTTTCAAGAACAGCTTATTCAAAGGTGAACTGCCCCGAGGACACAGATAAAAAGTGGTTGTCACATGGCAAGTCCACTTCTCTGAGTGCAGAAGGTGCAGACAAGAGGGCTGCAGGGAGGAGGCAGCAGTGGGAGGGAGAGCAGGGGGAGAGCCCCATGGGGCCAGAAACCCCAAGCAGTTTTGCTGACGGCAGTCTTTGGCTCTCACCGCCAGTCCACACCCTCCTGATAAAAAGGAACACGCCTCTTTGCTTGTTCCTGCACTGGGGCGCTTCTTGGCATGACACCATATGCAAAATCAAGTGGCTTTGTAGTGTGTGTGGTTTGTTTCTTCTCCCTCGCCTTTCCACGGAGCTCTCCAAATGCTCTCAATCAAGCCCTTTTGTTCCCAGGGCCTTTTGAAGGTTTCCGGAAAGGAAGCAAGAGCTCTCTCTAAAGCCCAGAGTGCACACAGCCCGGCAAATCACAGTCTTGGCCAGCTCCCATCAAGGGCGTCCCTGTGCCACAGGTGCCCCCCCACAACCAGGACTGTCCCCGGGAAGATATTGGGGTTGTCCTAGGCTGAGAAAAAGCTCAGGACAACACACAGGACTTCCTCTGACGAAGACAGTCCTTCAAGCTGGCAGGAAGTCACACTTCACACTTTTAGTTGCCCTGTGACCACAGGACTGTCATGACTGAGGGCATTCGAGGCTTTATGCCCCAACATTCTGGCCACATGTGGGAAAGCACAGATCTCATGACACTGTCCCCAGTGACACCAGGCCCAAATATTTCAGTCACCCACTGGGAGGGACACAGTCTGCCTAGGGACCCCACCACTAGCAGGAACACAGTCTGTCCCAGGACCCCACCAGGTGGGGAGCCTCACCCAAATCGCAAAGATCACAGAGATCAGGCTGGCATCCTCCTGGCCAGCACAGAACCAAGTTTCAACTTTGGACAAATTGAACCCTTAAATGATCCATAAACTTCTTTTTTGGCATCCAGGGTTATTTCTGGGGCTTGTTGCCTGCACCACAAATCCACCATTCCTGGAGGCTATTTTTTTCCCTTTTGTTGCCCTTGTTGTTTTATCACTGTGGTTGTTATTATTATTGTTGTTATTTATGTCATTATTATTGGATAGGAAAGAGAGAAATGGAGAGAGGAGGGGAAGTCAGAGAGGGGGAGAGAAAGACAGACACCTGCAGACCTGCTTCACTGCCTGTGAAGCGACTCCCCTGAAAGTGGGGATCCAGGGGCTTGAACCAGGATCCTTGTACTTTGCGTCACCTGCACTTAACCAGCTGCGCTACTGCCCGACTCCCACTTCTTTTTTTTTGCCTCCAAGGTTATCACTGGGGCTTAGTGCCTGCACTATAAATCCACTGCTCTTGGAGGCTTTTTTTCCCCCCTATCTTATTGTACAGGACAGATAAAATTGAGAGAAGAGAGGAAGGCAGAGAAGGGGAGAGAAAGATAGACACCAGCAGACCTGTTTCACTTCCTGTGAAACATCCCTCCTGCAGGTGGGGAGCCTGGAGCTGGAACCAGGATCTTTTGGCGGGTCCCTGCACTTAGAACTATGTGCGCTTAACCTGCTGCGCCACCACCCGCCCTACACTAGCACCTTAATCAAATGGCTTTCTGAGTGTGCTACTACTGGCAGCTAGTGGACAGAAGGCAGAGATGCTGAGAGTCGCCCTGCAGAGAGCAGGTTGCTCCACAGCTCCTTGGACTTGGCATGCACTGAACCAGGTGCACCACCACCCGGCACTGAAAATAAATAGATTTTAAAGATAAACTCTGCCATTTGTAGATACATGGATTATGTTGAGTGAAATAAATCCATAGAGGACTGGAGAGACAGCATAATGGCTATGCAAAAGGCTTTCATGCCTGAGGCTCTGAAGTCCCAGGTTCAATTCCCTGTACCACCATAAGACAGAGTGCTCTGGTGGAATGAATGAATGAATGGATGGATGGATAGAAATAAGTCAACAGAGAAAGACAGATACTGATTTTACTCACTTGGTAGCTGAAGAGACAAAACTAATGAACCAATTCTCATAGTACAAGAACAGAACAGAGGAAGAATGGAATGAGAGGAGAGAGGAAGGCAAATGTCAGAAAAGGGTCTATCATGTGGTGAGAAAAGTAGACTAGATCTTTGGAGATACTTAGACTGTAGTCCACTCCGAGGCCAGCATGCAAGTCTCTATACCTGAAGCCTACCTGTTATCAAAAGCCAGTGTATTCCAGCACAGACGTCTAATGTCACTGACCCCCAAGAAGATGTCAGTGCTGGGATTAAGCAGTGAAACATCATGCACAAGGGCCAGGGTTCAAGCCTCCAGCCTCCACCTGCAAGGGGGGGAGCTTCCCAAGCGGTACCACAAGCCTGCCTCTCTCTCTCTCTCCCTCTCCCTCTCTCTCTCTCTCTCTCCTCCTTCCATCTCAATGTCTGTCCTATTATATATATATATATATTAACTGAGAGTGCTGTCCTGGCTGCTTGGTCACCAGGGCCCCTGCCAGGCAGAGCCACGATATCACCTCACCTGGGACTAAGAGGCCTCAGGTCTGAGTGTGTGTGTGTGTGTGTGTGTGTGTGTGTGTGTGTGTGTGAGAGAGAGAGAGAGAGAGAGAGTGTATATGTGTGACTCCTAGGCATGCTTGTGTTTCGGCAGATGGGACACAGTAAAGCAACACACGTGTCTTTTTCCAGCACAGCAGACATCACTGCATGGGGAAGGAATGTGGATTCAGCACTACGGGGTTTTTTTGGTTTGTTGTTTTTTTTTTTCCACTGCGGCACGTAAATACCTTTGGGCCACTCACTTCTCAGACAGGCGGCTATTACTCAGGTCTAACCTAGCAGTTATCATTGGAAAAGGGAGCCTGATGTGTACACACACACACACACACACACACACACACACACACACACACACACACACACACACACCCTGAGAGTAACACCTCCCCTTGAATCCAAATGAGGCAGACGTGTTGAAACCGAGGACTAATTACGGCGCTCAGGCATGGAGGTTGGCAGCCACAGGCACTTCCAGTCTTGCTCCTGATAAGCAGACAGCCACCTAATAATAATAATACTAGCAGGGGCTCTGGCTGTCCATCCCACTGCCAGACGAGGGAGGAAGAAGGCAGGAAGGAGAGAGGCAGAGAAGACACACATAGCAGAAGCTGTGGGAGGGCTCCAGGTAGGTGGGGGTGTCCATCACTGCCTTTGCTTCCCTGGCAGAAGTGGGGAGTTTCTAGTAAGCAGGTGGTGTGGGAGCTGAGGCGGATGGCAGGCGGGAATGCCTGGGTGCCCTACGGACCAGCTGGTATCACTGTCACCCTGAGGCAGGAGCTGCAACTCAGAGGGGACTCTCCCACCATGGTGGCAGAGAGCCCGGGAGCCGGGCCTGTCTGCGTTCAGCAGAGCATTCCTGCTGCAGGAGGGTGCTGTCCCAAGTCCAGCCCCAGCAGTCTTTCCTAATGGCTCCTCCTGAGTGGACCCTTTCCATGCGGTGCTCTCTAGCTGGGAGTGAACATGTCAGAGCCCCGAGGACAGAAGACCCTGCCTCCCTTCACACTAGTTACAAGGACAGACTTCCTGGTGGGCTGGTCTTCTTGCCTGCTCTCCCAGTGAGACATCTACTGCAGGGCTCAGCAGCTGCCAGGGGTTGGCCCTGTGGAGATGAAGTGCAGGAGTCTGTGGGGAGATCAAAGGCCATGGGGTTCCAGTCCTGACACCACACAGGAAATGCCGTCATATCAGGGGAAACCCTGGTGCTAGGGTCTGTCTGTCTGTCTGTCTATCTATCTATCTTAATGTAAACCACCAGGAGTGGTACAGTCGTACATAGACAAGGCCCAGGCTCTGTGGAAAGGTCCCAGGTACTGCCCAGATGGAGTGCAGGCTGAACCCAGGACCAGGCCCCTCCTTCATCTCAACCCCTCACTTGCAGGCATAACTGGGGACAAACTTCACAAAGCTTCTGGTAGTCTCACCCTTCCCACCTGGTGAGGAGACCCTCTGATGGCGACCACCTGGCCACCGTGCCAGCAAACACAGCAGGACCAAGACAGGACCAGCCGAAAGCCTCGTCACCTCCTCGGCCACCTGCCTCTCTTGAGAGCCCAGAGCCCCGGCAGAGCACTGGGCCCTTGAGTGTCACAGAGCCTGCCACCACCCCACTGGTAAGGCCTTCCCACTCTGAGACCCTGGATCTTGCACCATCAGAACAGCCTACACCTGGCCGAGCCTGGGCTCTGCCCAGTGGAAGCCACCTGCCTGTCCCAGCAGCCATGGTCCCTGCACCCTGAGGACACCCAGCCTCTCCTCCCACCCACACTGCACTCAGCCCAATCGGCAGCCCAAGTGCACCAGCCAGGGCTCCACCAACAAGGATCTACTCAGAAGAAATGTCTGCTGAGACCCCAGGTTCACATTCATTCATTCATTCTTTCATTCTTGCTGGCAGGGTTATCTCTGCAGCTCTATGCTTACACAGTTCCACCACTCCCAGCAGACTCTGTTTTTTTAAAAAGAAAAAATAAAGGGTGAGAGATAAAGAGAGAGAGAAATAGAAGGAAAGACACCCGAATACTGCTTCACTGCTTGGGAAGCTCCCCCTATGCAGTTATTCCAGATGGCAGCAAAGGGCTGGATCCTGGGTCCTTGCACATGACAACGCGTGCACTTAGCAGCTAAGCCAGCCCCCCCGACCCCTGGTTGTAGCCTTCATGTAGGTACATATGTATGTATGCATGCATGCATTTACTGGATAGAGGCAAAGATATCAAGAAGGAAGGGAGAGAGAGGGAGAGACACCTGCAGCACTGCTTCAGTGCTCGAGAAGCTTCCCCTTGCAGGTGGGGCCTGAAGGCTTGAACTTGGGTCCTTTGCCCCATAACATGTGCATTCACCTGACTGCACCACTACTTGGCCCTCCATTTTATCTTTTGAGGCTACCACCCTCTCCTCTTCTCTCCTCCCAGGTTGCACAGGGTGTATTTCTGTGGTCCCCTGGTGAGAGAGGCGAGTAGCCAAACTCCAGAGTCCAAGCCTCCTGCACCCAGCCCACATCACAGCCAGGCTCTGAGAGATTCACCCACACTAGAGGTGAGAGCAGAAGGCACGGGCACCTGTTCTCTTTCCTCATGTTACCTACTCACACAGAGGTACACACTCTGCCTTCACTCACGAGCAGAAACCCACGTACACCCAAACTGGGCATCCTTGCACACTAGCACACTCACGCTCACACCCCACCCAAGATGGCGGAAGCTCCCTCCCACCCCTTGCCCGCCCCCAGTCAGACACTCTGGCCCCTCCCCACCAGGGAGGCCACAGCTGAAGTTCTCTGGGAGAAAGCCTCCAGGCTAGGAGAAGGCAGGTTTCCAGTGGTGAGGGGCCTTGGCTCAGGGCCCCTGATGCAGAACCCTGGCCCCCAGCCTCCTTCCACACACAAGCAGCCCCCAAGGCCCCAAAGGCACCAACTGCCTGCATCCTTCACACACACACACACCCCTCCAGGGCTGGGGGAAGCCTGCCAAGATGTTCCAGCCCCCGTAGGCCTAGGCCTCTGAAGCCCCCAGCCCAGCTGTTTCCTCTGGACCTCACAGCTTCTTCTTGCTCACTGAGGTGGACAGCACTGAAGGAACAGAGCCCAGAGAAGAGCTGGGGTCTTGGTCCTGGGACACCATCCTCCCATAAGCCATTGCTCCCTGGCCTGCCAAGACAGCTAGGGGGAGTGTTGACTGAGTTTGGGGCTTGGCATTGCTGGGATCCTCACTCTCACGTAGTCCCTATTTCAGAGGGCCTGTCAGAGCCCAGAAGCTCTCCTATTCCATTAGCTATGCCTCACACACAACCTTCCTAGCCCCCCAGATTCCCAGAGAGAAGCTGGGCCGTCTCCATTATACAAGAGGCTGTGGCAGCAACTCACCATGTGTCCTGGAAACCCTCCTCCCCAGAGCCCCGCCCCACGAGGGAAAGAGAGAGACAGGCTGGGAGGATGGATCCACCTGCCACCGCCCATGTCCAGCAAGGAAGCAATTACAGAAGCCAGACCTTCCACTTTCTGCACCCCACAGAGATCTTTGGTCCTTACTCCCAGAGGCATAAAGGATAGGGGAGTTTTGGGCTGGGAAGTGGTGCAGTGGGTGGAGCACCAGACTCTCAAGCATGAAGAAGAGGGAAGCTTCCAATGGCGGGGATGGGACGCAGGACTTTGGTGGCAGGACCTGTATGGAACTGTACTGCTATTAGCTTACAATCTTGTTAATCATTATTAAATCACTAACAAAAAATTTAAGAAGAGGCAGTGGCAACAAGGTGCCCAAGTCCATTTAAAGTGCACGTGTGCAGGGCACTCCGTTCAACCACTAAGCTATCCTGCCTCAGAGGCTCCAGAGAGGCAGGTGAGAGGCCCAGTCCTCTGTTGAGAGGGCCAGGGGTGTCAGGCCTCGACGAAGAGCCCTGTGCCACCTGCAGAGTGTAGGGTCTGCTCCCATCAGAAGCCATACTAGCAGGCAAGCAAGATGCTACCACCAACCACCCGGTGGACATGGCAAGCGTCAAGTAGGTAGATAGCACGGGTGTCACGGAGCATAATTATCAAATGTTGTCATTTCAGGAGAAAATTAATTAGCAAGTGCTGTAGCTGTCTTGTGTCTGCTGAGGCAGTGTGCATCTCAATTAAAACTTAATTGCCACAGCTTCCATCACAGCAGGTGAAATGGCTTGAGAAGCTGAGCAGACTCGTGGCTACACGAAACTGGAATTATGTGGCGAGGAAGACATGCCCTGGAGGGGGTGGGGGAACAGCAAATGGAGGAGTGGTAGGCCAGCGAGGTCCTGGCACAGCCATGTGTGTGTGCACCGCCCCCCCAGCTGATGTGGACAGTGGTTCCCTAACCTCTAGTGCAGACACACCAATGGACCACGAAACAGGAGGGGCGGGTAGTGTAGGCCTAAACAAGGACTGCCAACCCCCAGGCCTATAAGGCCACACAGCCGAACAGGCCCGGCTGCAGGCAACAGAGGGAGGTGAGGGTTGTCATAAGCCCATGGGAACATAACAGCACCGCACATGTCAGTGTGATGCTCTGGTTCCCTCTCTCTCCCGTTCATAAATCAATAACTCTTAAAAGCAGATTAGGCAGGGGCCGGGTGGTGGCACACCTGGTTGAGCGCACATGTTACAATGGTTACAATGTGCAAGGACCTGGGTTCGAGCCCCTGCTCTCCACCCACAGAGGCAAAGCTTCATGAGTAGTAAAGCAGGGCTGCAGGTGTCTCTCTGTCTCCCTATTTCACCCCTCTTCCCTCTCAATTTCTGGCTGTCTATCCAATAAATAAAAAGATAATAAAATGAGAGACGGGGAGCAGATTTGGCTACCGGGGCTGAATAGGAACTATCTGTTAATAGAATACAAAGTTCTTTTCATGGGGTGAGGGAAGTGTTCAATGGTGAGGTGTTGGTGCCTGGTTTTATGAAGAGAATAAAAGCCACTGACCTGCCCACTTTAGAAAGGGGTGACTCTGATGCTGTGATTCTTTTAAACGATGAATGCAGTCTCGGGGACCGGTCAGTGGCACACCTGGTCGAGCACACAGGCTACACTACACAGTGACCTGGATTCAAGCCCCAGGCTCCCCACCTGCAAGGGGAAGCTTCATAAGCAGTGAAGCAGGGCTGCAAGGTGGCTTTCTCTCCTCCTCTCTATCTACCCCTTTCCTCTCAATTTCTCTCTGTCTCTATCCAATATAAAACCAACCAACAAACAGGCGAAGAAATGCATTCTTTGCCAACACACAGAGTTCTTCCTAAGGCACCTCCCACTCTGTCTGTGCTCAGGGTCCTGCGCAGGTGAGCTCGGGGTGAGAAGCTGGGCCAGTGGCGGGGGGCCTGGGACTCATACCCTGTGTCGGCTGATTTTAAATGTGCTCAGCAATCACAGAGTGAGAGTGAGGAGAGCCACCACACTCACAGTCAGAATGCTTCCAGGACAACTGCTGGTCAAGAAAGAAGCAAAGAAGAGGCCAAGAAGGGCGGAGAGGAGCCCACTGGGGGCCTGGTGGTGGCACACCCAGCTGAGTGCACATGTTACTATGGACAAGGACCCAGATTCGAGCCCTTGCTGCTCCCCACTTGCAGGGGGAAAGCTTCATGAGTGATGAAGCAGGTCTAAAAGTGTCTCTTTTTCTCTCTCCCTCTCTATCTCCCCCCTCAATTTATCTCTGTCCTATCCAAAATAGAAGCCAGGAAAAAACAGCTTCTGGGTGTGGTGGATTTGTAGAGCCGGCACTGAGCCCCAGCAATAACTCGGATGGCAAAAAAGGAAAAAGAAAACAAGACCAACACAGGGGCCAGGCAGTGGTGCACCCAATTAGTCACACATAATAGTAACCGCAAGGACCCAGGTTTGAGCCCTGGCTCCCCACCTGCAGGGGGGTCTGCTTCATGGACAGTGAAACAGGTCTGCAGGTTCCTTTCTCTCCCTCTATCTCCCCACCCTCTATCAACTTCTCTCTGAACTATTTAATAAATGTTAGAAAGGGGAGAAAAAAAGAAAAAGGGGGAAAAAGGAAAGATGGCCACCGGGGTAGAGGATTTACAGTGCTGTCACCAAGCCCCGGTGATAATCCTGGTGACAAAAGAGAAGGAGGAGGAGAAGGAGGATGAAGAGGAGGAGGAGAAGGAAGAGGAGCGGAGGAGAAGGTGGAGAAAAAGGAGGGAAAGAAAAAGGAGGAGGAGTAGGAAGAGGAAGAGTAGAGGAAGAGCAGGAGGAGAAGGAAGAGGAGAGGAGAGGAGAGGAGGAGAAGGGGGAAGAGGAGAGGAGGAGGAGAAAGAGAAGCAGGAGGAAGAGAAGAGGAGGAGAAGGAGAAGGTCGAGGAAGAGGAGAGGAGGAGGGGAGGAGGAAAAGGAGGAGGAGCAAGAGAAGAGGAGAAAGAGAAGAAGGAGGAGAAGGAAGAGGAGAGGAGGAGAAGGAAGAAGAGAGGAGGAGAAGGAGGAGGAGGAAAGGATAGGAGGAGGGGAGGAGGTGGAGAAGGAACAGGAGAGGAGGAGAAGGAGGAGGAAAAGGAAGAGGAGAGGAGAAGGATGAGAAGAAGGAGGAGGAGAAGGAAGAAGAGAGGAGGAGAAGGAGGAGGAGGAAAGGATAGGAGGAGGGGAGGAGGTGGAGAAGGAAGAGGAGAGGAGGAGAAGGAGGAGGAGAGGAAGTGAGAGGAGAAGGATGAGAAGAAGGAGGAGAAGGAAGAAGAGAGGAGGAGGAAGAGGCAGGGAAGACGAGAAGGAGGAAGAGAAGGAAGAGGAGAGGATAAGAGGAGGAGGAGAGGACAACAAGAGGAGGAGGAAGGGGAGGAGGAGAGATGGAGGAGGAGGGGAGGAAAGGGAGGGGCAGCAGCAGCAGCAGCTGCTCTGGCCAGGAGCCCCCGGCACCCTCTAGAACACCCCTCCCTCTCACACCCTGGGCCCCGCAGCCACGCTGCCTGTCTGCAGTGTCCAGCCCTGCACCTGCTGTGCTGCTGACCTGGTCACCCCGCCCCCACGCTCAGCGGCAGTTACAGCAGGTGCCCGGCACCCGGAGGCAGAGACAGAAAAGTGCCAGTGTCCTGGGAGGGAGGGCGGCGAAGACGCAGCACACTCATGCCTTTCCCAGATGGGGAGCAGCACCCTGACTGCGGCCTGAGCTGACAGCCCAGGTGCCGGGTGTCACCGGCTGCAGACCTGGTCACAGCATCACCCGCCTGGGGACACACTGGTCTCCTGGCCCCACAGCAGACCCTACAGGTCCACACTCTCTTTTTGTTTTAATGATCTATTTATTATTTAGTTGTTGCTGTTCCCAAGGCTTCACTGCTCCAGGCCAACATTTTCAGGAAGAGAGAAAAGAGAGAGAGGGAAAGACACCACAGCACTGAAACTGCCCCTAGCGCCATAGGGCCGTGCCCAGACCTGGGTGGTAAGCACCTAAACAGGTGCATGTCTAGATGAGCCGCCCTGTGGGGTGGGGAGGGGGAGACGAGGGAGGGAACCACAGCGTCACCCTGGCATGTGAGACACCAGGGATCTAACTCAGGGCCTCAGGCTTACAAGCCTGGGACTCTAACCATTACACAACTTTCCAGACTCTCTGGTCTGTTCTCTTAAGATCACCTCTCTCTTCCTGTTCCCAAAAGTACCCTGAAAAAGAAAAGGAAGAGAAAAAAAAACTCGTTAGGCCTGAGTTGTGTTTCTGCTCTGACCCATTTGTTCCACTCGGGATCATCTTCCCTGCAGAGGAAGCTGGGCAGCTGTTACCTACAGACTTGTTTGTCACAGCAAAACACAAGGCGTCAAACTAGTGGAAACAACTCCCAACTGGCCCCAAACCAGAAGCCGCCCTAGTCATCACAGCATGTCCAAATGGCGGAACGTTACTCACTGAAAACAAAATTGACAGAGAAATTTCACACAGGGATGGGCTTATGTTATAACTCCAAGTGAAAAAAACAAAAAAAACCCAGGAGTCAGAATGACCAAAGCAGCAGCACAGTTCCATGCCCCAGTGGGACACCAGGAGACTGGGTCCCAGAAAGAAAAGCAACTAGCACTAATGTCTGCTGCTAGTCACCATTCCCTCCTGTACCTGTACTCCTCACATTATTGTTTTAACGTGAGTTGTTGCTTACAAGCATATATGCTCCACTGATATACACACACACACACACACACACACACACACACACACACACCTCACTTGGCACCACCTTTCAAGCACCCAGAGCAAGAAGCCTCTGAGCCTGGGGTCAGGCTTGGGCTGATCAGCTCATCTTTTTAACCTTTTTCTTTATTTAGTTTTTCTTTATTCAATATTGGATAGAGACAGAGAGAAACTGAGAGAAGAGAGGGAGAAAGAGAGACACCTGTAGCTGTGCTTCATCACTTGTAAAGCTTTCCTCCTGCAGGTGGGGGAAAGGGGCTTGAACCCGGGTCCCTGTGTGATCAGCCCATCTCCTTCTTTCACTCAGCCTGCAACTGGCCACGTGTCTGTTTCTGGAAACTCTGAACTGTCTCTGCCTCTCTCCGCCTGAAAAAAAGTCAGCCTAGAGCTGCTATGACAAATAAATAAATGAAAATGAATAAAGAAATAAGAAGGCTTTGGCTCATGGGAACAAAAAATAAAATAAAATAAAATAAAATAAAATAAAATGGAAATGGAAATGGAAATGGAAATGAAATGAAAGGAAAGGAAATGAGAATGAGGAGAGCAGAGATTAATTACAAAGAGGTAGGGGCGGGGACTGGGCCAGGTGGGAGGCCTGGTGCCACCTAAGGCCTTGGACACAATCATGTACTAAGCAAGGCTGTCACTAGACCAGCAGCACCAGTGCCACCCCCGGTGGGGGCATTCAAGGCTGGTCACCATTTCCCAACAAGCTGAGGGATCTCTCATGGAGGGCATGGCTCAGCCTCTTCTGATCAAGCGTCCCTGGCACAGAAGATAACACTAACCTCCCTCTGTGTGTGGACAACATGGAGAACAGCAGCCAGGCAGCAAGATGGGCACCAAACCCAAGTGGAAACATACAACACGCGTCCTGTGTATGATAAGGTAAGTGACCTCCCAGTCCCCTGCTCAGAGTGTCTGGACACAACTGCCCTGGACCTGCCCCCTCACACCTCTGCTAACCCACATGAGGGGGCACAGATCAGCCTCCTTTCTGGATGAAAACCAGAGGCACCAAGTGCAGAAGCAACTGAGGGCCACACGGCTCAGGGTTGGCAGCCAG